>NC_142244.1:89116328-89425152 GCF_052056855.1 Sturnus vulgaris | reverse complement strand
TCAGGGGATTTGGTCTTGAATTTTAGAGGGAGGTTTTTGTCTCTTCAACCGTAATTGATAGATGTTCTATTTTTGTGGTGCAACGCTGCTGTGTTACATGATGTGTGTGGCAGTGCTGCATGGGGAGCTTGCAAGGCAGTTAGAATTGCTCTCTCTTGGTCCTCTGGGAATAAACCCCATCCCAACCATCCCTTTATATATTTGTGACTTGAAAAAGGGGATTCTGAAGAACACAAGTTTACAGCTTAAGCTGTGTGTTCAATTTAAGTGCAGAGCCTGAAATAATTAATATCAATATACAGTCAGTTCGGAATCTGATTATTTAGAATCAATTAAAACTGATCTGGTTCCAGAATTCAGATATCCTCTTAAGGATCCTACACAAGGAAATAACTTGAAAAACTCTGTATTTTATCCATAGTGCATTCCAGTGAACCAGCACTGATTAGCATAAAAACAGCTTTAAACTGATGAAATGTGGGAACAAGAGAGAGCTATAACTGGTTTTGTTTATATTTTTTATTCATATACCAAAATCTTCCTACTTCATATTTTACATTAAGCTCTCCCTATTGACCAAAATGAAGCAGAGATTTTAAGAAGTCTCAGGCTAATGTCCTCTTGAACACAGGCTAAATGAAGGATACAGTCCACAGAGTGTAAAGTGCACTTAGATTTTAGTTTATTCACTCAACTGCGGCAGTTCAGAAACAGAGAAGTCATTAAAAGCCCCACAGCAAAAGATCAAATTATGCCTCTGCCAGATATTAACTTTGAAAAGGAATAGAGACAGTCAGAAAACCACAGTGAAATACTGATGTGCTGATTCACCTCACACTTATGTACTGCATGATTTAGAACTGCAAAATAATCTCTGTTCTGTGCCAAATGATATTGGGAGAAAAGCATCTTTTGGCTCTGATGGGTGCTGCATTCCACTCATAATGTGCGTTTTACCTTTTCTCTTGCAAGAAAATTTGCCGTCAGAATCTCAAGTTGACTTGCAATTTTATTTGCCATCTGTATCAAATATTCATATAGGCACACTGTGTGTCCATGTCCCAAAGGGCATCAGTTGTTTCACCCTGTTTCCTATCTTTCATAATTACCAGGGAAAAAGGTAGGAGGGAGTAAAACCTGACAGAATTCTAGACCTCAACTCATGCTGTATCCCATTTTATTTATGTAGAATGCCAAGCCATTACTGGAGCACCACATATGAAAAAACAGGACTTCAACCCTCAATGCACCATGGATTTTGCAGATAACCTAAAAAAATTGGATTAAATATCCGGCAGAAAATAAGGTACTTTACATCCCATCTATTCTGTAGCCAGTACTACTACTGCAGGTCTTGAAACATTATCTGATCTGGCTGTAGAGATGCAGTTCAGCATCAATGCAGCTCACCGTAGGTCTGCTGGTTTTACATATTTACCCAGTGTCATCAAAAACAGCTTGTGTAGGGCAGCTCAGTTTGGGGGAGAGCAGGGAGAGAGAGAAAGAGGAAAGAAAAAGAAGCAGCTGGCAGGGAGCTGAGATTGGGGTTGGGTCCTCTGGCTCACAGTCTTGTGAGCAGCTGGGAGAGGTAAACTGCAGGGCTGTGAGTTGAGATGAGGAGAAAAGGGACAGTCCCATGTCCCGTTTCTAAAATCCACACAGAAAGAGAGATCCCAAAGGCAGTTTTGGGGACCCTAGGAAAAACGCTGTTGTCAATGGATGGATTGGGAAGTTTATTTGCAAAAATGCTATTGCTCCTCCTTGTTGGGTAGGTTTAAAGTAGTCTCAAGGGCAGCTATTGAAACTGTAGCAACTTTAGTGTCTGTGAAGATATCAATTCATAGAAACTGTGCCAAAGGTAGAATAAAATTTGATGTCACAGCACTTCACTTCAAAAAACTTGTACTTCATCCTACTATCCTGCCACACTATTTCAGGGGTATTCGGGTCTGGGGATCTTTTGCTTTTAAACAGAAAAATCTTAGTTCTCCGTAGGTGTTTTTTTCCCTCCTCAGCCTCCCTCGTTTAGATACTTCAAAAGGCAAGATCCTGAGAAAGCTTTTCTGCTGGTTCCTATTGTTTTCTATTTCAAGTGAAAGAAGTACATAATGTTAAATCTGAACACCAAGACTCTGTGAATGTGTAAACTTCAGAACTCTAAATCTTTCAGCCTGTGCCAATGTAAACCACCTAAAGAGCAAAGAATTAAGTACACTTTATCCTCTCTGACCATGATTGAACATGTTCCAGTCCTAAAATCTGCTGCAGGGAGTCTCTCAAATCCCCCAAAGCAAAGTAGGGCTTTTTCAAACAAGCAGGAGAAAAAGAGGGACATCCTCATCCAAATCTCAGCCCCAGCCCTTTTGCTCTCTTCTTTGAAAATTATCACCCTGCTGTTTCAAAGCACCTACCTCTCAAGGACATGGGGCAGAAAAAAGTAAAACCTACCTTCCCTAAGTTAAATGCTCCATATTACCAAAATTAATGGAAAAATTGCCCAGAAAATTCAGTAAGCACGTTCACAGCACACACTGACGTCTGTCTATGTCACCCACCCTTTAACATGCTGCTCCATTAATGTGTAACTGCCCTGTTTTGTTTTGGTTTTTTTTAACAGCTATCTTGGTCCAGATTCTGGAAGCTGATAGATGCATATTTTGGGAACCCAGTTAAGCAGCAAGACCTTCACCCTGTCCTGCTTCCCCAGCTGCCTGTGGTGCTCCAGACTCTCTTCTCTCAAGAATAACAACTGTGGGGACCATGGCACTGGCCGATCTCCCCCCTGCCCAAGCACACACCACCCCCACTCCCCTCCCTTGCACTGGATCCAGTGCCTGACTCAGAGGTTCTGCTGGTGTGCTGGTGCTGGATATCTGGGAACACGTGAGTGCCTGATGTATGCATTGGCCACGAGAAACAGGCATCCAGCTGCCACTGCTTGGGTATCCAAAAGGGTTTAAGCTATTGTTAGTCATGGGAAGCTCGAACAGAAATGCATTAGAAGGCTCTCTTTACTTAGATTTACTCTTCTCTCTTTATCACTCGGAAATATTTTACAGGAAAGAACCACAACAGAGTTGCAGCTGTGCTTCAGTTAGTCCACTGTCTTGTTCTAAGCTATTTTAGAACTGACATTTTCCTGAGAAATAATGAGGAGTCTTAAACTATACTTCACTGCATACTGTGTGAAGCACGCAGTAAATTTCTAGGCAGCTAAAGAGCAAGGAGTGAAATGCGAGAGAATATTTTTCCTGATATATTTTCTCTTTCTTCATGGAAATGTTGATGTGAAGGATAGTAATACTATCCTAGTAATAACTGCTGCTGAATTCTGACCCACATGGCTATAAAGATGCATTACTCACATCAGTCCAGGAGACAATTCTCTCAATCTTGCTTCCTCTGCAAATGCAGTTATCTTGCTCTGGCACTTTGCAAAATCCTCTAAATTACTATTAAATTAAATACTTTTAATTTGTGAAGGATTTCAGCTGAACTCATATTTCTGTGCCATTAATTTTCAAGTATCTTACTGACTCTGGAAAAAAACATTAATAAATCAAACTAAACAAACTTCCACCTTCCCCCTGAACTGGAAATCATGCACTGAGTGGGCTCAGGGCAACGTTTTCCAACACCTGGTTTTAAGCTAATGATGGCAGTATATTTAGCCATCTTAATAATATGTGGATAGATTTTCAGTTTTCTTCTGTGATTTGAGACAATTCCCCTTTTGCAATATTAAGGCTGATTAATTTCTTTGTTTGTTTTCAGAAACAATAATTACACTGGTTGACTTTTAGATAAAATATGATTTTCAGGGAATCCTCACACACAGTGGAGCTCTGGGAAAATACACGTTACAAGTAGTGATAAATCTGGAATTGAAGGATGTGCAGATGCTTGGGAAGGTAGTTAGTCCAATGGGTAAATATAGATCTAAGTGCTGATCTCTTGACATCCACAACTGAAAATATGGACCTTGATATGCAGTGCTGGTCTTTAGTATGCCTTCACACAACAAAAAGGTCTGCAGGGGTTCAACATAGGTAAGTCACAGCCCAAAACAGTCTAAGGAGGACTGTAGTAGCAGAGCAGGCAGGTGAGATATTTCAGAAGCTGACAGCACTACCGGGGCACCCTTACTATCCCCTCAAAACAGTGTTAAAGAGTGAAAAAAACGAAAGTGTTATTTTCCAGACTAGTCAACAAAAGTAGATGTTCCCATTTCATCAGTGCTCCATCCTTCATTTGCCAAACTCAACACAAATCTTGGCAAAGGAAGGTATTTCATGAAGTTGTATGGACTGAGTTAATGTATTAATCTTCACAGTGACACAGATTATTAGAAACTCAATGATATGTGGAATGTTTTATGATGTGCTTTCATGCTGATAAATAGCTAATCACCATGTATTTGTGACAACAGAGCATTACAGAGAGCAGTGATATGTGTTCTGAAAAACACCATTGGTCCTTTTACGCCCTCTGCATAATGCCCTATCATCTACAGCACTTAACTTTGCAGTCTTGCTTTCAAAACCACACAAAAAACATCATTATGAGAATCCTAACATTTGTCAAAGCCTCCCTTCTCATCTTTTGTGCCGTTGTTTTTTTCAGTAAAAGTGCATTACATGCCATTTGACAGCTGGTAATTGTATGTGTATTGAATTAAAGCATTGATTTTAATTTTCAAAGTCAATCTCACTCTCTTTTAGCTGAATGAATTATTTTGTTCTTGAGAGAAAACATTGGTACTGGACTTCAGATACAGGATCAGAGCTTAGGCAGCCCATCCTCAGGAGTATTTTCTGCTGCTCTTTTGCTGAAATATAGAAAGGTTCTAACTTGCCCATTACCCAGAAAAAAAAAGAAAAGATAATAAATCTCTGAACAGCTAGCACTGCTCCTAAATTCACAGCTAGCTTTCAACTATTTTGTGTTGGCTGCTAGGATGATTTTCGATTGTACAGATAAGCAATAGCAGACTGGGCAAAGCTGGGTAAGAAACCTTGAAAGAAAATCCAGGTGCTGCAAGGAATTGCATTGACTATCATGGATTGCAATATATCTTTGGGTCAGTGGTGAAGTACATTAAGAAGGCTCCCTGGGAAACAGACGTTTTCTGACCCTCTTCTCCTGTACTATCCCTTTCACAAATGCAGACACTTTGCCTTCTCTAGTCTACTCCTGAAGAACTAAACTGCAGATAGAAGCAGCCACTGTCATGTGGAAACCACAGGAAGGGAAAAAAACCCAACACTACACATCAGAAAGAAGATCACAGGTTGTCATCCCAAAAGGATGTTCAAATAAAGACTGAAGCTTTGTGCCATGTGTCAGAAGACAGGCTGCTTCTTCTTCTGTCTCTCAAACCCTAAATACCAAAAATCAAGTTTTTGACCTGGTTGCTCTTAACGTGCATTCAAAGACATCCGCTGTTTCCTTATCCCTAAACTATTAAACCTATTAGCTTGGGCTCAGTCTGGATTTTGCCCCTCTCTGTGGTGCATGAACCTGCCCTCCTGAGTGCTCACAGCCCTGGTGAGAACAGCCTCTTTCTGCAGCCATCCCCATCCAGGCGTAGTACGGGGGAAATATCATTTCCCTACTGGCACCCTCCAGCACATCAGCTGGGACACAGAAATGAGGCCAGTATCTGTTCCTATGTCGAGAAACAACAGTAAGACCTTTGAAATGTGTGGAGTTAAAGCTCTGTAAAGCTGACCTGGAGTTGTGATCTAGCACTACACACAGAGTCACTGAAACGGAGCTAGAATGACCAAGCACAGCAGCTGCTTCTTTTATGAAGAGGTTTCCTGCTAACTGGAATTGTGGTTTGGGTGAGGATCTGCCCGCTCAGCACAGTTCTAATCATGCAGCATGCTCTACATATGACAGAGATGGAATTTGGCTGAAGGTTTTTTTTGTCATGCTGACTGTCATATTTGTCGCATGGTAGGCTGAACAAAGAAGACCTCTGCTGTTTAAGAATTTATTTTAATATTGTGCCTTGATTCCTCCACACCTTAAGATTCTTCAGACGTGCTATAGCTTTCTTTTATTTCTTTATCCAGCATTTCAGCCCTTCCAAACAGGCATTATAACAAAATGCAGCATAAGGACTTCATTAATTCAAATTTACCACTAACCTTCCTCCCCCTAAAACACTCAGAAAGATGCAGCTTATGTCCCATCTCATGCATTTTTGCAGTTCTGCGAGTTTATGTGACAGAAAATGCAAGTCCATTCTGGTTAGTGTGTATCTTTTTTGCCCTAAGACCTGTGGGGTTTTTTGCAGCCGTGCATTAAAGTGGATTTTCTCTGAGGCATAATAAAAATATCACAGTAAAGACATACATCATCTTTTCGATGCCATGTTACGTGATGACATTTTTCATGGTACACTTAGTTTGCTTTTGTCCAAAGCAATTGAAAGTGTGAATGTGCACTGACCTGCTCCAAAGCAATCCTATTAGCCACCAAAAACACAGAAGATCACATACATCAATTTGAATCTGTGCAGCACAGCATTTATTATTTCTGCAATAAGCTGTAGAGAAAATAAAGTGTTATTTCATTCATGTCTAGCTACCCTATTGCCATGGCATTACTTAACATAAATAAAAATAGAGATATATATGCAAAGGACTTTTCTTCATCTGGCCCTGATGTCTGTATTACCACCCACTGTCTGTTTTTTTGTCTTATTTGACTCAAACTCTCTACAGCCTTTACAAGTGGAGTATCCTCACTTCTTCCTACTGCTTCCAGGCTTAGACTAGCTCCCATTTTCACTGCTTCCATTTCAATGTTGTAAAGGGAGATACTGCTTCAGGTGCTTGATGCATGCTTGCAGATATTTGGCTATCTGCTTTTCTACAAGGAAAGGGATCAACTGATACCATATCTTTATATTATACCAGAATTTGGTAATCTGACACAAATTAGAGACACAGCTGTAATAAAGGATTTTCTGAGAAGTGGGTGCTCCTTGTAATGCAAAGGTGAACCTTACAGAAAAGCCTACAATTATTATTACACTAGAAATAATAGGGTGACAGCAGATCTTCACACAGCATGGAAAAAATCACGAAAATTACTAACCTCTATCCAAGGACAATCACGAGGAATTTGGGGAATTAGCACCCTCTTCAAGGAAAACGTCACTGGCTGCCCTGGGATGAAGTGGATTTTACATATGGTTCTTTTGTCACAGAGATTACACAAGCTTCCCAGCCTTGCCTTTGCAAAAATATTAAAAGATTTTAAATGGGCTTTATTCTACAGAGACAGAGTCCCAAATGCTGTTACACAAATAAAGTGATGAATGGGATGCCTATATATCATTTATTTCCTCTTGGAATTGGTGACCTTCCATCAGTCAGTAGTCTCCTTCACAGTCCCTCACTTGTGAATTATAAGTTAATCAAGAGTACAATGGAAACAATGCATCCATGGCCTGCTTGCTTGCATTCATTTCTCTCCTCAGGGTGGATTACAGATGTTAAAGTTGTAATGAGCTTTCTTTTAGTCCAGTTTTGACCTCAATTCTGACTTTGCCAGAAAAAAAATCTCATGTGAGTTCATGCAAGATGCATTTGTAAAATACACTGGGATCTGGAAATGAGTGTTGTGAAGCTGGAGTAGTCTAAAAAAGAATATCTCCTTAACTGCTCTATTTTAGGGTAGTGGGTTATGTGGAAAATAATTTAAACAGGGAACGCTATTTCGCAAGTATCAGTGCAGAGGAATGAGTATTTTAGCATACTGCCTCATTTTACACAGCCTGAGCTGAGTCTGGGGAACTTCCCCTTAAAGGGGATGCAGTATCTCCACTGGAAGTATTTATTTTCAAAACACAGAGATGCACAATAGCTGTGAATGGAATATGAGGAAAAAAATATTCCCTTACAGTTGATAATACTAGTGGTAACAATGAAGGTATTATTCTCATTATAAAGAAGAGTTGATCTGAAAGGTAAAAAGAGGTGGTAATTAATTTCCTTTAATAGTCACACTGGGATCTCCTGTAGTGTGCAGTCTGATGTTAATAATATATTTTCCCCCCTATAATTAATGTTCATGTTCTATTCCTGGGGGACTCTTCTCCACTACCCTCAGCATTGTCATTACTTAAGCATGCACAAGCAACTTGAGCACTTTGGTGGCCGCAACAGCTAATCCAAGCACTGCATCCCTTGCCTATATCTTCTTTCCCGTCACATGGGTGGCAAATGCCATCACTAGAACATGCAACCTCAGGAGAGCTGAGAAATTATGAGGTATTTTGTCCCACTGTGGAGGAATGTGCAGTTTTAAAGAAAATGGCAAGACAACAGAGAGGGAAAGAGTGAGCCCTCTTATCTGCCTTGCTTTCTGAGGCTTGTGATTCTCAGCTGCAGATGTTGCACCTACGTGCCAGCACAAGGCTGGGGCACAGCAGGGTAAGCAAGGAAGCCCTTGGATTTCAGAGCAGCCTGTGGCTCTCATGCCAGCCACCAAGGGCACGGGAAGAGAATGAAGCCAGGGCAGAAGCAGCATGGCCTGGGTTACTTCTGGATGTCAGCCTCTAGTGTAAATGAAAGCTGTGCTGTGCACCAGAGACCAAGGAACATTTGACTTACTCTAAAATACTCTGATTAAGCCGAGTTTGATGCTCCTTAGCTACTGCGGACATGACTCTTCTCAGAAATCAACAAATCCGAGAGATACTTGTGCTTAACAGAAAGAGCATGAGAATAAAAACCTCAAGAAGGAATAGGAGACTAAGTGCTTTAACATTCTACCACTTCCTTCCTCCTCCCCCAGATTTTATACTTGTTTAATTTAGGGTTCCTGCAGGACAAAAGTGCCACAGAAACAATTATTTTCCCTTTACGACTAAATTTCCTTTGGCCTGCTATGCAATGTGGATGTGTACTCATCACACTTTAGAAGATTAGGGAGAATGACTCTCAACAGACAAGTTAGAAGAGAGGGAACACAACAGAAAGCTCAAACACAGAACCATTTTGTTTTCATAGGATAGCAGTGATATACACCTAGGAGCCTATAGTATTGCATTAAGCTAACTCAAGTCATGCAAATGCAAATATCTTTTGGTTTGTTGTTTTTAAAAATATGGTGTCTTGAGCAATTGGGCAAAAAGTTTCAACACTAAAATGTTTCCGGAGTGCTTCATTTCCCTCTTCCTTATCCACCACAGCTGCCACCACTGCCCAGTACAAACAAGCATTCCTACACCAGCATGTCCAGCTGTTCTCATGCACACAAGCAGGTTGGCCTTTGTTCCAATAGAGGAACTTTCCCTCTGGCATTTACTCATTTCCTAAAATGAGGACACTTATGTCACAGCACACACATCTATGACACCACTTTCAGGCTGGGAAATGAGCTTGTATGACTGGTGGTCTGCATCTTTGTTTGAATGTGTGCTCTTTGAATTGCAAAAGCTTTTCCTGGAGCAGCAGAGAAAGCTAAAGAAACCCTGAGAATCACTTTCTTCATCTCCTCTCTCTGACCTTTCCTACCCTCATTTTATGGTTCTTGGCACAAGGAAGAGTAAACAAGTGAAAGACAGAAGCAACACCATGTTCACAAACTCTCCTCCCTAATTTCACACTTACTTTACACCTGCATCCTGAGTCAAGGATATCTCACCGAATTCTGCTAAAACTGTACTCTACCCTGAGATTTAAATATTCTGGAAATGGCTGTAAATATAAAATGTAACAGATTTTGCCCTTTTTTTTCCTGTTTAGGGGAAAAATGAAATATCAGCAGTTTCACTTTAGAACTAATTTCTACTTAATTCTTTAAGAATAAAATCTCTATTATGCCAAATTTTGTTAGCACATATTGACTACTGCCAGATGCAGATCAAAGAAAAAGGAAAAAATCCTGGCTTGTGAATGCCACCAAAAATGCCCAATACTAAAGACAGAGATGTTATGCACACAATGTACTTACTGACATCTCCTCCTAGTTGAAAAATCTATAAAGCAGTAAAATGACTAATTAAATAACAAGAAAGGTGGAAATGGAGGGTGCCGCTATCACTGAGCCATTAACAAGAAGGTTCCATAAGACTCAGAGATGGGAAGCAAGGCTATAATTATTATTATTATTATTATTAAGGCTATAATGCCCAAAGCCACACAGCACAAACCCATATTCCAAGAAGAAATGTTTGGAAAATAAACATCACATGCGTAACATAGCTAACATAGAATAGTGACTTCATAGTAGTGTAACTGGAAATATTTCATTGTATGGAAAGTACTTTGAAGGGTGACATTTCAGCACATAAACACTGCATTTTCCTTCTTATTCTGAAAAATATTTTTCTCAAATACATTCAATTCAAGCTTTTTCCAAGCTTTCCAAGCTTGCATTTCCTACTTTGCATTAAAGACAGTGGGGTGGAGGATGTGGAGGGAAGAGGAGGAAGGAATAGAAAGTAGAGATGAATTTTTTAATTGAAGATTTCAGTAATTGTTTCTAGATCCTCACACATGTAGGCCTTGCACATTAAAACAAAAGTGAGTGAAAAATATTATTAATGAAATCTAAATTAAGGAGAAGACTGACAAACAGGTGATATTGTCTAAAAAATACTTTGTATATCCTTTAAAGAAATCTTTGGGACACTGCTTTCATGAAAAACTGGAATACATCTTGTCTTTAATGAAACAATTCAGATTTTCTGATTTTTTCAGTAAAAAGTAAAAACATTTGGGAAGATACTTAAATATTCCAGAATTTCTTATTAGATGTGTCTCATTTGCACGTAAGTCGTAAGCTACTTGCAGGCAGTGTCCACCAGAGTAAAAACTCTGAAATTACCTGTTGCTTCTTCCCCCATGCTGGGTAATCATCACCTTGAAACTCTGATCCAGAAGGTGACCTGGGTAAACATGAACTGCCCATGCAAGTTCTGTCAGACCAGTAGGGGATAGTAGTTCATGCCTTTCAATTAGAAAGCTTTCATTGGCCTTCTCCCCCAAAAAGGCAGGAGACACTGAGGTGCCAACAGATCCACAGTTTCCAGTAACAGAGCCAAGTAAAGCCACGTAGTGGTGGTGCTTCACATCTGACCTTTCTGGTGGGACTGGAGACCTGTGGGTGCTTGATCCCTGCCTTCAGCCAACAGTATGGTCCTGCTGGCTGAAAGCAGCACTGCTGCTCTGAATACTGCTCTTAAACAAACCAAGAAAAAGAATACATTTACATTAGCACTTACATTGAGAATCCAACCTTCTCTAGAAGAAGGGATATCACAGTGCTATTTAAAACACATTGTGGCAGCTTGGTGTGCGTAGCAATGTTATTCTCTCATCCACAGGGAAACTCACGTCTAGAGATGCACACACTGTCTTAGCAAAGGTTTGTTTCTAATTAGGGAGTAACTGAAGTCCTTTTTAACACCTACATTGCATGGATTTAATATACTAATGTGTAAACCTGTCTCAAATGTCTAATCCTAAAAATGTTTTACTTTCTTTTCAGTACTCTTAAGTAGTTAGTTCTGCTAATTTAACTCCATCAGGCTGAAAGGCATTAAATGAAATGTCTAGAAGGAATTAATTTAGGTACTTATCAAAGACCAGTAATATCAATTTCCACTGGTAAGTAAAATGAATATGTGTGAACTGGAATCAGATACATTGATTCTACTCTATCGTGAAAATATAGCTTGGAGATAAATAGTACTATGATTATTTGCCCAGGAAAATGTCCATCATCCTAATGGAACTGCTCTCATGACCTTGACTAAACTACTGCACTCCAGCTTTCTCAAAAGCAGTGCCAAAATACCAACAATGGCATGACGTACATGTCTGGTTTTTGAGGTGTCCATTTTACAATGAGGCTTTGAGAAAAGCAGTCTTTATCCACAAGCATTTCTTAACTTGTATGTGCAATTACTGCTGTATTTGTGCATAAAGAAGACTAGACAATAACACAGGACACTGTTCAGGGTCTGTGCCTGGGCTATAGTTAAAAGGCAAACTAAAATGCACCTTGCACTGGCATTTTCAAAGGAAAAGTTTGATATCATAAACAAAGCTCATTTCTGCTGCTGAGTGCTTCCCAAAGCATCGTTCTGCCTTAGGGGTTCATGGCTCAAAGACAGCACAGGCTGTTCCACATGGCCACTAATACAAGTTTAGGAATGGCATCAGCTGGTGTCTGGCTTTGGAAAAGCTAGAGATGAATATTTCTGGCTGGCTCCTCCAGACTGAAAGGCTGTGATTCAATCTAGGTTGGTATTCATGACTTCTGGAGACCTGAGTTTCCTCAAGTCTCTTAATACTCTGGCTGGAGCTGAGACTGGGGCTAAGACTTGATGGGGATGAAAAGCAGATGCTATTGCTGAGAAGACCAAAGCTTATCAAGCTCAAAAGAGCACAAATACAGTAAAACATGATCAGCTGTAGGGCTGAGTGGGAATAACGTGCTTTAGGTTATGTTAGTCTGGGGTTTAATGCTTGGTGTAGAACGAGAGTTTGGACTCTAAGAACTGAATTAATTAGTGGATCTCAGGGGGCTTAAGTGATGATCCAGCTGAAAACAACAGCAAAACCTCACCACAGGCCTCCCCAAGCAAATGCAAGGCTATACCTTAGCCTGAGCCAACACACTGGTTTCCTCATTGCTCACCCTTGTGCAGCACATACTTCCAAATTCATTTTTTGCCATGGAAAGCCTTTATGCTGATACATCGAATTTTTCCAGGGCTATTATTAGCTTACTGAAATGAAAGTGCTGTTGATAAGAAAAAGCTTAGATAAAAAACCAGGACAAAGTGACCCGAACATAAGTATGGCCTCATGGGCTTGCCAAATACACACATTGTGCCAAGGCCTATCATACACTGGCTGTGTCAATGCAGAACCTAAACAGGATTGGCAGGCAGGTAGCTTGGGAATATTACCATCTAAGGCTCTAAGCAGGCCCTAAGAAACCCCCTTAAGAAACCTGAAAGAAGACCATTTCTTGAGACCCTGTCTCTGCTGCTGAAAAGAACAGTGTATGGTCAGTGACTTGTTCCTTCTGAGTAAATGAAAAAGTGGGATCATCAACCACTCATTTGAGGAGTAAAACAGCTTACAGCTTTCTATGTTTTGTTATATTTGCATGTGATGTGCTCATCAGCAAAGATTTTTAGGATTCTTGCCTGTCTTCTGGCATTGTCTCAGTTTCACTGATAAAAAAAACCCCTCTGGCTGGAACATCACAAATGCTGGGGCAAATACCTTCAGTGTCTTCATGGACCAAGTGTCCATGTTGCGGTGGGAATGAGGATGAGCAATGTCAGAAAGCCTCAAGAGACCCACTGAGCTGGACTGAGCACAAATGCCAGCAGAGCAAATGGCTTGTTCATAACCCTGGAGTAGATACAGGCTGTTAAAATATACCAAGGATGAGGGACAGTGTTAAGAGCTAGGTTTAAAGGATGGGAAAGTGGAAGCACCAGCTTCAGGAGTGTTCATAATACTGACCCTGCTGGTATTGGGGCTGAAGGGCAGCTAGTTATTTGTACTGAGAGGAAGGGCACATGAACTTCTTTTGATGTGCAAGTTAAGTTTAGAGATAAGTCTGAAAGAAGTCTCATATCTGAGTAGATCTGTAGGGCTGGGAGAAGAATGAGCTAATGACTGAGGATTCATTTTAGCTCCAAATCTGGGGTGCTTCAGTTTCTACAGTCCCTCCAAACCTCAAATGAAAACTAATCTCTAAGCTCCTTGGGGAAACCTGCTGCCATCCTACAACCCCGGGCCTTAGACCAAAAATTGATTAAACTCTTCAGATCCCATTTCCCTTAACCCCAACCAAAATGAAGACAGTAAAACTCAGCAAAGCATCTGCCTCTCAGCAGATGTCCCAAACCCTCACTGCAGCCCAACAATTCCTGCTGATTGTCCCAGCAGACCGAGCAGCTCACTTCTGCCTGATTTTAACTGCAATCACCATCCTAAGCCTTATTATATCTTTAATTATCACCTGAGACTACTAACAGTAAATTAAGTAAAAAGTAAAAAAAAAAAAGTAAAAAGTAAATTTAAGATGTTTGACTCCTGCCTTGTCTGCCTCTCCCTCTACAGATACAAGATCTCTGAGCAAACTGAACTGCTCATCTCCAAAGCCCCACTTCACATGCATTCCCAGGCTTGCTTATCTGTCCTACATCAAGCCTTATGGGGCCAAAATTCAGCTTCAAGCTTCTGGTCCTATCAGTGCTCACTTCACACCGGCCTTCTGGTCAGTCTACAATCCACGAATATTTCTCCTTGTTCAGTATTTCCACAGCTAAAACCTAACAGTATCTCTTTCACAAACACCACATAAAAGTTGCCCAGGGTCTCCTCCTTTCCTCCACAGCTGGTCTTCAAACTCAGGTTTTCCTCTCATCAGCCAGTATTGAAGTGATCCCAGTGAACTTTTGTAGGAATAAATTGAATTCTCCTGCTCTTGTGATTGCTAGCAATAACCTAAATGTTAATCTCAGTTTTAATTTTCTCTACCCCAAAGCTAAGCAGAATAAGATGACCTGCATGGAGTAAAGGCCTGAGAGTAGCTTTGAGCATGGTATTCCTTATTGACTTGGGCCCATTTTAACACCAGCATTTGGGTCCAGGAGGTTGTGTTCACTGATGGCTGCTATAAGATATGCATGATGAGGGTATTACAGTCTCTGCTTGCTGTGGGCCATTTAACACACCCATCAGGCATCCCATATCAAGATTAGGAAAAACAGAGTTGGAAGAGTTCAATTCAGTGCTATGTCCTAAAAGTTCCCCTGTTCCAGGATGATATACTGTTGTCTGGTTATGGCTATGCTTACTATGATATTAAAGAGTTTTTCAACATTTTTACATAGAACGTTTCTTTCTTCTCTACAAAAATATCAAGCAAATATTTTTTGAGAGTTTTTGATACATTGAAGAGTTCCTTTGAAAAAGGCCTGGCTCATAACCTTTATGGTGATGAGACTGCCTGGCTGCACTGCTACAAAGCAGTACTGCTCAGCTTCAGGAGGCTCCTATGAATGGAGGTTCACTGTCTTTCCTATGCTCACATTCCCTACTCCTCCACAGCCTCCCTAATGGTAAATTAGGCATTCCAACTATAGCCTGAAGGTCTGGATAGCCACCTTTGTAACTTTCCGGAGCCTTGTTTCCACATTAGGAATTTTTCTAGAAGTGGGCTGAGTTGTTTCAGAAGTGGAGGCATTGGAAAGCACAATGGCAATCTTCCTGCCTTAGAGCCATGCAGGAATTCCCCAGCCACAGCGTTGGACAGGGAGAGCATCCTGTCCACAGGTCAGTGAAACATTCTCTATTTTAACTGTTGCATTACACACTTGACTGAAACTTTTGGTTCTGAACAAGCAGTATTTTTCTGGTATGTTCCTAGGAAAGTAGATTTTCAGTCTGCTGCCAGGTAGAAATGAATAGCTGAGTTTTTTAAGAGCACCAAGTGGCCTATTAGCAAGTGTAAACGCATCCAAAAAATGAAAGAAGACTGTATTTCTGCTTCTGATTCACTGTTCTATGCCAAATAACACTTTCTCAGTCACCTTTTCTTCCTCAAAGAGAACAGGTTGTGACAGATTGAAGTCTTCTCCCCTGCTATGTCAGGAGCCTTTATGTGACAATTAGAATATCATTTTTGTTTTACGATCAGCTGAAGTCAGTTCAAAACAGCACGTCACCTCACACATGAAATAGCATTACTTTATGTGATGGGTACTGGAATTTGGCAGGAGCATTTCCTCATTTGCAGTCTGCTTTTTTCTGTCTCAACTCGATGCAGAGTAACTTCAGTTTTGAAGTCAGTCAGGCTTATCTGGAGGAGTGACTCATCTAGGGCAAGCAGAGTAGCCAGCTCCTGCTTGCTCTGAAATGTTAAGGAGTGGAGGAGGAGAAAAATTACAAATTCATGATGGGGAAGACCTCAGACCTTCCAGATAAAACCTGTGATATTTATTGGCAGCCCTGAGAGCAGCAAGCTCAGTGCTCAGCAGGCAGTCTCTTTATCCCCTCACTTTTCATGGTGTTTGCCTTTCTCTCTTGTTGCACCCAGCTCACGTGCCACAGGCAAGGCTGGTCTCAGAAAGTTCAAAGAGGAACCAGCTGGCTGAACATGAGTGCTCAGATCAGTGGATCCTACTGATGTAATCAACAGCACAACGTCTTCTAGCTTTTTTTTTATTTTGAACGTCTCTAGAATAGCAATTAGCCAAGAGCAGCTCTAAATGCTGCAGTGTTCAGAATGATTCTGGCTTTCCCTGACAATTGCTTTTTCACATCATCTATTAGACCTAGGAAAGTAACACAGCATTTCCCTTTAATAACCCCCCTCACTTGTGATTTCTCTTTTTAGGGCCAGAAGAGACAAAGAATCTCTCCAGAACAACCACTACTATAATATTTCATCTGCCAAAAATGCTATCACCATGAATTCAAGACACTTGGTCCGAAGACCATCCACCCTTTCCAATTTCTGTCCAGTTCCTACTTCTTTTCTTTCCTGGTTGCCAACTTTTTCTTTCTGAAGTGTTTATTTTTTAAAACTAAACCAAACTCACTTCAGATGTGAGACACTTAATCTTGCACTTCATTCAGATTCAAAAGTAAGTGTCTGCAGAAAAGAAAAGAAGTTTTTTGAGTGGTGAAACTGCCAGAAAGCTTTTGAGTAGGTTCCCTGGTCTGCAGGGACATGTATCTATTGTAATAAAAGTTGAAGAAATTCAGCAATTTCAAGATCCTTATCTTTCTCTCAAACTTGACAAATCGGCCAGCCAGTTGAAAAGGCACACAAACACGTCTACACACAAACACACAAACACACAGACACACATGCAGACAACGTGACAAATATTCCTTATTTCCCCAATAAAATCGTTGTTATATCAATACCCAAACCATGCAGGCTCAAGGACCAAGTCCTGTAAGGAGTAACAAAGCAGTAAGGGAGAGGTAGCAAAATGTACAAGGACAACCATCTCTAAACAGCAGGTTGAGGCAGGTGATTCTCTCCTTCTACTCCCCTCTGGTGGCACCTCACCCAAGGGGACAACTCCATCCAGGCCTGGGGCTCCCAACAGGACGGATCTGGACCCGTTGGAGTGAGTCCAGATGATCATAGGGCTGGAACATTCCAAACCTCTCCTATGAAGACAGGCTGACTGAGTTGGGATTGTTCAGCTTTGAAAAAAGAAGGCTTCAGGGAGGACTTATAACATTCTAGTACCTGAAGGGGGCTGACAAGAGAGCTGCATGGGACTTTTCACACAGGCATGGAGTGATGGGATGAGCAGGAATGGATTTAAACTGAAAGAGGGCAAGTTTGGACTAGATGTTCAAAAGAAATTCTTTGCTGTGAGAGTGGTGAGACACTGGAACAGGTTGCCCAGAGAAGCTGTGGATGCCCCATCCCTTGGCAATGTCCAAGGCCAGGAGAATGGGGCTTTGAGCAATCTGGTCTAAAGGAAGGTGGCCCTGCTTATGGCACGTGATTGAAAATAGGTGATCCTGAAGGATCCTTCCAACTGAAACTATTCTGTGATTCTATGATCTGAAGGACAAGAAAGAAATCTTTGTCTTTTTTAAAAAAACAAAACAAAAACAAAAATATCCCAACAAAAACAAACAAACAAAAAAACCCCCAATTTTAATTTGTTTATACAATAACCCTTTATTTTACTATGCTGTCAGACACGTGGCCCTGGGATTGTCCTCCACTTGTTTGGCCCTATCAGACATAGGAAGAGAGATAATGCATTAAACACTCAGGAGCAGAAGTGCAAAAGCATAAGGTGGTAATTCAGGAGCTAGGAGTCTCTGAAATCACTTTGATTTCATTTAAAAAAAGTTAGCAGACCAAGCACATGCCTTTGACTTCAGTATTTCTTGGGTTTTAAAAATGAAACCAAAGAGCATTAGCGTTCTACTGCTGTATATTTACAGTATAAAGTACAAATGAGAACAGTAAGTGCCACTCAGATGTAATGGTCTTTCCTTTAGATGCTTGATATTCTATACTGCTAAGTGCTGCCTGAAGGTTGATTTACAGTCTATTTGGAGGTTTAAAAGTGCATTTAATACTTTAATTTCCTTGAACTATTTTAATTCTTTTTTTTTTCCATATCCAGGCTGGAGTCCAAGAAAAATGCAAGTTTTGCAGATATGCTTATCGATCTTTGCTTTGTGATTTAGTAATGTGCATCATCTGGTTCTTACATGTACATCTTAAAAATCCAGTAAAGGAAGATGTTGAGCCCATGTCCTAAAATAAGTATATGTTTTAAACATGCTATTAAATTGTAGTTTCTACATTTTCTAGATTTTTCCATTTCCTTTCCTGGAGTTTTAATTCTTCTGGGGCATATCATAAAGTCCTTACTCAGACAAAACTGCTTTTCTATTTACATTGTTTATGTTGAAAACTGCATGAGGCAGTTAATATCTGCAATACAAGTACTTCCTTATCATTTAGGTCAGCAAAGTTAAATTGTTTTTTGACATACTAACTATTGAATAAAAAAATATAAAGGTCACTAGTCCTTTTCTGGCAAGAATTTTCTTAAAAATCCTGCAATGGCTCCAGATTAGTAGTGACAGTATTTATACAGATTTTTTGAATGATGACTCACATGCACTCAGTTTTTTGTACTGCTTATGTTTAAAAAAAAAACCAATGAAAGCTGCCTCAGTCCTTCATGGAGGTTTCCACATTCTCATCAATTCTGTTCAGACAATCAGCCTCTTTGGAAGTGAAGTTTCAATTTATTATTTTCATTTTTGCACTTTATCCTTTGAATTTCCCCTTGTGCTCACCTTTCCCTCCATATCTATGCCTTTATCTCAGGGTTTTGGGCAAAGGGCTGTGGGCCTACTCCAGTGCCCAGGAAGTAAGCTAGGAGAGTGCACAGCATTTGATCATCACCATGCCGTGTGACATTTCACATCTTTTATTGTAATCGGGATTTCAATAGTCTCGTCAATACTGATGAAATTTATACCGTGCCAGGAGGGCGCTCTCAGATTAAGCTGTTTTCTTGTGTATTAAAGGGCTGTCACGGAACATTAACTCTGAGACACCAACGAAATGGACTGAGACTTTAACACAAGTTTAATGACCCAGAGCTGGAATTCAGCGCCCTTTCTCCTAGGAGAGCTACTTTATTACTCTGCAAGTAGTTTCAGTTCGTTCATGGGACTACTTGTAAGATGCACTCATTGTGATTAAGGAGGTCAGAATCTGTCCCTGTTGACAAAAGACTACTTTGACACTTCAGATTTCCTTTGTGCTGCTTTTGCTTTGACTAGTGAGCACTTCATCAGGTGAGTCATCCCCTTTCACTGGGACTAAAGCTCGCACAGCTTGATCTATTTGGATTTATGGGCATACCCCATTAGGCTACACCACTGAAGTGAAGGACACTGCTTTGGAATAATGAGGTATTCACTGTGAGCAAGTAATATTGGACTGGGGCTAGAAACATACTGTGAGCATGCTGGCAAAGGAGACTATTCCTCTGAAGTGATCCGAGCTGGGTAATATTCTGTAGGACTAATAACCCAGAGGGGAAGATTTGTTGCATAAATGCATAAGGGACCATGGCTTTAAATTTCTGCCTTACAGATGGCCCTAAGCACAACCCTCACTAAGGCACTGAAGCAGCAGAAGAAGGTAGGATTTCAAGCCTCCCTTTTATCCTGCATTCCCTGGGGACATGCATTTTGCCTGCTTGGTGAGCAGGCAGTTCAGGCTCTACATCTTGAATGCCCAAAGCCATGAAGAGTGGGCCAGCCAAGTTGGCTTATGGCCACCAAACAGACATGGTTGATCGTCCTGCTTCTCCTGCACTGCTTATCTTTACTGCTGGTCCATGTTCCTTCTGTGAGACAGCTAAATGCTGTAATTTAAAAACCACAAAAAAAAAAAACCCCAACAGCCATCCTTTACTTTCTTCTTTTATTTTCTGATAGAGAAAGCTGACAAGACTTCTGCAGAAGTAGGATAGCAGAGACAACTGGCAGAAGCGCACAGCTAGGGGCAGGGAATGGGGAGAGAAATCTGGCATTTGTAAATGAGACTGGTCCTCCACCACCAAAGTGCACTTGTGGGGGCAGAGTGGACTTAAATAAGTTGTAGTCTGTTGTGAAACCTCATCTTTCAGGTGTCAGTAGACTTCACCATGAATCCTCTCAGTTGATCTCGGCAACTTCCCTGCATGGCCTTGCAGGGAGGCCCGATTTGGGGTTGTTTAGGCTCAAGAAGAGGAGGCTCAGGGGGAACCTCATCACTCTCCACAGCTGCCTGAAAGGAAGTTTTGGTAAGGTATGGGCCAATCTCTTCTACTGTGCCTTCAGTGAGAGGACCAGAGGAAATGCCCTTAAGCTGACACAGGGGAGATTCACATTACATATTCATAAAAAAATCACTATTTCTGATGTCAGACATTGGAATTGGTTGTCCAAGGAGGTGGAGGAGTCACCATCACTGGAGGTGTCTAACAAGTGTGTGGATCTGGTGCTGGGTGATGTGGGTTAGTGGCTTAGGGGTTATAGTGAGATGATATAGATATAGATATAGATTAGATATAGATATAGATATAGATATAGATATAGATATAGACATAGACATAGACATAGATATAGATATAGATATAGATATAGATATAGATATAGATATAGATATAGATATAGATATAGATATAGATATAGATATAGACAGATATATTTAGTGATAGTGCCAGGTGAGCAGTTGGACTGGACAATCTTGTAGGTCTCTCCTAACCTTGATGATTTGATGATTCTGTGATTCATTTGGGTCAATTTGTGTCAATTTTGCCACAGAAACTAGAAATTGAATTGTGGAAGAAAACTATCATCTTTCCCAGGCAACGACAGCACTATTTGGAGTACTAACAATGTCAGAATAACTCTGCAGGATTACACTATTAAATTGAAATAGTTTAATTTTAAATTAAAATTCAGAATATCTTTCTGGGAAGGTTTCCATGTTTTAATAAGAAAGGGAAACTCAGGGAACTACAGCCCAGTCAGTCTCACTATTCTAAGGCACATGGAAAATAAAGAAGTGACTGTTGACAAGCCAATATGGTTTCACTAAAGGAAAATTGTGCCTGATAAATTTGGTTGCCTTCGACGAGAATGTTACAGCAGTGGTGGATGAGGGAAGAGCAATTGATATCATCTACCTGTGCTTGTGCAAAGCATTTGACACTGTCCAGCACAATGTCTTTGACCCTGCACTGGACAGACATGGATTTGATGGATCAATCACTCAATAGGAAAGGAAGTGGCAAAATGGCTGCACTCAAAGGTTTGTGGTCAACAGCTTGCTGAGCAAGTGGATAAGTAGCATTCCTTGGGGGTCAGTACTGGGACCAGTGCTGTTCAACATCTTTGCAGTGGCACTCAGGGCACCCTCAACAACGACAAGCTGTGTGGTGCAGCTGACACACTGGAGGGAAGGAATACCATCCACAGGGACCTGGACAGGCTTGAGAGGTGGGTTTGTGTGAGCCTCATGAAGTTCAACAAGGCCATGTGCAAGGTGCTGCACCAGGCTCAGGCAATCCCAAACACATACATAGGCTGGGCAGAGAATGGATTAAGAGCAGCACTCAATCTTATTTCTTGTCAAGTCTTCCGTTCATCTCACACTATGAACCATAGAAATGCTAGCGTTTTTCTCTCAGGCTTTGATCACTGTATTACCATGACAACAATGTATTTATTTTAGCCATTATAGATGGAGTTCAGACGGTAACTGGATCCCTTAGAAGTCCATGGGTGAGCTTTTGTTCTCCAAATATCAAGATAAATGAAAGAATTACTCTCTCCAGAAGAGCTATCTGACAGGTAACTTATTTGCTTTCAATTCTTTTAGCCAAGTCCACTGCCTTTCATCAGTTTAAATCTACTGACTATTTTAATTATATGGAAAACCAGGTCAAACTTTTATTCACCACTTTACTTTCTTTACTTTGTTTTTTGCTGACTGAAACCTGTAATCTGGCAAGCTAATGCATCAATCTGACAGGATGTGACATATGGACATCACAAAGGTTTTATTCTTACTGTTTACATTATTCTACTTTTCAGAGCTTTCCAGCCTTGCACAGCAGAAAGGAAATGTGTAAAGGTTTGTTCTTAAAGAGCTCACAACTAAAGGATGCTATTTTGCATACATATGGCCTTGGAGTGTAAAAATATATAATAGAAACAAAACCTATTACTCTCCTGAAGACATTGATGCATGAGAGTAATCAAGTCACTTTAACGATAAAAATAACTTCAAATTTAAGCACAAGTTTTAAAACCTTGTTGAATCAAAGGTATAATACAAAACAGCACATGCAATTCTAGCTCAGCAAGCAAGATTACCGCAAGATTCTTAGTTTGTGTTTCTTTAGCTTAAAGAGTATCCAAACAGACCATGGAAGTCCTACACAAGGTTTTGTAGATAGAGTACATTATAAATATATATTAAAAGTTTCATTTATGCCTGTCAATCTGCTACTAAAAGATGTAATTAGAAGATCAAAATACTAATAAGAAGGTCTGTCTGATCTCAAGAGTTTGGTTACATACTGACAATCTTGAAATAATTTGTATCACAAAGAACTGTTAAAGCTTTATATAATTCTGAACTTGAGCAACTGACATTTTCTAAGATACAAAAACAGTGCACAGTTCTTTAAAATGAGAATTATATAACCAAGGTGTTGGGGAAGATGGAAATGGAAAACCTTATAAATATGATTGCCTGGCAAAAGATTTTGAGAATATGGAAACTATAAGCGAGATCGAAATGAAAGCCATCTTTGAGATCCCAAACCTTAGTTACTGAACAACTAGAAAACAATAGTATGGCCAACTGAAAGTAATTTCCTCTTGATTGAACAATTCCCTCTGCTTGCAGACATGTCCAAGGGTCAGAGAAGACCCTACTAGCTTGGCAGAGGGGGTCCAAAGAATAGTTTTTAGGGTTTAAAGTGTAACACAGTATGGTAATGCAATGATTCTTATAGGCTGTATGTAAATGCTATAGAATTTGTATCTTGTATTAGATTAGTTAGTGAAAATTAGAATATTAAACACAGAAGATTTATTGTATTGTAACAGGAACCTCGCTCTCTTACTTTACTCTCTTACCCCTTGCTTTCTTACCCTTTGCTCTCTTTCCTCTTTTTACTCTTGCCCTCCTGCTCTCACAGGCCTGCTCAGAGCTGTGGCTGGCAGCTCCAAGCAGGGCCTTCTACCCACGCCCTTTGCAATAAACCACAAGTTCCAGCACCTGCCTTTAGAGATCTCCCTGTCAGTCCTGACCGTCCAGACCTCCATCGATCTGACACCAAGGTAGTCATAAAAATTACTACTTATTAGTAAGGAAAAAAACTTTATAACTCTATAAAAACAAAGTAAAATTTAAAATCTCAAGAAGATGATTTAACCATACCAAATTCAATGTTTTCTAGCAGTAGAAACACCCAAAAACAAACCAGAAAGTTTGCAGTAAATATGGATTTTATATAGGGCTAGCCTCAGTGGAGCTCTCTCAGCTTCAGCCTTTTCAAGAGAATGGTCTGGGGACAGTGCCTGCCAGGAAGCCTTGCCTGGTTCTTCCAGTTTCAAGGATCTTTTTTGGTTATACAGAACATTTCCATGATTAAATCACTTGGGTTGAAATTCTGCAGTCTGGTGTCTGCCTGGGAATTTTGATTATTCCTATTTTCAGCTAGAGGAGTTAAGAAGTAGAGATGATATATTCATGAGAAAAGTTAGTCTTTGCTTTGCAGGTGTGTGTGTGCTCTGTGCAACAAGGATATCCTCATTTAAAACTCTGCCTGGATTTGCCAACGCTTCATAAAACTGAAGCTTTTACCCGACTAAATGGAGAGTAACATTGCTATTTGAGCATTGGTTTGGGCCAGGCTAAGCTAGCATTGCTGGCAAAAAGTGGTCACATCCTTCCCCTGCCCATCCCAGCTTATGCCAGTAGTTGTGAAGTGACTTAGTGAAGTGCCAGTGAATTAAGCTGACTTAAAGTGACCAGAAACAAAAAAACAACAAAAAAAAGGTTATTTCATTATAGTGTGATTACTAAACCATTAAGTACTGCATAATAATGAACACACAGGAAGGGAGTAAATCAAAATTACACAGGCAGACTTAATTATACTATTTCCTGATTTTGGAGTGCTCAGCTTTGCATCCGTAGCAGTTAGTATTCAAGGCAGTTTCTGTGAGTGTGTGACTTTCACTAGGTCTTTAAAAAAATGGAAGACCTCACTATTTGGCATTATTGTGATATTTCCAAAATATCAACAGCCTTCCACTAATTTCAACTAACAGGCTGCATCAGCTAGAGCAGTCACAGGGTCCTGCTGTAGGTAGGGACAATGGGCTGCTGTAAGAGGTAGGGATAAGATGCTGGGCTTTGAGGCAGCAGAGGAGCACCAAGTTTGTCAGCACTGGGATGCCCTCCCAGATGCCCACAGGGGCCAGCTCTTCCTGCCTGCCGTCCCTGACTGTCAGCTTGATGCCTCCTTCTGTACCTCAGACTCCTCCTCACTCCAATTATACACTGCAGGATGAGCACATGCTCATCTCTATTTCTGGCTGTTCAAGTCCCAGGTACTTCCTAAGAACCTCACTTTCAGACTTTTCTCAGCCCAAAGATCCTTCTTCTCCAACCTCTTTCTTCCATGTTGCCACCTGATCTCCCTCTTCCAGGCTCAGCTCCAGGCTTGCTCCCTTCATGACACCCTCTCTTTCCAGTAGATCACACCACCCCTTCCTTAGCCAAGCTTGTACTAAGGGCTTCTTTTCCATGTCTTCTTTTTTCCTCACTGCCACGGATTACAGCTGAAATTTCCTTGTCTCCCTTACGCCTTGCCCATGTTCCTCCTACTGGTCATCATTTTCAACTCCATCCATGCTCACTCTTCCCACTCCTGCTGTCCATTTTTCTTCCCAGTGCATCATGTCCTTGCCTGACCTGTACACATCCTTCAGTTAGTCTCAGCCTTACTTCCATTTCTTCACTCAGCAGCTCCCCTCAAGTCCCACTTCTCCTCTCATCCAGAAATGTAAAAAGTTCAGCAGTTACTCTAAAGTGGCTTAAATCCACACTGGTTCCAAAGGAGATCCTTTGTCTTTCTCCCACCTCTGCAATTTACGTGACTGCACAGTGACCCAGCTTTGGAAAATGCAACAGCTGACAATCAACTCATCCACATAAAGGTTAAATTTCAGCAAGATCAGCTTTCTGCTCTGACACACTGGTGTCCAGAGTTGGGAGTAAGGCAGCATCATCCTTTGCAGTAGCAGCAGAGACGTACATGGATGTGGTGGTTTAACCCTGGTGCCAGGTGCCCACCAAAGCTGCTCTATTGCTCCCCTCCTCAGCTGGACAGCAGACAGAAAATGTAACAAAAGGTTCACCAGTTAAAGATGAGGAGAGAGACTGGAGATCACACGCAAGTTATTGTCAGGGGCAAAACAGACTCAACTTGGGGAAATTAATTGGATTTATTACTAATGAAATCAGAGTAGAATCATAAGAAGTAAAACAAATCTTAACACCACATTCCTGGGCTTAACTTTATTTCTGACTCTCTACCTCCTTCTGACCAGGGTCATGGGGAGACAGGGAATGGGGGCTGCAGTCAGTTCATCACATGTTGTTTCTGCCACTGCTGCCCCCTCGGGGAGAGGAGTCCCTGCCCTGCTCCAGTGTGGGGTCCCTCTCTCCCACCAGAGACAGCTCATGGAGGACTTCAACAGGAGCCCTTCCCATGGGCTACAGTTCTCCACTAACCACTCCAACATGGGTCCCTTTTCCACAGGGTGCATCCTTCAGGAACAGACTGCTCCAGTGTGAGTTCCCCACAGACCCACAAGTCCTGCCAGCAAACCTGCTCGACTGTGGGCTCCTCTCTCCAAGGGCCTGCCAGGAGCCTGCTCTCATGTAGGCTTCCCATGGGGTCACAGCCTTCTTTTGTCATCCACCTGCTGTGACATGGGTCCTTCACAGGCTGCAGGTGGATCATTGCTCCCTGTGGTCCTCCAGGAGCTGCAGGGGCACAGCTGCATCACCATGGTCTGCAGCACAGCATGCAGGGGCATCTCAGCTCCTGAAGAACCTTCTCCCCTTCCTTCTTCACTGCCCTTGGTGCCTGCAGAGCTGTTTCTCTCATTTATTTTAATTCCTCTCTCCTCTGACCACAATTACGCCTGCCCATAACTGTTTTTTTTTCCTTCTTATATATATTATCCCAAAATCATTAGTACCTTTGCTGACTGGCTTGGCCTTGGCCAGCAGCAGTTCTGTCTTGGAGCCACTTGGCATTGGCTCTGTCAGACATCAGGGAAGGTTCTAGCAGTTTCTCAGAAAATACACACCTATAGCCCTCCCTTCATCACGGCCTTTCCATGCAAATTCAATACAATGTATTAAAGCAGCCTTGCAATTATGGCTTTAGCCAAAATGGGTAAGATTTGAGGAAGCAATGGAAAATCAGTCTTAAATGGAAAAATACACTATACGGCAGCACTGCCTGAGTTCATGCCAGAAACATCTTATGACTCCCAGTTACTGCTTTCAAGACAATGGTTTGCAAGAGGTGTCATGCTTTGGCAGAGTGAGAGGAGATTCACATCAAATACATTTCTCCAAAAGAAACCTGCAGACTAGCTAGCAAACAAGACTAGGAAAAAAACATCTAAAACATTATTAACTCCGGAATAAAATGCAAAAAACCTGCTGGCCTGAAGTGAGACACTTCCTACATTAGAATTCCCAAAAAACACGTGATTTCCACTGCAGTCACGCTCAAGTCAGAGTGCAAGAAGAAATGCAATAATTAAGGCTATTCATCAGTTGAGGTTTTGGAACCCATTATCCATATTCTATTCAGGTGTAATCTGTATTTCAAATTTTGGGGACACTGTCAGTGAGGAATGTGAAAGAACCTTCAATGAACCCTATGTAGGAAGCATCTTTCTGCCAACTCTACCATACTCCCCTGAAACATGTTTTTGCTGAGATAGCTCGTTCTACTCAGAGAAAGAGTTTAGTTTTGCTGGTAAAGTACCTGCACACAACACATCTGTTAGAGGAAGTTACCACTGTGCCCTTACATGGGCTAGTGTCAGCAAAGATGTTTAAAAACAGACAAGATCTGGCTCACCAGAACAACCTTCCTGCAGAACCATTTCTGAGCTCTCTCTGCAGTGCCTTTCTCTTTCCTTCTCTGTGTTGCAAAACATTAATCTAGATTCATAATTCAGATCCTCAAAAGAAGCGAGAAAGGTTACATCAGTGCCTGAGTCAGTTTAAGCTTTGCACACAAAACTGTGAACAAACATTTTTCATGAATGAAGTAGCTAGAAAGAGCCAAAAGGTTTGGGTATGTGTTCACTGCTGACAAATACTTAAATTTCAGAAACCTTCTGTGGCTGATGCGACGTGAGAAATCCTCAGAGGACTCAGCATACAGCACCTTCTTCACATGCAGATAGCCAAAAGAACACTGTCCTCTTCTTGGGCTGCCAGATGGGTGAATCTTAAAACTGACAAACAGGAGGTTGCAGAGCAACCAAAAAATTCTAATTATAAACCTACTTCACATCATCCAAGCTATATGCAGAGTAATTCAAAATAAGGAGAAACAGAGGAACGAATGGGTAGACGAAAGCAGAAAGTCAAAGCCTGCTCCTCTTCTTGAGACAGACAAAAAGCAGCCTCCCATATGAACAAGGTCCCTTTGTAGCATGCTGATTTTCAGACAGTACATCTTACTTCACAGCTGCCGTGCTACCACAATGACTGCTCCTTTCCATCCAACCCATCCTTGCTGCTCTGTACATGAGTCACACTGGAGACCTATTCAGCCCCTAAATACGGGCTTAAGTCTTTCCATATTCAGGAAAGAAATTCAGATGAAATTCTGAGTAACAAAAAGATTGTGCTTAAGTGTTTACCTGAATCAAGCTGCTCTGCTGAATTTGTGCTAAAATGTCAAACGCATGTCAGGCAAAGTCAGGATCTTCCACAGCACTCCTGTTTGCAGAGCTTCTGCCATGAAAAGCACTGTGTCCCAAAGGGGGGAAAAGTTTTTCCTGGAGAGTAGCCCAGAAGGAAAGGAGCCATCAGATCAAAGATAAGTCTTACCTCCCCCGCTACACCCCTCACTTCCCCAAACAGCAGATCAAGGCAGAGGAGGACTACAAAAAAGGAAAAAAATAGATTCGTTTTCCAGCAGAAAAATGAGACGTTCCCCAACTCCCTTGGTTTCTCCAAGCAATGCAGCTAGGAGCAGGCTGCCGCTTGCCTGGAAGCTCATAGACCACAAGATGTGAAGTCATGGAGTGCCAGTGTCAAGTTATTTATGGCATCTTCCACCTCCAAGCCACTTCACAGCTTGGCAGTACGCAGGAGGGTGTTCAAACTGACCACAGCAGGCTGACCTTTCAGCTTCCACAGACAGAATAGTCTCCATGATTCAAGAAGCCATGGATACTTTTGTTTGTTGGCCATTATTCATTAGATTTGGGAGACCAAGCTGTTTAAACTCAAACTTTTTGGAGTGAAGAAAAGAAATGTGGCACATTTTACATTATCTCTTGCAAATATGAAAGCTTACTGCAATCTTCAAACACAATATTTATGAATTGGTCTTTCAGCCAAATCCACTTTTGCATAAGGATATACAGCTGCTGATACCCAAAAGTATGATAGCTCCCAAATATATCTTTGCCATTTTTAAAATCATTCTAGAGGCTTGAAAATAATATTTTCTTTCATTGTAAGTGAAATCTCTAGTTCTGATGTTTCAAAGACCGTCTGAAATTAGCTGGGTTTTGTGCGTGTGTGTTTGTTTGTTTGTGCACAAGAATAATTGATTAAATCAGCACAAGCGTAACTGATTATACACTCTAACAAAACTACTGAAGAATTCAGCAGCAAAACCAGCAGTTCATCAAGAGCCATACCCAATTTTAATGCTTACATCTCCTATATGGAATCCCCTCTTAATTATGCAGTAGCAAATTTGAAATGTGTCATCATCTCGCACCACTGGATATCATAGATTTTGAATGAATGTAATCTGCATTTTTCAACACTGTGAAATAATTTTTTTAAGATGTCTCTTTAAACTTTTTCATTAAAGGGGAAAATTTGCATAGAGGAATATTTAAACACTCAGAACTTACAAAGAATGTCAGCCCTCTTTCATTTACCAGAGCAATGACCCTCTAATAGTTTCACACTAAGAAAAAGTTATGGAGAGAAAAAACATGCAGAGAAATATGCCAAGTCTGATGCCAATTAGGACTTTGAAAATATATATATTATAGACTGGTCAAATTAAATGTGAAATTCAAACTTAAAAATTGAACTTATATCCTTCAGTCCTCTGAAAAATCATCTATTTTTAATGGAAATAGAAAAGCTGTCTTTATCAAATTTCTCATTCAGTTGACAACAATAAATCTATTGTTCAGAGGTGGTTGAAATGGGTCTCTGGAAGAGGAGGGTTTTAAGAAAATCAAACAGAAATTGCATCAAAGAAGAAATGCTTCTTTAACTATCACTCTCTATATATAGACTGCAGTTTTTGATTCATTTTAGGTTTGCCAGAATAACAGGCAATTGGGCACCGTGAAAAATTATTTTTTATCATTCCCATAAGAGAAAATGTGTTTGCTTGTTTAAGGGACAATAAGCGAGTTTAGTGTTACATCTTTTACTTTAAGAAGTATGACTGCAGGGATCCAGATGCTGAGAAGCAGTAAGCTGATAACTTTAGTGCTTGAAATGCTACACTATACATTAAGAAGCCATATACCTACTATTTATTTCACAAGCATGAATTAGGTCTTCTGAAAGAGAACACAACTTTCAGTCAGACTTCCAAGAAAATAACAGTACTTGGCACTCTCCAAATGCTTTCCATCTGAAAGATGCAAACAATTAGGAGGTAGCAGGGTGGGGGAAGACCCGAGCCACTGTGCAGGACACCAATGGAGCTGGGACATCCAGAGAGAGCTCCAAAGCCATCAGGTGTTGCCCAGCTGGAAGCGAAGTGACAAGGTACTGCCTGATGTATCCTAACTACAGAGGTGGATCAACACCCAAAAAAACCCTACTGTAGCTCCTCTTCCTACCAATGGCATATTTAGCATCCCAGAGCCCCCTGCTTCGTGCCCCCCTCTGACACCTGGCTCTGACTGGCACCCAGAATTGTTCATACCCTACAATACTCTGTAAAGCTGCCCTAGTTTACAGATCAGAAAAGTGATGCACAGAAAGCATTATGTATGTGGTCTAAGCTCATAACATTGCACAGTGGAAGAATTATGAATAAAACCCATTTCTCTGGAGATTTCCAGTTTTGTCACCCTCAACAAAACCCCTTTTACACAGACTTCAAAATCCGCAAGTATTTTTTTCTGACTGCAATACTGTACCAAATATTTATTTTATCAGTCCAAAACTCAATTTACTGCTGAAATCCTGCATCAATACTTCAGAGGAAATTCTAAGATTCTACCGAGAAGAATTGAAAGGATTACTGAGATGAATATTGTGCAAATAAATCTCTGCCTGGATCACCAATCTTACAAACTGCTGCTTTGCCCTAAGGCAAATACCTTAAAATAAGCACCTGTACATAGAAGGGGTCTAAACAAGCTAAATTAAGTTCCTGGAAACATGTATGATGTACATCAACGTTTAACAGTGCAGTAGTCAGTGAAGGTGAGAATAACAGACTGAAAGTGAGTGTGAGACAGTAAGAGGAGAGAAGAAAGGAGGGCAGGGCAAGGTGGAAAGTAGAAAGTCCTAAGACCTAAGAGAACTAAAAAGAAAAAAGATCCTAGTAGAAGAAGCTAAAGATTCAAAACCAGAAATATAAAAGGAGAGGGAAGAATTAGAATACAAGGTGAGATAAACGTTTAAAATTAAATTTTAAAAAATCAAATCCAGAAAGTGAGAAAGTTTAGACCTTTCAGAAGCTTGAGTCAGTAATTCTCTGTCAGCCAAACCCTCCTTGATTTCGGTGGGAGTTTTGCCTTAATGAGGACAGCAGGACAGGCACCAAATGCAGCTTCATTTCTTATACTTGAATAACAGCAAGATAATCTGTTGTTGAAAAAGATGATGCATTTTTGAATAAATATGGATGTTAGAAGCCAGGCAGTATAAATGTAATTGCTACAACGAGCTGAGTTACATCAGTGTGCATCAGCTGACAATAAGGTCCTTTGTGCTGGAAAGAAAGAAAAAAGATGAAAAAAATGACTGCTGCCACTCTACAAACAATCAAATTAAAGGCCCAGAATTATTCCAGCAAAGCTTCCATCGACTTCAGGGACAGCCCAGAAACAAAGAAGATTCTTCAGTCCTTCTTATAAAGAAATATAAATACAGGAATGACTATGAGTGACCTATTTATTTTTCATCAGTTTTGCTCTTGCTGAAATTGTTGGAAATGCACCCAGCTGCCTTACAGTACTGTTGTTTGATTAGGCTGTTTATGTGAAACTATCTTTCCCAAATATTGTATTACTATATGGAAAAGAAAGCATAAAAATAGTAGATTGGAGAATAAAATATTCTTCTCATCTTCGTAACCAAAGATAAAGCAAATTACAACAACTCGTTGTTTATCTGATGAACAGGATGAAGATTTTGCCTAAGTAAATAGTGGTCTTAATGTTCCATGTAGAAATCATATAGCTGTCTTCCCCTTTATAAATTATAAACTAAAGGAACCCTCACTGGAAGTGTAACTGGAATGTGGGTATGTCTAATGCAAAGCCTCCAATTTAAAACCTTTTCCTGTTTTATTTGTCAAAACCAGGAACAGACAAAATACCACAAGTAAAATCCACAGAATCACCAATAAAAACACTGATGCAGATATTTTGTATGAGAATTAGAAATAACAGAGAAATATCCTATCTCTATCTGATCATGTTGCACATAGTATTTATTATTGACTAGATTTTGCAAGCATACCATTCTTATACATAATATGGGAAATATGTCAATTCTCCCATGAAGTATTAATGGGAGGTGTCCCACCCAAACCAATAAGTCTAGGACATGTTCAAAGTCAGATTTATTCAGCCGCTGACTCAATCAGATAACCAGGAATGCTCAGGTTTTGCATGGTTATATCCACCTGTTGATTTAGAGATTACAGGTGGAAGCTGCCTTATTAAAATTGTTCTCCAGCTTAAAAATTTGACACACCTAACAGAGGGAATCATGAGAAAAACAGTCTGGTCTGCTTATCAATGATAAAAGGATAATAAATAATAAAACTAAATTATTACTGTTTGCAGGGCTAATATTATGCTTAAAGAAATTCATTGCCATCTGCAAGCCTGTTGAAACTGATTACGATTTTCTTGTGCTGGTTTTCTTCCCAATGGTTGAATAGTATTGTCTGTTTTTAAAGGAAAAAAACCCAAAGCTGCTTGAATAATAAATTGTTTATCCCTTGATAGAACAAACCATAGTGATGAACTTTAAGAATGGTTACCAGATTAGAAATGAGAGTGAAAAACAAGTACTTTCCTGTTCAAGGTTTTGTTTTTAATGTCTTTTTATTTTTAACTAGATTGAGTGCTGATTACAGAAAATTCAAGGCTACCCAGACATCAGGCTGCTCAATTGACTGGAAAGTTCGATGACTTCTCTAAAAAGAGAGGTCTGTGCATGAAATTAAATCAGTATCACTGGTTCCACATAACTTAAGGGGGAAGAGAGGAAAAGGTTAATATTGCTTATTAAATAATGTTAAATGAGATCAAACAAGACGCGCAGGATTCAGGAGGGCTCTTGGAGCTCCGGTTGTTTCCCCAGGCTGCTTATGCAACCTTGTTTGTGCAGGCAGTGCAAGGGCCTGCCATTTTATTACATAAGGTAGCCCAAAAATATACAGCTAGGCACTTGTGAGCTCCATTAAGTGCTGCACTGGTGTTTCTGTATCAGTTAGCATCTGGAAATTTTAAGAAACGATCAGAAGGACTTAAGATATTCCTGAGTTTGAGATTGGTGCTTGTTGTTTTAATAGCAATAGATCTCATCCAAAAGCCAGCAAAATACCATCAGTGTGAGCTATGTTTTAATACACTGTGCTTTGACCATTGCTTAAGTGAACAGCAATACAGCCTTTGGTTTAGCACAGCCATCATAAATGCAATTCATGGCTCAAAAATCCGCCTTTCAGATGATTAAGCAAATTGTCTGATTTAGTAAACAGCAGTCAACATAACACTCTTGTTTTAACCAGTGCTTAAATGCAGTGGAAAGCTGAAGAAATTTAATTCCCAGTCCTCTCATTCTCTGTTCAGAAAGTCAAAGCCTGGTCTTGTAGAGACAGATGAAACTCTTAACTACAGCAACATCGTGGTTGCTGCATCATGATGCTTCCCATGTCATCTCATCAGGGAAGATGACCACCTTGGCCCAAATCCTCTCCCTGACACCGGGCAGCAGGAAAGGCTGGGGAAGCCTGTGTCAGCAGGGCAGGCATGTAGCAATATTACATCTCCCAGCAGGGACTTCTTCAGCCAGGCATTGCAGCTCGTTATTCAATGCCTTCAGGTGGGATTGTTTCCATGAACAAACTGCCTTCTGAACCTACTTCAACCCAAGAAGATAATCCTCACCATGACTGCACAGCTCCACTACAGGACACCAGGGAGGGTAGTCAAGCAGCGTTTCCTGCTTTTTGGGGTATATTTCTGGACCGTGCCTTGGTTCTTCTTTGGAGCACTTCAACCAGCTCCTCCCAGCCAGCCCTGGTAGATGTGCAGATGTGCTGTAATGGGGCCAGCCTGAGCAGGGAAGGTACAAGGCACCAGTAGCATCTTGGCCTTGGGAACTGAGGGGGGCAGATGGTGGCCCACTTTGCTTTGCAGAGCAGACACAGGGAGACCACCTGGCTCAGCACCCCTCTCAGCCATGGCCAGACAAAGGTGCTGAAGGAGCAAGTACAAGAACAAGGCAAACCAGTGGTGGTATTTCTTCAGGATACTCACCAAGATTCCAAAATATGCAGCTCAAAACTTCCTATGCCAGAGGCAGTGGTTTTAAATTTAATAGCCCATGATGGATTTCTCTTCCATGAACTCATCCAGTCACCTCATTAGCTGATGTAACCTCTCAGCATCCACATCCTGTGGTGAGGAGCAGTCTGACCACGCCATGTGAAGAGCCATCTCCTTTTGTTTCCATTCCTGCAAACTGCCTGCTTCACCTAGTGCCCTCTGCTGCTGTTGCTGGGATCAGCCATTCCTGGCTGGCCTTCTCCATGCTTTGCTTAATTTTACAGATGCTCGTTGCATCACTTTATCAACATTGTCAGTCCTGAGACAAGAGTCACTCTGTTTCTCTGACTGCCTTCACTATGTACCTACAAACCTTCTCCCTTGCCATTATCCATCTCTGATGTGAGGGAATCAACAGTACAGGACCCTGAAGATATGGCACACTACAGTTGCTACAGTGAAATAATGAGGATTCCTTTTTATTATTTTCCATCCTTTAAAAAACAATTTTAATGTTCTATTCCTCTCTGGTTTTTAACTCACATCTGCATATTGCATTGATTTTTTTTATGAGTTGTCCACAGAAGATTTTGTCTAAGCTTTGGCACCTAGAGTAACCTCTAGCAATTAACTTCTATGATTATAGATATATTCTCTTCTATTTATTTTCAAACTGACATGCATATTATATTTATACCATATGAAGATACTCAGGGAGAAAGGGTGATTGAAATGTCCCGGTAGATGACACTCTGCATGCCAGCACTTCCTGTACACTTTGAAATGAGAGGTTTCATATCTGAACTTCCAAATTTCAGTCTGATCTCAAATGCACATACATGTCCTCTAGATTTTTCCCCATATCATCATTCCACTTGGCTAGAAATCTTCTACTTTATGCAGATCCCTATGAATGATAGTAAAACAGCTGAAAAACAGCTTCTGTCATAATCAGGCCAGCAGAAGCCCAGATGTTTTATACAGACTGCCCAAGCAGGAGAAGGTTAAATAACCAGCCTGTTCCCACCATTTACATGGTCATTTTTGGAGGATCTTGCTCCTCAAGGCATGCTACCTGCCACAAAGACAGAGGAGAAAGAGATGGCATTTCCTCAAAGTGCTTGCAGGTAAAGGAGAGGACAAGAAACAGCAGGCAGATGGAGTACTATAATACTACTTCCTAGTAACAAAGGTCCAAGCTCACCAGTTTTGTGAGAGCTTTATTGTTCTGAAGTCACAGGTGGATTTTCAGACTGAAGCAGGATTAAAACTAGTACTAGGGGTGCATAAGACTGTTCTTCCCAAACGTGGAAGGCAGCCTGCAATAAACACTGATTTCTGCCATGGTCCTTGGATAAAGGAACAGAAGTGTCTTTACCAAAGTGCAATTAAAACCAACGTTTTGGTTGGACTGAGCTGTTCCTCATGGTTTGCCTTCAGGGGAAAGAGACAGAGGAAGAGAAGCATAAAAACCAAAACCTCTCTAAACCCAAAATGTACATTGAATTTATGTGGACAAGGCCAAGAAAGCCATTCCCTTAAATCCCTCAATCCAATCTGCCAATATCCCCAAGCCACCACAAGATAAATGCAAGGAGCAGAGAATGAACCACATCTGCAGCTTCTCAGATCCTTATTCAGAGCATAAGCCTGCATGACCCACATCGCTTGACACCCCTTTGCCTTTCCTGCCCTATAGCTCTTGTACTTTTGAATTCAGCTGGCAATATACTGTTTTACATATATGTAAGTATATATAAGTATATATTCTGTGTCCCATAGCATGTCACAATGGATTTAGTCCCTCCCAAAAAACAGTAATACCAAAAGCAGCACTGCATAAATAAGTCCACCACTATCTATGCATTCTGCTTAAATGCTATTATATGGTGTTTCCTTTTCAAACTTCAGTTGTCAGACTCATAAAATCAGTCTATCAGCTGATGCAGATTACTGACTGAATTAAATTAGCTAAAATATAAATATTTGCATGGCCTCAGCCTATCTATTCAAGAAGTTTTATTAAGATCAAGGATCGACAGACAGTTAAGCCAAATACAGGAAAATTAATCTTTTATACAGATAATGATCTCTCTACAAAATCTGCAATTTAAGTGCATCTGCCCTAAGAGCCTAGACACAAAACTATAAACACAAACGGAAGTTACCTAAGTTCACCTAAGACAGAAAGAAAAGCAATTAAATGCACATAAAATGTATATTTGACTGTTATTTTTAACTGCATGACATTTACCAATCCAGAGGAGAGGCAAAGAAGGAGAGGCAGGGTTTGAAACACACAGCAGGCAGTGTGAGGAGGAAAATGAGAAGGATGAAAAAGAAGCAGTACCATGCCCTGGTTACTGAAAGATTGGGAACCACTGCTTTTGCATGCTCAGATCTCCTGCCCCTGTACACAAGTGTCAACATCTTTCTTCCCATCATTCCTTCTCTTGGCCTGGATATACTACCTCTATCTACAGTTCCCTGCACCTTGCTCCCAAGATTTGTCATCTGTGACCCCAAAAATCCTTTGTCTCAATCCTCTGCTCTTCAGTTTCACCATGTATCCATCACCAGTACCTCCTCTCAGAAGTGGGACAGTTCTAGTCCCACAATTTCTTGTCACCATGCAAGTGAATTAAACAGTTCCCTCCTCCACCCTTCCATGGCATCACCAGGCACACTCTGCCACCCAACACACAGTTGAGAAAGTCTTCAATTCTCCCTCCCACGCTCACTGTAGAAGCAACACCTTGGAAGTATAACTAAGGGGAAAGTCCACTCAGCCCATCAGCCATCAACTGGAGTGCTCTCATCCTTCCCAGGAAGAGGAGCAGTTGCTCAAATCCTAACAGTGCTGGGATGTTCAGCATGCCTTGTGCTGAGAGCATCTTCAGTGAGTGCAATAGTCAAGCCCTCAACAATTCCTCTCTCAAGCACACGTGCCCTGAGCATTGTGATAAAATTATATTGGAGAGAAATTTTGGAAGATTCTCAGAGGCTCAACATAAGGCACATTCCCATCACAAGACTGATTCCAAGCCAAATATCTTTCCCCTGCTCCAAAACACGATCCCACAAGAATTCAAGTCTCAAAGAAAGTGCTTCTCAGCATAGCAAAAAAATTCAAATTCCCAGATAGATCATCCCTAATGCAGGATGTATGCCTAAACCATCTTCATCAAATACACGGTCAAATAACAGGTTTTCTTCTTACCATGTTCTCAGAAATAATTGAACCATTAAATCTGAAACTTCCCAAAGACAGTCTGTCTTCAGCAGACACTCAACCTGTAAAATATCAGCCTAGGTTTAAGCATAAGCATAAGCACCTGACAGCAGAGCATTGTACTAGAAAGAACTAGCTAATTTTAACTGTAGACAACATTGCTGCCTATGATGAAAAAACAACTCCTTCAATGGCTCTCGCATGCTTCAGGGTGGAGATCTGGGCAAAAAAGTCGTAATTCTGCAAAGTATAGTCTGTGGATTCAACCCTACAAACATGCAGAAGGCACCTTTATTTGTGAGGGAAAACTAATTTAGGCAAGCCCACTGTCTCCAGGCTTTGGTGCAGGGCACAGAAGTGCTGCCAGCTTGGGGAATCACCCTGATGTCACATACCTAGTGTTAGAAAACCTTCATTTTCACATCTTCAGTGAAATAATGTACAGTTTGGCAATCACATTCTCCACATACTCCTGCCCATCTCTGCAGAGCACCCTGTGTCCATATTCATCTACTGAAATGTATGCAGGATTGGGCCCTCCACCAGCTAACAGCTCTCAGAATCAGGTGTGGATTAGTGGACGAGCTGGCTATGTCTGGACACCGTGAACTCTAATTATTCGGTACCACCAAACAAACTAAACCCACAGTTTAGTGCATTAACATCTCACACTGGGGTAAATGAGAAATTTTTCCACTTCAAGAGGCAACCACTTGTTGAACTGAATGCTCAGGTTGGTTCTGCCCATCCGAGAGATCCCTACAGCCCTTCTCGAGCTTTAGTGCCATGAAAAAAATCCAAGTTCCTCTGCTGGCTGTAACGCTTATAACCGCTAATTATTTCTGAGTCACTTGAGTGAAAGTAAGCTGCCATCCTGTAGACAGCTAAGGAGTACGGAGCAAAGTTTCTGGATGAGCGTGCTTGTTAATTGACAAATCATGCTAGTGACATGGAGGAAAACACCACGGCACAACTCCGTGTGAATCCGGTGCTGCCGTTCCGCCGTGGATTTAAGGCTCGCCCCGTTCCACACGCGGAAGCGAACACGCGGGAGCTCTGCGCAGGGCTGCTGCAGCAGCAGGGCTCTCCCAGCACACGACACAACCTCTGCACCTCTCAGGAGCTTTCGCCCATTCAAAAACCCCATGGTCCTACTGGAAGTTTTCCTTGAGCAAACACCGCCCGGTCGCATCGCAGAACCTGTTCTAGTCCAGCTGATATGAGACCCCAAAATCAGGAAACGTCCAACCACACCAAAACGAGATGGGGAGGGGGACTGCTTCGGGGGCAACTTATTTTTCCAAACGGAGGGGCCCGCCCGGCCGGACCCCTCCAGGCCGGCGGGACAGACTCGCCGCACATGACCGTGCTCCCCACGGAAACTTTCCCGCGGGCCGCACCACCGGGCGCGTCCGTCACCCCCGCGGAGCTGACCCCGGCCGCCGCCGCGGGGGTCACGCGTGGCCGAGCATCCCGCGTGGGTGCCCCGGGCGGGCGGGCGCCCCCCAGGCGGGTGTCGCGGGTGAGCGCCCCACGGGACGGAGGCAGGGTCGGGGCCGCACGACCGCGCGTTACCTGGGGTGCCGGTGCTGCGGGAGCGCGCCGGGGAAGCCCCAGCCGCCGCCGCCGCCGCTGCTGCTGCTGCTGCTGTCCGCGGTGGCCACCTGGGCGCGGGAATCGCCGCCGGTGCTGGTGCCGGTGCCGCCGAGCTGGATGCCGCCGCTTTTCCGGTGCCTCCCGGTGCCGTTGCGGCAGCGGCCGCCGCTGCTCCAGCCGCGCAGGAGGCCGGCCTCGGGAGCCGGCAAACTCTTCCTCGCCGACGAGGAGCCGGGGATGCTGCCCGCCTCCTGCCTGCCGCCGGTGCCGGTGCCCTGTCTCATGGTGCGCGGGGCCGCCGCATGCCGCGCTGCCGCCGCCCCGGGCGCCGCGGGACCCACGCGCGCCGGGGCCAGGGGCTCCGCCGGCACCGGGAGGCCGCCGGGAGCCCGGGCTGCTGCGGGGGGGTGCGGAGGCCAGGGGCCGGGGGCGCTACTGGCTGGGGCTCCCGCTGGGGCATTAAGTTGGACGCGCGGCCTGGAGAGGCAGGGCGAGAGCGGGGGCTGCGGGGCCGATAGTTCTCCGCGAAGTTGGAGCCCGGCGGGCGAGGCGGGGGCATCCTCTCCGCCGGCCCTTCATCGCCGCCCGCCGCCGCCTCCCCTCGCCTGCCCCCGCCGCCGGGCCACCGCCCCGCGCCCTCAGCCGGCGGCGCTGCGGGGGCGCGCCCCGCGCCCCGCGCCCATGGGCGCAGCCGCGGCGTCGGCGGCAGAAGATCTCCCGCGCCGGCTTCCTCCGCCGCTCGTCGCCTTCTCCGGCAGGGAGCGGGGGGACCTGGGGGGGGTGAGGGCCGGGGGGAGCCTAAACGCGAGGCTGTTGCTCAAAATGGGTCAGGGAGGGGGAAAGGGAGCCCGGCGCTCGGCGCCCCCCTACCCGCGGTGGGCGCCGGGTGGGCCGGGCTGGGCGGTGGGGAGCGAGAGGGCTGCGGAGGAGCTCTCCCGCCCCGGCTCCTGTGCACAAGTGCAGGGAATGTTCCACTGACCTACATATTTTTCCAAACATACGTGACCTTTTTTTTTTTCTCTCTCTCTCTCTCGTTCTGTGGGAGGAGACAGGCGAGGATCCAAGAAAAGGAGAAGCTGGAAAGAGAACGAAAGGGGAAGCAGGGGGAAAAAAAAGCTCAACCAAAGAGCCAGCCCCGCATCAAGAATGGTTTCACACCGCCGCCGCGAGCGAACCCCGGCGTGCCCACATTTACATATGTCTGTAGCGATATCCCCGCTCTGCACGGCGGCCGCCCCGGTAACCTGACCCCGGGAGACCCGCCGGGCAGGACTGCTCCCGTGCCCGGCCCCGGCTCCCGGGGCGAGCCGGCGGGACCCCCGCGCGGCTCCGCTCGGCGAGCCTGGGAGCCCTCCCGGCTCGGCCCCGCCCCGGGGGTGATCCCGCGCCCTGTCGGTGCCCGCTGTCCCGGCGGTGGTGGCGGCGGGAGCCGGACCGGAGCGGGGCACGGAACCGCGGTGCCCGGGCAGGCTCACGGCCTCGCCGGGCACAGGCAGGAGCTCCCGATCTGGTTATGCAACGGCGCACAGGCAATTGGAGCAAAACCTTGACAGAGAGCGCTTTTTTTTTTTTTCCCTTGTTACAAAGTAGGTCATTCTTTTTATTCCCTATTTTGTCGGCTCTTTTGGTTTGTGTTTTTTTTTTTTTTCTTATTCTCTAATACTCGTCCTGCGAAGTGGCCAGTAAGAGAGAAGGCTCGAGCCGGGTTGGAGCTGGCGATCAGAGCCTTGCTTTTGCCTCGGCGGGCACTCCTGCCGGCTTCTGGCGGCGGCTCCGGAGTTGCCCTTCTTTCCCAAGGAAGGCAGAAGTGGCGAGAGCGGGGACACGGCTCAGGCAGAGCCCGGCGCTCCCGGCCGCGCTCCCCGCGGCTCCCGCCGGCGCAGCCCCGGGAGCCGCGTTCCCCGGACCCGCCGGCTATTGCCCCCTGCCCGCTGTCGTCCTCACACTTTTGTGCACCCGGGGCTTGTTGGCACTGCTGGCAGACACCTCTTCCAATGGCAGAAGAGGTTTCTCCCCGAGATCATTATAAATACTCGAATACCCTAAGTATTTGTTTTCAGGAGAGTTGTAATTTTTTTTCTGGTCAGAGGAGGGTTTTGTTGGGGAGGGAAAGCCCTCCCCACCTTGTATTGAGGTGCAACTTCTGTCCCTACCAAAAGAAAGGCCTGACTACATGCCTCTTCTGAGGCATGAGTTGGTGTGGTGGGCCAGGTGCTGTTTCCCCATATCCCCCGATGCCTCCTTTTGTAAAGGCACGTTAATCCTCGCAAAATAGCCACCAGCAGAGAACACTGCCCACTCCGAGTGTGTGTGTGTGTGTGTGTGGGTGCAGCATGTGGACTGATGATTGCTCTAGCTACCTGGCTCCTGCAAGGAGCTGTGCTGCCTCTCCCACTAGCCCCACCACCCAGCTCACTCAGTTACCCTGCTGTGACGTCCACCTCCTGCCATACACCTTATCCAGCCAGTTATTTGATCCAATTCAATCCCCAATGCAAATATGAATAAGTACAAAGTGTGGAAAAATGCTGCGCTCCTTCCCTGAGCACTTTTACGCCATACTTTATACAACAGGCATGACTAATGTTGAAAGGGTAAAGTTGTTTACTTTTAACCAAGATTAAATACAAAACTTCAAAAAGCTCCTCCCTTCCTTTGGATGAAACCCAGCATTTTTTCCCATTTGGAAATTGTCAAACAGTGGTTAAACAATCCTTTGGCAAGCAAGTAGTGCCTGAGGGAATAAAGCATCAGATACATGGGGAGTGGAATAAAAGACATTTCTGTTCCTGAGGTACTTTTCTTGTATTGCACAATGAAGTATAACATAAAATCTTCAAGCCTTGTAAGGTTAGAGAAAAGGAACTTCCCATGATTATATACACTACATGATTTGATATTCCAGTCCTTTTGAAAACCTACCAAAATCCTTTCCCTAAGCCAACCCTGTGCTTTGAGAAGCTGGGAAACCAAGTATCTTAAGGAAAATACCAGGTTGAGAAATGCAATCAGAGAGACACAGGGGCGCATGTACAAAATTACATCTCTACCATGCTATGTTTTAACATTTTCACTGTGAATTTCTAAGGACACCATTGCACAAGTGAACAAGTGAGACTGGTTGAGGTTTGTTTCTTAATTCATTCCCTAGGTTACCAGAGTAAACTTTAATTAAGGCAACAAAGAGCAGAACAGCTGAGGGTGAGGCAGGCTTTTCCCAGCTCATACCTGAATCTCGTTGTGAAATACCAGCCATTCAAAACACTCAGCCTTTCTCTCCATCCAGTGATACGTGGAAACTAACCAAATTCTGTCAATACCATGTTTGGGTTGGAAATTAACCAAAGGGTTATGCTAGATGCTACATGAAAGAACTTTAGGCAAGGAGCCCACTGTTCAATTTTAAAGAATGAAATCTTTTAATAATAATGAAATATTAGTAAGAACTTTCCAGAAACCAGGAGCTTGTGATCCAAAGACACAATCCCTTTTGTTTCGACTAGAATAGGCTGGCCAACCTTCACGGCCCAGAAACAAGGCAACAGGGTTTTCAATAGGCCATGAACCACAGGCTAGGTGTCTCCCAGGGTGCAGGGCCAAGGGAAGAGCCTGAGACGACAGTGGCACCCCAGGGACCCTGCTGCTCCATTGTGGCAAGACCATGGGTGGGATTTGGGTTGGATGTGAGTTCAACCCAGACACACTGCATTTAACTCTGTTGGTTTGCTTTCTCTTGCTGCTAGGAGTTAAATTGATGAGGTGCTGCTGCTGCAAGGCATAATCCTTGGCACAGGGGCTACCTTGGACATCCCTTGGCTCCAGAGCCAGAGCCTGGCCACCACAATCTGGAAGGAGAGATCTCCCAAGCACCTAAAGGGGGCCTACAGGAGAGCAGTGGAGTCACTTTTTGCAAGAGCATTTAATGATAGGACAAGGAATAAAGGCTTCAAAATGAAAGAGGACAGGTTTAGATAAGACATTAGGTGATTTTTTTTTTTTTTTTTTTTACTGTGAGGGTGGTGAGGCACTAAAACATGTTGCCCAGAGAAGTTGTGGACGCCCCATCCTCACAGTGTTCAAGGCCAGGTAGGATGGAGCTTTGAGCAACATTGTCTAATGGAAGATATCCCTGCCCATGGCAGAATGATCTTTAAGATACTTTCAAACCCAGAAGGTTCTGTGATGATTCTCTGATTGTCTGTGATATATAAAGGCTTCAGAATTCAGCAGACACCAGTAGATATTGTGGGGAAATAGGATACCATTTGCAGCACGTAATTTCAATGTGAAACCTACATTCAGGTTAGTGTTTTTGTAGAGGTAAAGAGGGTTCTCTCAAATAATCATTCTCTAATCCACATAAATGGCAACAGTGGTGCAAAAGTCAGAGATGGTACTGTAGGGAATAGGACCATGATGGAAAAAAAATAAAGGACTCACAAAGACCTGACCAATTTCACTGAATATGAGACTGTTCTCTTTAGTTTTCAAGAAAGAGATGGACAAGGATTCATTTGATTCATATTAATTAAGGGGCACAACAGACTTTGGGCCACTTTTCCTACCTTCCACGTTGAAAGTGAGAGCAACAGGAACAAATAAATGGCAAATAAATCTAATGTCTCGCGTCAGTCAGAGGAGTCACACCGGCTGTGTCTGCTGAGAGCTCCATGCTTCTTTCCAGAAAGGCTGGCTGGGGGAGGCAGGCATGGGAGCACAAGGACATATGTGAGGAGCTCCTTCTTTGGGTGATGTACTTCTGTAACCAATTTTGTTAGAAATTTCTGCAGGGAGGAATAGTCTTCTGGAGATCAGCATTATTTTTCATACTGTGGCTTGCAGCTTCTTGAGGGAGGGAGAGGTAGTGCATACTTATCAGACAGCAGCACAGTCTTCGAAGCAGGGAAAAGCAGAGAGATTTCACATTCTGAAATTCAGATGCATCGTACTGGAGCTGCCCCAAGTGTGCTGGAGTAGGATGTTTGATGGGTCTTCAGGATCTGTTCCCCTATAAAACCAAACTCCTTGTTTTTCTGCATGGTTATTAGAAGAGAAGAGACAATTAGCTGATTTGAACTTACTTCAGTCAGATCTGGTTTGACAAAAAAAATACATTGCCAGGGTGTTCATGGAAACTGTACAAACTACCTGAGGGTTTGACTTTCTCAGCTTATTAAAAAAAGGTTTTAAGTTTACTTAAAGTGGCTAATGCAAAGAGTGGAGAGGAAGAAGGTGTGGGTTGAAAAATTAGTTACTAAACATTGAGTAGACTTGCTGTCTGGAAGGGCTGAAATTGCTGCTGGGTGCTCAGAAAGCCCTACAGCTTGCTGGCAGTCTTGTGGCTGAGCATTTGCATCTTTTCTGGGAAGAACTTCCAGACAGCATGAGCTGTACGTGTGCACTCAATTGTCATGGAGCATACTGCATGTGTGTGTGTGTCAGCCTGGCAAGCCAAAGCTCAAGGCTGTGGAAATAATTCCTTCTTGTGTGGGAAAGAGATGATCTGCTCACCCTCTGGCTGACAGCAGTTTTTGTGCCAGTGCACCTCTTGGCCCTTACAAGACCTTTGGCTCACTCACAGCAGAATGGGAATGCATTTCATGGGAATACATCCAGTTTCAGTGTGATTGTGGTGGTTAATAGGAATTAAGAAACTATAACATGTCTGTGCCTGGAAAAAAGGCTCTGGTCTCAAATCAGGCTGGTGGAGTTTGTTCAGATTTGAGAGCTGTTCAAGAAAAGGAAGCTCAAACTCAAACCCAGGAGTAAAGCATCTGCTATTTTTACTCTGGAAGTCCCAGTGAAATGGAAGATAATAAGCGGTTGTAGTGCTACAACCGAATTAAAAACAGCTGGGAGAAGTCAATGCCAATGCAGCATCTTTGTCTTTACCTTGACTGAGAATAAAAGACTATTGCTAATAGTTATTACATTTTACATCTTACATTACTATTGCACTGTGTTAGTACTTTTTTGGCAGGCACACATTCCTGTGGACCTGTGTAAGTATTTTAATCCCTGGTCAGTTTTACAGAGACCTTCTATCTCATGCAGAAGCTCTTGATGAGCAGAAGGAAGGTGAAGTGAACCATTGTCTCTCTCCTTACATGAAACAGCCTGATCACCATCTCCAGTGATTTTGGCAGAAGCTGGACTAGGCTCACATTTCATCATCACCACAGTCAGGATTCCACAGTTTTTCAAATAATTTTGATAATTGCTCTTCCTCCTCTTTTTTTCTGGGTACCAGTTTTGCTCACATATTTGGAGTTATACTACTCACCACCATGCACTCACTCCTTCAAATTCTTCTCAGCTTGCTTTTATTCTGTGCAACACTCTACTCTTGCACCTACCTTGAGCTCATGATGCTATTGCTAGTCACAACATATGCTACTAGAAATACGGACAACTTAAATGTGAAAGTTCAGTAAATAACAAAAGAAATATAAAGAAATATTCAAACTCAGGGTATATAATCTGTCCACACATACTCAGTTCTGTCATCTATGATTCTCAAAGCAGTAAACAACTATCAATATCAAGACAGTATGGAAGTCTGAATTTATCTGCTGTTATCAGATTCATCTCTTTATTCGTCTCTTCATTGTGTCTTTCAATCTTTTTAAAATACTGCAGTCCACAGGCACTAGATGTCAATGAGGCCCGAGGAGTGTTCTTCCGTGTGCTCATACCATTAAAAAAACCCAAAAAACTTCAGAAAACTTTTTCCTTTAAGCTAGAATATTTACTTTCTCTATTGTCAATGAAAATGGGCGAGTTCATGGACTGCTCTTCCTTTTTTGTGACTGTCAGCTCCTCACCCTCATGTCAATGCAAACGTGGTTCTTATTTCATTGTGAATGTCCCAGGAGTGTAAAAATACAAACAAAACAATTTCAGTAATGCAAAACCAGGTGAGGTGTACCCTTGATTTTGCAAAGTCAGAGATGGAGCTGTAAGAGCTTGAAGGATGCATTTGGCCACCATCTCTAAGGCAGGCAGTGCACAGATGCAGCTTCTAGCAGAGGCTGTGATATTCCCCTTCCACAGAGCATTGCAGTAGGGAAGGAAGCAGAGGAAGAGAAAGTGTTAAAAGGTAAATATTGACTCAAAGAAAGGAGACATAAAGGAGAATGTGGGAGAACTGTAAATGAGCCAGAGAACATGGAGAAAAATTCTTCAGCAACTGTAATTAGGTTAGATTTCAGAAGTAATTGCAGTGTTCCGGCATCAGCAGATACTGTAGGCAATGTTTGCCCTCAGCTCTGTTTGCTGAGAAGGCAGTGAGTTGTTTCAGCCTGCAGGGCCTGATCCTGGTGTGGTGGCACCGACTGCACACAGACATGAGCCCAGTGAGGCAGCCAGTGTCCTCCCTCTACGTGCCACTGGGAGCAGCCAGAAGGGTTGGGAATGGAATTGATGAGTGCATAGACGAAAACACAGTGGTATGAGTGGATGCAAACACACAGCCTAAGTGAAGAATATGTATTTAATTGAGCTGCTGGTGCAAAATTGTGTTAGGAATTTAATGCTAGATAAAAGATGTTTAAATTGTCACCAGTGTCTGGGTGATGCTGCCACCTCTGCAAAGATCATGGTGAGGCTGGGCTAGTGCCTACCTCCTCACCAGAGACTGGAACAGTAAGTGGGTTGCAGGAACTGCATTGCCCTCTGGTTCCTTCCAGATACACTTCTCCCATGTAAAACCAGATTATATAGGCTTTCTGCAGGGAGAATAGATTTCACCTTTAAGTCTTCTGCAGACATTTTACATTAGCAGTTCATGCACCATCAGAAAATCAATTACCATTGGTATTACATGCAGATGAACAGTGCAGAGTAACAGAGAATTCATTTAACACAATGCTTTTAATAAAATGCTAAATAGAGCAAAATATTTTTGAAAGGGCTGTTTATAGGATCAGTGTAGGAAGTATGTCTCCAAGGGGAAGTTTGCACCTTTGTGATTTGGATGAGGAGTGAGGAGTTTTAATGCTAACATTGGTCAAGAGCATATTTATACCAGGCTGGATTGTAGATGAGAGCAGTCCATCATCTGCAGTGCAATGGCTGTCACTTCACGTGGAAGAACGCTTTTTCTTTTAAAAACAAGAGTTTCACATGCTGCATTGTTGCAGTGCCAGTTGTTGCAAGACCCGAAAAGAATTGAATTACTGCTTCATTCTTGACACTCTTATCATCTTTTCCTGTTCTTGATGCCAGCACAGTTTGCTGATTAGATTTGCTGCATGTATTTCAGTAAATCATTTACTTCAGCACCTTGTTACAAACAGACCTATCTGCGATGGCAGTCCTACTCCTGCCTGAGTTTAGGTATGTATATGGGGCAAAGAAAGGGACTCAGGTGGTTTTATCAGGAAGCAATTATGAAAATAAGAACAGAAATGCAAGGCCAGACCAAAGTATGCTGCCTCTAACTGTGGCTAGAAAGAGAATTCTGAGAAAGTGAGTAAGAATAGCACAGGCATGCACTTCCCTGGAGTGCTTTCCCAGCCATCAGTACTTTATGCTCAGGAGCTTCCCATATGCCCATGTAACCACCATGAGCAACATCTTCCTGCAGGGAACCCCACAGCTTAACTATACAGTTTATGAAGAGCCATCTGGTTTTGCTCAATTTGAACCTGCTGCTGTTATTTGGTACCTTTTTGTTCTTGGGTTGGAAGAGAAGAACAATCAGTCTCTCTTCATCGTCTTTATGCTCTTTGTGGTTTTATAGACATATGCCATATTCCCTCTCAGTCATCAGTTTTCTTAGTATAGAAATTGCTCCGTGGTTTTGATTGTCCCTGTGATTCTTCTCTGAATGTTTTCCATTGTATTTCCTTTAAGGTGAGGACCAGGAATGCATGTATTGTTCAACAGGCAATCCAAATGCACACACACTAAATCTGTACACATGCATGATGGTGTTCTTGGTTTTCCTTCACTAATATTTGCTAGCACAGGGCTATGGCTCTTGTGTCTTTAACGCCTTCTGAGATGCATAGTACAGTTCAGTTACACGAGCTCAAGAACAGTTCTTTCCACTTGCCTTTTATTTTTTAAATAGCCTGTCTGAATCCAAAATAATAGAAATTTGTCTTAATTTATCTGCATATTTCACTCTATTGAAAGAAAAGAATGGCTAGAATATTGCTGAAGAGAAAATGTATTCTTCTTCATTGTAACCTCCAAGATTTCTGAAGGGGCTATATTTAAGTATGTATGCAAAAAACAGCCATGCTGGGAAGGGAAGGGGGATCAATCACAGAAAGCTTGAACGGCAAAAGGAAATGTTTCGAAATGTTCTAAACTTGTGAAAATAAAAGTATGACAGGGTAGAATAGAATAATAAAAGAAATCCTTTGACAATTTCCTTGCAATAGCATGTACTCCCTTCTTTTAAATGTTTTTGTTAGAGCAAAAACTGATGAAACCATGAGAACAACTAAAATAGATGAATCCTTCTGCCAGTTGCTATTACAATCTATTACTTGCAGGAAGGAAGCGTGTTTGTTTAAAAATATCCTCCCTGCCCTTAAAGATGCAACAAGATGCTTGGATTACTTGAAATCGGTTGTAAATATCACAACTAACCGGTTTCTTTTTCATTTCACAATCCTTGCTAGATGTATTATTATAAGTCTCACAAATCTAATCTAATCTGTGCTGCTACTACTAATATCATCACAGATACTGATGATATTGATATGGCACTACAGAAAACCAGCAGTGATGACCTAAGTTTCAGTCCAATGTTTCCTACTTCCAGGGTAACCAATACCTATTTCCCACTTGGTTCCACTAAGCAAACCACAAAACCCCTCAAATTCCCCAGATGATGCCACCCTCAGGTTTTCCACCATTTCCTCCTGCAGCACTGGCCTGTACTCCCTGCCACCACCCTGACAACCTCAAGCCAAGTGACATGGGGTACAAATATTAAACTCATGCCTTAAAATGCCTTTCCAAAGTTGTTCCTAAGTATCTCCAGCTGGTTTATGAGAATGAGTGAAATGGCCCAAAACTTCATTTCAATTAAAATAAGCTCTGCTCCAGGTCTTCTTGCAATAATCAGCAGTGGCATTCAGCTTTCAAAAGCTGATGCTAATGCTTTATTGGCATGAGTGTGCTGGCCTGTTTGCTACTTCTGAGAAGCACAAAAAGCTCTAGTCTGCATCACACAAACAGAACTTCATATTTTCAAAACCTTTGATCTGAAAATGTACTACCCTTACATTTCAGCTTGGCTTATATACTTGGAACTCTTCCATGGAGATTCAGACATTTCTTTGGGGCATGATGAGCTTTTGACTTTTGCCTTTCTTTGATTTTTTTTTTGAGATAGAGAGCAAAGATTTTTTCTCTGAGCATGCCTGCCCCAGGCAGCCACTATTCACAGTGGAAGCTGAGTAACATTTTGCTATTCAAACAGAAAACTGAGTGTGTTGTACAATTGTAACAATACAAGACCAACATGGCAAGAGGCATGGAGCCATTCATTCCTGCCTGGTAAAGAAGGAGGTTTTTGGAAAGGCAGGTAGAGAGAAGGATATTGGCAGTATATTAGCAAGGCATGAAGCAATGGTGAAGAGGCCATTGGAGAACATGTGAGGCGTTCAGAAAAAGAGCAATCAAGAAGGTGAGATGAGATGAGATGCACAGAAGTCTGGCAAGAGGTATGGACTAAGGCTTGGAGGGATTTGGTGTGACCTGGTGATACAGGCACTTTGCTGAGGCCCTGGATACTTCAGCATAAGTCTGAAGTTCAGTGAGCTGCTTTACTGCCACTGGAAAGTCACTTCACCTCCCCACCTCTCAGATTCCCACTCCCCCCTTTCCCCCATCTCTTCCTGCTCATCAGATAAACATCAACAAAGAATTCTCAAGAGAGGGGGAAAAGAAAGATAAATTATTCTGTACCTGAACGATGAGGACATGGGACCTGAGTCAAAAGATGACATGATTCTATGTGGTTTAGGGGAAAGGGATGAGACAACTTTAGCTCCCTTCAGAAGATCTGACATTGTAATGTTCTAAGTTCTGAATGCAGAGACATGATCCTGGGGATGAAGTACAGAACGTGCAGCACTCAGCCAGCATGACAAAATCATTGCCAGGTAGAGATAAATGTAGCACAGTCAAATTACATAACCCCCTCTTCCTTGGTCTTTAGCTGCTAAAGAAGGATGGGGCACTGAGAAACCCTTCCTGTTTGGTGGGGCAGAGCACAATCAGCTAAACTGATCCTTTAATAATACTCAGGGAGAAACACATGCTAGTGCTGCATTGGGTTTTTTGTTTGTTTTGTTTGTTTTGTTTGTTTTGTTTGTTTTGTTTGTTTGTTTGTTTTTGTTTGTGGTTTTGTTTCAATAATCAAAATTAGCTGTGTCTTCATGGATGTACTTGGTTTGTTGTCAGTTCTCATATATGTGATGCTACACCTCATCTTGCTCTGGTGAATCAGTTTGCTTACACAAGCTTGGCACAGTGAGGAAGCCTTGGATCCCAACCACATTCTCCATTGAAATGGTACCACATACTAGCACTCCAGGCCTGGGTGCTGCACCCATGCCCTCTCAGAGCCAGATGTGAATGCCAGGACTCAAGATTTAATCAGCTTTAGAGACTTTCAGACAATAACTCCAATACATCTGGAAACTGCAAGTGGTTTATGGAAACATAGCCATATCTCTTTTCAGAGAGGCAGTATCTAGGATTTCAAAAAATCTTCTGAAGTCAGGAAAAAAGCTTACGTGCAACATTAGGAACTCACGTGGTTGTCAACAGCTAATCAGGCTCCCTGATGCAGATGTACAGTCCCTCCCTGTACCAAGAAGGGAGCTCCCAGCTGGCACAATGAAGGAAATGCAGCAAACTCTATGCATCTGAAAGCACTGAGCTTTCCTGAAGAAATTGTTCCTTTCACAGAAGGAACAGCTATGGTCTGGTGTAGGGGAAATCTGAGACTTCTAAACATACCAAATCCATCCAGCATAGACTAATTATTTATAACGGTACAGACTTAGCTGAAAATATGAATGACTTCAGCTCCCTATTCAAAGAATCCAAATTGTGTCTACCTGTCCACCTAAGATTCTGCAATAGCCACTGGAGATCTAAAGACTACAGTCAATGGAGCCAGGGTAGTTCAGCTAAGCAAGTGATGGAGTTTACCTTCTAACAATATGAATTCTCTCTCTCAACTCCATTCCCTGTTGACTAAACTTCCATTGACTCTAGTGGAAGCTTAGACATGTAGCTCACATAGAGATATCTGTATTGCATTCAACTAAATTTAGGCATCCTTATCAGCAGGTAAATCCCCCTCTATAAGGCTTATTAGGTCAGACTCATCTGGGCAGGTGAGTGACCTTCTGTTCTGCATGCATTACCTCAGTGCAGAGCTTCTCATATTGTCAAGACTGACCATTGAAGTTACTGGTCTGAAAACAGAATAAATTGCTTCAGAATGTGTTTTATATAGATTAAATGCATTTGAAATTTTAGATTCCTGAGAATGAAAATTAAATGTCTGAAAGAACACCTGAATGCACCATCCAAAGAATATGATCCTGAAATTGCAGTCATTAAAATAATGAGGCTGATTGCCACCAAAGCTTACCAGAGAGGCTGAGCTAGACCAAAGTTAAGGTCCATTCAACCTCACACACAGTTTTCAATGCAGACAGTCAGGAGACAGTCCAAAAGAGAGTGATCCTTCCCCTTCTGTGCCATCACAATTTTAGCAATCAACAACCACTTGGGTACTTTGTATGCTGAAGAATGCGTCCAGACAACTTTTTAGTGCCTCTGTGGGCTCTCTTGCTTGAAGTAATTAAAACCCTTTGGGAATCTGTTCCTGTCTTGGAACCCCTCAACATGAATTTCTTCAGGATGAGAAATTCAGGACCTACTGTTGTGGCACTAAGTTCCACAATTTAAATATGCTCTGTGCAAAATCTTTGCATTCCCTTGATTTTCTTCTGTTGTATTTCTCAGAGGTGCTGCCTTGTTCTAGCATCAGGTGAAATAGTGAACTGCCTTTCCCCACTCACCTTCTCCATCACTTTTCAGATTTTATAGATGTCTATTGTAGTCTGTCTCTGCCAGAACAAATGGTGTTTATAATAGCTGCAAATGTTTGAAAAGACATCGGTTTGTATGATAATCAACTCTAGGAACCCAAGCAAAAGCTCACTGTAGAAAGACACCCTTAATGAATATAAAATACGTAGGGGAAAAAATAATCACCTTCAGAGATTTAATACTGGATTTTGTCCCAATAAAGTCCTTTGTTTTGGCCAGACATTTTCAGTACATGAGTTGCTGGTTCCTATGAAACAAGATGGAGATTGACTGGAGTCTCTTTCTCCACTTGTTTTAGTTCTCACATGAGATCCAAGGTGTGAAATCCTTACCTGTTCACAAAACTCCCTCAAAGCTGAATGCATTACTAGTGGTATCTTTAGCTTGAACTTCTAGGGAATGAAGAAATGAGAAATACTTATAAATGCATATTGCAACCCACTAGTTTAGATGAAGCTTGTATGAAATTCACATTAACTTAAAACCTTTACAAGTTTCAGTCACCAGAGGATATTATGTTTAATAGCAAATTTTAATACAGCCATAATAAAATGCAGAACCCTAATCATCATTTACATGTAGTTATAGACAGAACGTGTACATGTCTTGGTTCATATGCTGAGGAAGGTCTATTTTGTTAGGTCACTTTGGTAGATAAATGTGCTTTTCAGTGCTAAGACAAGGAGAAGATACACTATTTTCCTTGTTTTATTATTTACACATTACTTAATGCAGACTGGGAAAACTAACTAGACAAATTTCAGTTGGATTTTACAGTAAATACTTTTAATGCATTTAATAGATCTACGAGCAGTACTTACAAGAGATAATTTCAGCAGTTAATAGGAATAGAGACTGAAAAAATGAGTGCATATTACTGAGAGATAGATTGGAAACTGATAGATAAGCATGAGAAATTAGTACCAATAGATGCAGCATAAATTACAGACAACTCAATCTCCTGTAGATCACAGATTTTTCATCATCTTTGAAGAGAAACTCTAGATCTCAAATTCTGCGTGCTGGCATAAAAGCCCTGTTTATCCTACATGGCTCCCGCCTCTGTATGTCCAATCTATCACTGAATCACAGCTTTTCACTGAACCTGTTCTTTTGGAACACAGTATATTGTATGGTAAATTTTGAGTGGGGTGGGAAACAAACCATTTAAAAGAAATTAGCTTGCTGCACCACCTGCCTTTCTTTCAGTTTTTCAAAGCATGCCCTGGTCTGGAAAAAGCTCCTGGTTCCCCATCTCACATACACAGTTAAATTAAAATACTTAATTGTGCAGAGCATTAGTCAGTGCTGATCTCCTGGGGAAACAGGAACTTTATGAATGATGTCTGCTTCCCACTGTGAGGAGTAAAATTGCAGTGTTTAAAGAATATATGTGTTAAGCACCTAAGGCTGTTTAAAGAACTTTGAGATACCGTAATAGACTATCATGGTATTGTGAAAAAGAGTTTTGTGGAGCAAGGTATTTAGTTTGGAAGCTAAAAGGAAGAATTTGTGAAATAAAATGGGACAAAATAATTTTTTTATTTGCTGATAAGTGTTTTGCCAATTAAGAAGGGGAAAGTGGTTTTGTTGAGCTATGCTGGTTAAGAAAACCCTGAGAACAAGAGTCTAGCTGTATTTTGGAGGGGAAAATGAAAGCACATTTGCAAGTGTACCCTGTGCATCTCAAAAGCATGCTGATCAGCCCGTGAACACTCCAGCCCAAGTGAAGTGTGCTACCAAGTGCCAGAGGCCACCAAGTGTGATACTGCGAGCGAACCCATGATCTGTAAGCATAGGAATATGGATTTTCTGATTAGATTAGATTAGGATGTGAGTACCTTGGGCTCAGGCAGGTGATCTAAGCGTGCACTGTACACCTCTTTACGGGCAAAGGGACTGTCTGCTCTTGGGACTGGAGCCAAGAGGCAGCTCTAGTTGGAAAAGTAGGGAATCAGTTGCAGAACGCCGAGCCAGGGCATGGGTGCCTCCCTCCTGTCCCCGGGGGGGGGGGGGAGGGTCCTGGTGTGCCTGGTGTCAGAGGATAGAGGAGCACAAGTACTTTACCCAGACCTGGCTTGTCATGGGCTGGCTCCTCCTGGGGAACAGCCCAGTGCACAGGTACCTGCCCAGGAAATAATCTGCTTTTGAGCCACAACAAGACAAGGATAGAAAACAGTCAGAATCATGCTGGTTTTTGGGTTTGCTCCATCTTTAGTTCATAGACCTGCCAGCCTGCAGTCCTGATAGTGTTTAATGCATATTGCAGATCTGATTCTTTCCTGGGTCCATCCTTGAACAGAACACTAGTAATGGCAACATCATTGACATTTCCAGTGACATCCATGCATGTGCCTGCCATAAAGCCTTGGGACAATCCAAACTTGGCCATTTGAAAATGTTGGAGTTTTCTTATTGGGAGAAAGAGAGGTAAAGGTTTTCACTGGTTTGTTTTGAATGTCCAAGTGACACTACTGGGAACAAGGTGATGTCTCAAGAAAAAAGAAATCAGAAAATCCACATTTATAATCCCACTTCAAGCCTACTTTAAACACTGTCCAGGGCAATGTCTCTATCGATAGGGATCAAGCAAGACAACTGTGCAAACACACTTGTGCTTTCTGGTAATTCCTACTTTCACCCACGAGTCAGGAAAAGTGAAAAAATACTAATTAAAAAAAAACCACCTGCTTGTGTAAACATTATCTGTAAATATTTTATCAGTTTATTTTGTTTTTATTTGTGGAACATGATTAGAAGAAGTAAGGGCAGTAGAAGAAGGAGGGAGAGAGTGGGGGAATGTACCTGCAGTTTTCAAAAAAAATATAATGAATTTTTCCATAAGGCAATTTTAAGCTCTAAGTGCCTTGGCAAATCTGTAATGTGATTTTCCAAGTGGTGTGCAAAATGTCATCCAAGTTTAAATCTGTAATATTGCTTTAATCTCCAAAAATTAAATAATAATGTTTGTCTTTACTGTGTTTGATCCAATCCTGCTCTCCTTTCCAGAATCAGTTCCTACTAATTTTAGTGATCTGGGCTCAGTAATGCACATTTGACTTATCAGTTTATTTACAGCTTGGATCTGTCATTGCCATTAGGTATCTAGGATACACATTTCACACACATACAGCACATAGAGAACATGTACTTGTAGATACTCTTTCATTGAATATGATAATGTAAGGATCGTTATCCTACCTAAAGAAATGCATTTGAATTGCATACGTCTCAAGCTAGCCTCCAAACACCAGATAAATACCTTCCAAAAATAGCATCACTCATTTTTCACAGCAGGTGTCATTCATCAGGTATGAGGCTGCATCTAAACGTGTTAGTAATAATAATTCAGTTTGGTATGTGACTCCAGCTCATTACCAGCAGCCCCAGGCACTGGAGGCTAGTGAAGTCACTAGAGCAGTGCAGAAATACTTAATCCTATAGCAAATATTTAGTCCTATGACATGAATATTACACAAATATTGATCCTGTACGTTAAAAGGACTCAGAAGAACCTGGCTTTTTTCCTTCAGCTCTCTGATCTGTCTCACTGTTTGCTCACCTCCATGGTCCTGTTTGCAAAGCTGGACCAGCTCCAGGCTGCCCACCTTACCTGATCTGTAAGGGTGTGATGGGCACAGGAAGGGGGAGAGGAGGGACCAGATCCTACCTCTCCACAGGCAGGACCAATGGCTATGAGTGCAGCTCTATCTGTGGAGAAAGGACATTGCAGGTGCGGGATGGTCCAGTCCTCCATGCTTCTCCTGTCCCTCCTGTGGCATCTGCTCCCAGGTGACAGCCCCAAAGTGATTTTTTTTTTGAGGTGGGAATGATGCCTTGTTTCTGCTTGTCACACCTTGGCCACCTTGCTGCATTGCCAGGGAACACACGGCAATGCCATGGTTGCCATCACCATCAGAATACAGAACTTGGTGTCCCCCAATTCCAGAGCCACCATGGTGGCAGGGGATCCCTGCCAAAAGCCATTTTTGGCATCCCCCCCTGCATGTGCAGTGCCACCACAACTGGCAGAAGTGCTGATGAGCAGTGCCACTGCACAAAGGCTAATTAGAAGTCTGCGGGGAATCTTGCCACGTGCTTCTGCTTAATTTGTCATATTCACACCAGGCCTGACAGAAAGCCACTGAGGGGACAGGAGCATTTCCAGTGGCCTTTAATGGGTTGTTTGCCCTGGGACACCGGTAATGACAGCCCCATTTGTGCAGGCAGTGAAAGGGCTCTCCTCAGGCCCCACCAGACACCAGAGCCTGTTGACCTTAATTAGATTTCATGGCACACTTGGCTCAGTCCTGCAGCAATTGCTCAGCCTTTACTTATATGTGCTGGCTAAATGGGAATGCCGTCCTAGGCAGCAGTTCACAGAGCCCAGGATATGGTGAGACCCATCTATGGTGCCTTGCACCTCTTTTCAGAGCAATATGCTAAAGATTAATTTTTTTTAGCAGCATAACAGTGATAAGCAATTGTTTTTCTGTTTATTACTACTTATTATTGTTACAGAAGTGTTTCCAAAGCTTGCATATGTCTGGTGTGTTTGTGGTACTGCACAACACAAAGAGCAGGAGCCCATATCCTCATGCCAGGATGTTGCCACTCAGACACCTGCTGGTTTTAGTTTGAAATTTCAGTTACAGACACAAGGCAAACTGAGGTATGCTCAGGTGACAAGCCCCAGGCATGGACGGTCACCTGTAGGTGGTGTCACATGAGGAAGGGGCCTGACCCCATCCGGGTCTCTCTCCCTAGGGATGCAGGGCAGCTTTGCTGCTTGCCTGTGCTGAGGGGAAGGAAGGCTGTCCTTTGCACCAAAAGTCACAGAGCAAGTGGTGGAATTACTGTCCCTGCTGTGTCCCACCCCCTGACTTCTCCAAATGGGAAGCGTGGAGGACAGGATCAGGGCTGGATTCCTGTCTTGGAGGAGGAAAGAAACACCTACTGAGGCTATGCAGCCATCCCAAAGAAGCCTTTGCCCTCATTAATGCCTACAGACCACAGACCTAGAGAAAAACTTTCTCAGTAAGTCATGAGGCTCTATCCTCCCCCAGGGTCCCATGAAATACAAACAAGATCACACCAGCTCTCCTGACATTCCTTTTCTTGGATCTTCTGGAAACAGAGATAAATTCCCCAACAACCCTTGGGGAGTCAGAAAAGGAGTTCTTAGGCTTTGATCATTTCCTTGAGGGGAAAAAATGCAGAGAAATGGGAAAAAAAATGTGTGCAATGCTGAAGGGACAAGAAAGGGGTGAGAAGAGGAAGAGGCTATGGTGAGGTGAGAACAAGGAAAGGTGAAGAGTGGAAGGGATGGAAAGCAGAGAACAAAGGCGAGAAGCCCTGAACATTTGAAAGAGCAGGTAAATGAGGGAGCGAGCTGAGATGGGAAAGAGAAGAGGAGCACTAACTTAAGAGAGACGTATAACAAAGGGAAGAAAAAGAAAGTCTTAGCAATGTATTAAATAGGAAAAAAAATAGGTGAAAAGCTAAAGAAAGAGAAGACTTCCTTGTCGAGAAAGAGAGGTGAGAGCAGGCTGATTCTAAGGGGGAAAGTACTGAAATCTGAGGAAATACATTACAAGCTAGACACACAAAAGCAGAGGCATAAACTGTAATAGAGAACAAAAGAAAATTAAGTGAGAAAAGAAAGCAGGTGGAACAAAAGGAAACAGTGTGTGTAATATAGTTTTAAAATATTAAACATAGAAGTTGGATAAAAAAATATTGCTGAGCTCATTTCTCTTTTTAGAACTGTACAGTATGAAGTGAAACATATGTACAGTCTGGAATTGCTGTTCAAATCCGCTTTTAATGGGTACAGATAATAAAGCTGGTGACCATTTAAGAGCAAATGCCATTACAAATGATGACCTGTAATCCACTGTAAACTCTTACCCTCTGCTTACACAAACAGACCTGGGTACTTGAAATTAAAAGACACTTTTATTTTTGTTCTTTTCATGTGGAGACCATTGGTCTCTCCTGGCCAAATTTCACTTTCCAAATGACAAAGGGTTAAAACACTGGGCTGTAGGTCTGTCTAGAAAGTTTTATTTCATATCTCCACTATTAGGAGATGCAGTAGTCTATTCTGTTTACTACCAGTGAATGGCATGTGGAGGATTATTGAATAATTTGGCTAAGGGTAGTTTCTTTTTCAAGTGATAAGGTGCTGTGGAAGAGCTGCTTGTTGCCAGCACAGCCTCTAGCCAGCTTCCTGGATGGCTCCTTGCTCATCCTTTGCATGCCGAGGACCAGAATTGTGCTGAGCAGGGAAAGGAACAGCCAAGCACTTGAAGCTATCCAATGTTACCTGGCATGATCTGAGCACGTTGCATGCAGAGGGTGTGACTTACACATTTATGAGAGATGGGCAAGGGCATATGATGGTGATAATCCCGGTGAGTGAGGAATGCAGAGCATTTCCTCCTGCAGGGAGAGAGTTGCCACCCCCAAAAGGAGAAGCCAAGACCATAGTCTAAGCAGTGTCCCATCCTACCCTGCAGAAAATGTCCTCGGTAAACAGTGTGGGATGCCCCTTCTGAGTGGTGTTCTGGGCTGTAGTGCTGGAGGTCAGCTGAAAACTCAGGTCTTCAAACATGTGCTAATGTGAAGAACATGTAGTGCAAAATGCAGAATGGTGTCCTTTAGCAGGACTTTTATGCAGGTCCTGTGATTTTTAACCACTCCTCCCAAGCTCACTGCCTCTATCCTTCCCTCCTTCTCCCATTCAAAAATATCACCCACCGTCTGGCTCCCCATCTCTCATCAGAGCATAAAGCATGCGACCTCTCCACCCTTTACCACGCATGCCACAGAGCAAGTCCCAATTAAAAAAATCTAAATTTAATGTTGTTTTAATCATCACTGGACTTGTGCATTGATGACAAGAGATTGTAACAAGGTTGGACAAAAGACATAGAAATACACAAGAAAAACTAATGATGAATCATCATTTGAAGGGTGAGTCATGCCTGAGTGCATGCATATGTCAAGCATGAGACTGACATAGCTTCACTTGATTAACCCAAATCTGCTTTGTTTAAGTCTTCTCTTGCAGCTCTGCTTTTAAGGAAACAGTAACACAAAGCAGTTGCTTGTACAGTGATTTTATTTCCTATCTGTGGGAATATTTTGGTGGATCCCAGCAGAAAAGCCATGGCTGGAAAAGATACCCAGTCTCACTTCTAGTTCCAAGACAGGGTCAGTTCCACTCTAATTCTTTTTGAGGTTCGTATGGTCTGCTCCCCCATCCACCACTGTAGACTCAAGCCTCTCACAGCCATCAGAGGATTTACTAGGAGAAGAGCAGCTATCGTTTAACAGGGGCAATTTCAGGACCACACACAAAGGCGTGAAAGCAACCATCCTGCCTTCAATGGCCCCCTGCTCTCCCTGAGACCCCTCACCAGTGACAGGGGGCTGCACAGCAAGACATCTGTGCTTCAGCCTGACCACTGGTGCTGATGTGAGGGATGGGACAGGGATGCACAGCCACACCAGCAGCAGCACAGGGTTGGGTCAGTGTGGAGTGATGGAGAAGCTGAGCCCCAGGCTATCTTCAATCATCTGGTATCTCCAGCTGCACTTTGACAAACACATTGAACTTACACAAGTCGGAAGTGATGCTGAGTGAGGTGATGGTGGGTCTGCAGCTGCTGCTGGCAGGGCTGCCCAGTGTCCCCAAAGATTGGCTGTTCCAGTCAGGCTCTGTTCTACTCCATGCCCAGTGGTGAGGCTGATCTGCTGTTAGCATCCCTGCCAGCAGCAGGGTACCTCGTGGTGGCCGTCAGAGGCAGGCTGAGCACTGGGTTGTGTCCCTGTGCTCGTATGACACCGCAGCTGGGCAGCAGAACCCCATTTACTGCTGCAGTGCTGTGCTGTTCAGCTGGATGCTGGACTGCTGGCATCACCAAAGCTCTGCCAGCATTTGTCTCGAGTGCTACCAAAAAAACCACCCAAACCCTATTATAATTGTTTCTATGTTTTTGGATAGTAGGAGGGAAGATCTGCTTCATGACAGCAGAAATTGTGTGGCAGCCTTCTGTGATGAGCATGCAGAGTTTTCTACAAAATAGAATGTATTCACTTCTTATATAGGAAAATACTTGTATATTAATAGTTAAGGATCCTGGGTCATTTTCTGCACTGATGCAGAAGGATTTGGGTTTTGAAACTTATTTCGAAAAGGATCCAGTGCTGATAAATGCACCAAATTTTGCTAGGCAACCAGGTGGTCTAGAGAATTCCTGATTTCTAGTCAAGTGCTGAGCAGCGCAAACACAGAGATAATACTGTGTAATTCTTGCAAGCATTTAGCCATTGGCAAACAGCTGCCTACCAATCTCTTTATGAGATTTATTTCTCTCTCATGATTTTGTCAAGGAAACAGTAGTAGTTGATAACATTCAGAAACACAGAGGTGCTGTTTAATACTTGGGATAGTGAACAAGCCAAAAATCTGCTGTAGAAAATAAGCTTATGTGAACATTTGACTTTTAAAATCATTTTATAGATTATATGTGTTTATAATTCAGGAAATATTTATTTGCAAGTAACATCAGCTGCAGTATCCCTAGAGCTACAGGCTTTGTGGTTCCCTGATCTCTAACCCTAACCCTAGTGCCAGCTTGGGGCTGTGGCTGAGGTCCCCAGCATCATGAATGAACCAGATTAGAAATTATGTGTACATAGTGATGTTTGTACAGTGCTGTGCTCCCTTTGGCAAGTTTTTTCCAGCTAGAGCTGTAGGCTGTGTGGTTTTCTGACTGCTAACCCTAACCCTAACCCTAGTGCCAGATTGAGTCTGAAGTGCCCAACATAATGGGTGGCCCAGATAAGAATGGTGTGGAGGCAGCAATGTTGGTGCAGTGCTGTGCTCTCTTTGGCATGACTTTTCCAGCCCCTGTGGAAAACGTTTTATTTTATCCAAACATCTCTATTCTAACAGGCATTTCACACAGCATTCATACTGTGGGTTGCAGCAACATCACTCATCTTCCTGCAGGCAAAACTCTGTTTTGTTTTGACAGTCATTCCTGATGCTTTTTTCCATTTGCAAAAATAAAAAAAAAAAAAAGAAAAAGAAAAAAGAAAAAAAAGCAACTTACCCAGGATAAGAATTGGGGCAGTCATGGGAAGGAAACAAAATTGGAATGCAGTTTGCCCTGGTGAGGCACTTGTGGTGCTTTTCCTCATTGCAAGCGGAGCTGGATCATTGCTCCACAAAGGGTCAAGCGGGGCAGCCAATGTCTCTCTAAAACTGACGTACCTTGGTTTTTTCTCAAAACAAAAGCACTGCCTACAGTCCTGAGCATGTGGGAAAACCACTCCTGGCAGCTGAGCACAGTTGCAGCATGCTGCATCTCTGGTGCTTTCTGATTCCTTTTGGAAGGGAGAAAGGAGGGACTGGGAAAATTACACTTGAAAATTTATTTCAGCACATCAGAGAAAGCTCCATCCCATCTCACCTGCACAATTCCTGCAGATTCACCCTGCGAGAGGCAGCTGGAGGCCACGTACCAGGCGAGATCCGTGCTGCAGCATAACATTTTGCCTTAATTTTGGCTCAGTGCCACAAAAGCACCCCTATGAATCCATCCCTGCAGGCTCGGCAGGCAGTACACGGCTTAACGCCATATTAAATTGCCTCTTTCATTCTGCGCAGCACAGCACAGCAGTATTGGCAGAAAGAAGGAAACGTAGAAGCATATCACATGAGTCAAGGCAGATTCTGTACTGCAAACTTGCTCTCTCCATTAGGGTAGCTTTATAAGGGCTGATTGGTTCCTCCAGGGGGAAAGATGGGATTTGGCACTACAGTGCTCAAGTGCTTTCTCAATAAGAGGGAAAAAAAAACCTATTATGGCCAACTGTAATATCAGGGTAGTACTGAGCTTGCCTTTAAATTATGAAACTGCATTTTAGGGTTTTGCTTCTTTGCTGCTTATATTTTCCTCTGTAGGGATGCTGTTGCATTTAGGAATTTCCATATGTGTTTGTGGTGCAGGCCAGCCGGTCAAATCCAATTTCTGCTCAGATTTATAGCGAGCTTTTCACTCCATCAAAAATAACCCAGATTTAATACCAAGAACATCAGAGTCCCTCAAATGCATACTTCTTCCTCTGACTCACAAGTAAAGAGCAGTCTTTAGGCACGTCCTAAGGACACTAGTGTACATCATCAAACAGCCCCAAAACTGACAGAATGGTGTCAGTTCAGCTGAGGGAACAGCCTGCTCTTGCTAAGCTCACAGCAGGGAAAGAAAGGGATTGTGGCAGGTCACTGTTTTCGCACCTAGGCAAGGACTTATCAGGCGCTTCAAAGCCTGGGTGCATTCCCTCTGTACTTCTGATTCCTGGGTTAATTTCCCCAAATAGGCACCACAGAATTGCAGACCTCCCTCTGCACACCACCAGGCAGAGAAAACAAGGAGAGGAGGAAGAAGGAATTACCCTGGTGATCCTTTCTGTGATTCCCCAGCAGCTGCAGTCCTCAGCTGACCCCGGCGGGGAGACTGTGAGAGTTACACTGGATTACAGATCCCAGCTGCTCTTAACCCGGGGGCAGCCGCGTCTGCCTTGGCCAATGGTGCAGCAGGAGCTGCCTGCATGCATGGCTTCATTGCACCCAGGCAGTTATTTATACAGTCTTCCTGAGTTCCCTTTTCCTTTCTTTTATCCCTGCAAATCCTTACTGTGTCATTGTGTGGCAATAATGTCATTGCCACTAATCTTGTGACAGTTTGATTCTTATGTTTTTAAATTAAAGTGGGTGGCTAGTCCTGGGAAACCTCACAACTCAGCAGAGCAAGGAGTCTGGATCCTAACGGAAGCTGATGCTTCTTTCTTCTTCTCCTTCCGTAAAAGGTTCTTCCTACATCTTTTGCTACTGACTGGTACAACACGAGAAGATGAAATCAGCATATCTGGTCACCAGGATAGTTCCTAGTGGTGGAGAAACTGTCTTGAAGAACAGTACTGCACTGAAGTGGATTATCTGATGGTAGCTGGGACCTCATATCTTTTTCTGTTCAGATCTGTCTGGGAATTCACACCTCTCGTGCACAGTGCATTTTTACATCACTCAGGGGAAAATGGATGCATTTATCCTCACCGGTTTTCGAATATTTGTATTTTATATTTGGTCTTCAAGGAATAAAATATTTGTACCACCCACATCACTTCTGTCCTGGCAGCTTGTTGTTCTGTATATAGCTTTATTATATAGGAATATACATCACAATCACTTACATTTGTAATTTTTATCCCTCACAGCCCCCCATCACTGCAGTCAGGCATGCCCAGAGCTGCCTTGTAAGAGCAAAGTAGCATGGGGAGCATCCAGAATCAGGAGATCCCTCTGCCCCCTCCCTTATGCCTGTCCTAAAGCAGCCCTGGCTGTGTATTCAGTGCACTGGGGACAGTTTAGGGTCTCAATCTGACACTCACAGTAATTTTTTCTTTTGCAGCATAAGGACATTCAGTGCTCATGACAGCAGATTTCCTAACCTACGTGGGTTTTTCTCTCATGACAGAAGGTTTTGGGTTGCCTCTGGTGGGAGACTCACACACAAACTCCACAGGCTAGGGGGAACTGGGGAAGAATGCAGAGCCCTCAAAACCAGCAGGATTTGGTAGAAAATTTGGGTCTGGCCTCTTCCTTCAACTGAAGCCTGTTGAGGGGGAATATTTTGGCAATTTTTGAGGCAGTCCTAATAAAAAAATGGTTGGGGTGGAGATTTTTTGTTTTTGTTTTTGTTTTTTTGTTTTATTTTTGTTTGGGTTTTTGGTTTTTTGGTTCTTGTTTGTTTCTGTTGAGTTGTTTATTTTATTTTTTGCTGTTGGACCATCAAAGTACATTTTACTCTACCCACATAGAATCTTTCTAAAAATCTAATATTTGTATAATGCATAATTCTACTTAGATCTATTATTGTTCAATAGATTTGTCAGAGATCTCTGTTGCAAGTTTCATTACCATAGATCTGAATCTGCTCCATATAAAATGAATGGAAAATATCCATTAAATCAAATCTGTATTAAATTATTTTCTGTAGTTATTGAACATATTATTTTTAAGAAGAGTCTCTGAATTCTATGGGAGAGGATCAGGTCTAGGAATGAGCATTGTTGTTTAACACTCTTGCTTTATTTCAGAGATCTACATAATAGGTAAGAATTTAACAAATGAATATTATGCACTTCTCTAAGGGCTGATGTTCTGCTGTTATCATTCTGCTTGTCTTCTGTGGATGCTTCTGGCTCTATCTCACACTCATCACCATGCCACAAGGTTTCTGGAAAGAACAAGAGAGGCCAAGTTTTCTTTAGGAATGGCCTAATCCATACAACTGGGAAACTAAGAATCCAGCTGTTCAGGGCAGCATTTAAGCACATACTTGTCTTGAGGCCACAGCTATGAATGGGCATGAGCAAAGTTATGGGGTTTTGCTGAGCCACAGCCTAAATTGTCCAGCATACACTTGGCTGCTGTGCTTATCTAAGTCATTCCAACCCTTACTGACTGATCAAAATCTTTGTGTGGTGAGTTTATGTTGCTGCAAATGCCACATTAGAAGTCACAAGACTGACAGCCTTTAATTCCTGAGAATGTGGGCCAGGTCCATGCTCTCTGGCTGTGGGAAGCAAGGAGGGAGGAGCACTGCAGACCTGGCATGACCTGCCAGCAAGCAGAGGACGGGCTGGCTCTGTGCAAATCACTCCTTCCAAGGGCCATAAAGTCACAGTGCTTATTAGGTCAGAAATCTTGAGCTGGTGGAAACAATTTCTGCCAGTGTACACTAGAGCAGTCTGATGTGTGAACACCCTTACGTTATCAGCAGTGGGTAGGAAAAAACCAAGCCATTATCTCTCGTAAGGCAGTAAAATGCCCTGTGGGCCTGGCTCCTTATGCAACCCCTAGGAACGGATCACAGTTTCACAAATTTGTGAATTAGGTTACCTGATGTCAGAAACAGGAACTCCTAGATAATACCCTCATAAATACCCACAGGACAGAAATAAGTCTGCTGTTCCAACACTTTCTGTTAAATAAAATCCATCCCTGCTTTGGTTAATACACTGGGTATTTAAGACTTCTTATTCTTAATCTGTGTTTGTGTGTTAGAGGAGTAGTAGCCAACTCCAGATGACAGGACAGATGGAGTTTTAGAGTGCATAAAAAAATTGGGTTCTCGATAATAAGTCATATGTTACACTTGCACATTCTTCTACAGAATTAAGATATTTCCTTCAACAATTAACAAAAATGGAAGAGATTTGGCACCACAGCATTTTGACATAGCTCTAATAAAACTACAGGGCTGAAACTATGGAACTTGTGCATTCTTCCCACAGGACACTACCCAGAAAAAGATTTAAAGAAGCATTTTATGCTCTTCGGGATACACTGCAGCAGAAATTGCTCCTCTTTCTGGGTCAGAAATGATTGTTTCAATAAAGAAGGCCACTCTTCACTTGCTCTGCACAATGCACAATGCACTCTGAAAAAACTGGATTGACTCAACTTTCAAATGCAGGCCTCTCCAAAGATGTGCAATAGGAAAAGGAGTGTGAAACTTGAATTCCCTCCATCTTCACCACCTTTTAGTAGCCAGCATTGGACATCACCTTCATCTCAAAGCCTTCTAGTTGCTCCCTCTTCCAAATCATGAGGAGAGGAGGTTATCAGCTTGCTGGAAGCAGGACACACTCCCCCCACACCTGGAGCCACGATGTGTGAGGTTGTTGAGTTTCAGATCTAGATAATAACTAAAAACCCTTGCAAAGACAAAGATTCCAGAAAAGACATTGAAGGCAGGTTTTCAACATCATCCAATATAGGTCTGGCAGCCACTGAGCTAGCCCTCAAGCCAAACCGCACTTCTTCTTTAAATCTATATCTTCTCTTTTCAAGGAAGTTGTTTCCTTGGTGATCACCATGACCCAGAGATTCCACTCATGTTTGCAACAGGAAAAAGGAAAGAGGAAAAAGCTAATACAGAGAGAAGGGTTTGCTAAAATGGCTTTCATCTTCTTACTAACTGCAGTGGTTATACACAAAGGAAAGGTTTTACCTGTCTACCTTCTGAGTAAAGATTTTTTGTGTAATAATGATATATTCTGGAGAGTGATATTGCAGCCACAGGAGATTGCATTGTTAAGTGAAGGAGGAGCTGGATCAGATCCTGAAACTGAAATCTTCTCCACACTGTCATCACTTTTGCTGAGACCTTTACTCTGAGACAGCCTTCCTTGTGAGCATTTTCAGGAGCAGATTTGGCAGTCCCACACCAGCCCAAGGGAGTCTTTACTCTGTGAATTGGTACAACCTCTAGTCCCTGAGCAGCACTCACTGCATGTATCAATCCCAGTGGATGAAGTCTGCGGTCCAGCATGAGTATTTCTGATTACCTGGAGATGAATCCCCTCTGTTCCTTGACAAAATACAGAATTCAGCCTCATGATAGCCACAGAAACAGAAAACTTTCCCTGCAAACTCTTTCCCATAAAATGTCTCAGAGCTCAGCCAAATGCTACACTGATCACTCTGTTGATGAGCTCAGAGTGATCAAGCACAGCAGGTAAAGTGCTCACAGCTTATCAGAGAAAACCTTCAGCATCATGAAGATCTGAGCATCATGCTCTTTCCCATAAATCCATAACTAAACAATGATGGAGTATATGATTTCCTTTGTTTCTACTGATATTTAAGGCTTAATCACTCTCTCTGATGGAAATAGGTTAGGTTTTATCCTCCCTGATATATTTGCATAAACTAGCAGATAACAGGTGTTGTCAGGAGTAGTTCAGAATCAGTAAGTGGGGAATCATCCCCACACCTACACTCACTGGTCAGAGCTGTAAAGAGGCCAGTTAAAAATGGCATAGATGGGTGGGAAGGAAAGCCAGGGGGGCATGGAGAGAAAACAGCTCCTGGAGCAGCCCTGGAGTTCATTTCCTAAGGCAGCCCATGCAATGGTTCCATCCTGTGCCAGCCTTTTATATATTTATTTATTTTCCACGAGAACCTTGTAGCACCACTCAGTCCTAAGGTCAATGCTCATATCTGTGTTTGAAAAAAATCTTTGCTAATAATCTGCACTCAAGCAAGGAATGAGTACATCTTATGATATACCCTTCTGTAGGGCTGAATACTGAGTTTCAGGTAGACAGATGCTAGGTCTCACACAATCTCAACAGACTCCAGTGGGAAAGCATAAAATCTTTCATAAAAAAACCAAGATTTGTAATTTTTCCTGCATTTTCCCCCTTCAGAATGGGCTGAAAAGGATCCTCTCTTTGAAATCTCTTCATTTTAGAAATATTTTATTTTACTACAAAGAAGTGTTTTGATTGTAATTCAGAGGTGAGGACAGAGATTTTCATCAGCTATGGGTTACCAGGGGTGAGTTATTTGTGCTTTTCACCTTATCAAGCAATTTTTGAGTAATTCTAGTGAATATCTGGTTTTCCATGGCTTTGATTGTCTGCCTTTTCTAACTGAATCATACTCAGACTTTCTGTCATCTCTGAATATGTCTATTTTGATAATAAAATGCAAGTGACTATATTTATTTGTAGAAAAAGTAGGTCAGGGTATAAGTTGTTAGGTGGACATGAGAAGCTGAGCCATTGGAAGAACTTATTGGTTTCTTTTCCTAGCATTTTTGAGCTTTTTTAACACTTCCAAATATTCTCTCCATCTGTAAGCATTTTTAATTTACATTTGCAATATCATTATGAATTTGCTATTTATTTTTGCTTGTTGCTTGCAGAACCATGAACATAGGAGGAAGAATGAGAAATAAAGATGGATTCTGATGGATTCTTAATGACTTCTCCAATTGAGAGTGTACGAAATCTGTGCATTATTTCTTTGTTCTTATGTAAAAATAATGGGGGATCACGCTGATAGTAAAGTGAGCCTCAGAAGTATAAGCACCTCCATAATAGGCCACTATGGAAACATCTACCACAGGAAAACTCCCTTTAAATCCACAGCATAGGTATTTATCTTAGATGGTAACTCTGAGGGGTTTTGTTCCTTGTATAGGAACACTTCCCATTCCACTACAGACATTTGCATTGTCTGTATGTGCTTTAAATCCCTCTTGAAATATGTATTTTTATATTTGCTACTCTTTTTGCATCATCCTGGGCTCCTAGTGCCTGCACTGCTCTGTTGGACTTCACTTCTTGAGATGATGATGAATTTCCCAGGGTGTCTCCCCTTTTTCAGATGGACTCTACCTGAATTCTTCTTGCCCATCTCCCTGGCAGCACCTCTGTAAGTTATGACAAAGTCATGGATCAGCTGACTTTTAACAGCATCATGTACCTTGCAAACAAGTAGTTAGGAAGTCATAAACCAGCAGGCAGATAATCTTCTGGGAGAGCAAATGACAGTTTGGTCCCAAGCCCCTTCTTCCACACCAAATGAAAGAGTATAAAACTAGGAAAAAATCATCCCCTGAAACTACTTATATCAGAAGTCTTTGCAGTCTTCAGAAAGTTCTGAAGGAAAATGGCATGTCCTTATACCAGAACTGTCTCTCCCAGAAAAATTCTATGGATGCCTTCCCTATCATATCTGACCTCAGTTGTCCTTTGACTATGCTCCAAAGGCAAACCTATGCTGGTAGACTCCCAAGAACAGATTGTCTGGTCTCCTTGATCTGATTTCCTCCTGAGGAACAAATTTACCTAGAAAGTGTGAATTTAAAGAGGCCCAGGCGTCTCTGTTCTGATGGGAGCCTGCCTGGTGACAGGTTTCCTCCAATTTCACTGCTGCTGCTATAGATGTCCTCCTAGAAAATTTTAAAAGTTTCATAGAAACATGGAATCATCACAGAATCACGGAATCACTTATGTTGGACAAAATCTCTGAGATCATTGAGTCCAGCCTTTGACTGATCATTGCCTTGTCAGCTAGACCATGGCACTCCAGTCTTTCCTAAAACACCTTCAGGGATGGTGACTGCACCACTTCTCTGGGCATTCCAATGTCTAATCTCCCTTTCTGTGAAGAAATTCCTCCTGGTGTCCAGCCTGAACCTTCCACAGCGCAGCTTGATGCTGTGTCCTCTTGTCCTGTCACTGATAGCTTGGGAGAAGAACTTGACCCTCACCTGGCTACAACCTCCTTTCAGGTGGCTGTAGAGAGCCATAAGGTCACCTCTGACCCTCCTTTTCTCCTGCCTAAACAACTCCAGTTCCCTCAGCTGCTCCTCATAGGACTCACCTTCTGGACCCTTGGTCAGCTCTGTTGCCCTTCTCTGGACATGCTCCAGCCCCTTTTCTTGTAGTGAGTGGCCCAAAACTAGACACAGGATTTGAGGTGTGGCCTCACCAGTGCTGAGTACAGGGGGACAATCCTGGCCCTGGTTCTGCTGGCCACACTATTGCTGATACAGGCCAGGATGCCATTGGCCTTCATGGCCACCTGGGCTCATGCTGGCTCAAGTTCAGCAGCTGTCAAACAGCGCCCCGAGGTCCTTTTCCACTGGGCAACTTCCCAGCCACTCTGTCCCTGGCCTGTAGCACTGCCTGGGGTTGTTGTGATACAAGTGCAGGATGTGGCATTTTGCCTTATTGAACCTCATACTTCTGATGCCAGCCCATCTATCTGTCAGTTTATTCATCTATCTCAGCCTGTCCAGATCCTTCTGCAGAGCCTTCCTGCCCTCCAGAAGATCATCACAGATTGGTTTGGGTTGGAAGGAACCTTAATGATCATTAAGCTTCAACCTGTTGTCCCTTCTCCCTTCCACAGATAGGGATGCCACCCACTATGAGTCTCTAGACAATTTTCCCAATTTCTGTTGGCTAATGGCTGAAAAAGTGAGATTTCCTTGTTCTGATGTTTGGAGCCCAAAAAGACAGTGCTCTAATGAGAATAACTGACACCAGGTGTTATGTTTCAACTGACACCAAGTGTTATATCTCACTGTATTAGTTGCTATAATTTTGTTCTCCCTAAATGGGCAGAATGGTGAGAAACGAGTTACTGCATCCAATAGATCTTTTTGGTTAATTCATATTAAATGACAGAGTCCTTCAATTAGCCAGTGCTAGTTTGGAAATCAATTACTTGGAAAGGTGTATATGACATCTTGCCTAATGCACCATGTCTCGTAGTTTGTATCATCTGCTTACAGCCAGGTTCGAGCACTTTGCATTGTAGTAAATGTGCCACCCCATAAATATAATTTTAGTGGATGGAAAAGGAATAAAGATGCATGAGCTTTGCTGTAGTACTGAGGGGAATATCAACAGGGCAGTAAAGAATGAAGATATAAATTTATCTGGTACTTCCCTGACACTGATTTGCAAACACATATGCACACAGGAGAATTGTCTCTGACCTCTGCTTGAAAATGATAATATGGTAGTAATTGACTTTTCACTATTGTGTAGCTATTAGAAAAAAAATGGACATACTTCCAGAAGCACATTTATCATCCGTTATAGCTCCATCAGAAATTCTTTCAGGTATTTTCTACCTTAATTCAGCTCTGGTGCCTAATTCTTTTTGTAATTAGAAATTATGGTGCATATTGAAAAATAGCACATAGAGTAGGCAAATTGATGTGAAATGAATGTGTATCATTCACACCAAATTCCTTGAAACCTACTATTTCTGTTTTTCTTTTTCATAAGATGGACAAGTGAGTCTACTTTAAAGAAAATTACTCCTTAGCAACAGTGACCCAAGAGGTCTGCAAGCCTGCATGGCAAGCAATCTCGACAGCTTGATTATTTGTTATAAGAACAGCTCTGAAACATTTAATCTATAGAGCGTATTATGATTTCAGCTGAGAAATTTCATCTTCAATATTCCTGAGGACTAAACTAAAGTGAGAGGCGGGCAACTGCAAGTCACTCATTAATACCCACACCATGGTTTAATCCTCGTTGGAGGAGAATAACAAATGTAGAAGGGTTCCTTTTTCTCCTCGCATGGGAAATGCGATTCAAGAATGTGTTTTTTAGGCTGCTCAGAAGCATGCAAAAATAATGTTCATTAGCATTAGGGAAGATACAGATGCTGTGTGAGAAAAGGATATAGCGATCATCATTGATTCTGGCAGAAGACTTCAGGAGCTCTCTTTGAAGTCTGACAACAGGAATCTGTGCCCAGATTTTCCAGGCTTTAATCTGTGACAATTAAATTAGAGGATAATGAAAAAGATGATGCTGTCTCCATTCTTGGTTGAATTAATGATTTCTGTATTGTGGGGAATGCTTATCTTTCTGTCTGGTCGTTACAGAACTTCTATTCCATCAAATTTTGATTGTAATACTGGATTTAAAACCCTCAAAGCACTTAAAATTTTTCTTTCCTGTGACTCCTCCGTTACTTCTGCAGACCACCTAGTGCACACTCTGTAAATGCTACAGGGACTTATATTGTTGTAACTAATCCAAGGATGTATTGAAGAGATGCAAGTGCCAGCCATCCTTGCCCAGAGAGGAGGACTTTGTAGTCCAGGTGGTGCAGCCAGACATGCAGGGGGCAGCTTCTGGTGGTGGGGAGGATGTTGGTGGCATGATGTCACCCTCTCCATCCTTGTACTGCCTTGCTCGTTTCTCTGCACATCTCTACACACTGAGCTTTGCTTCTGCCTTAAGCTACCCACAGTCAGTGCCTGCACATCTACTGCACGCCTGCATTGCTCCTGCAGCTGAACCGGGTTCATGTGACCTGTTATAAAACCATGTTATTGTCTTGTTTAAAAATGACACAGTTTAAAAATGCCCCAGAGCAGCTCAAATATTTCCTTCTGGAGAACTCTTGAAATAAGATTTACAACACTCCCATTTAAAAATCATGCAGTTTAGTAAAAAGAAACTATTATTTTCTTCAGCGACAGCTGGAAAATGTATTGCCAGGGGTACAAAACTAATAGTAATTTGGAGTTTATTAATATTTGTCCTCAATTTTTTATACTTTTAACATTTCATCATATCCGAAGACCTCACCTATGTCCCTCAAGATATATTTACTTATCATTATAGTCAGTATCTAGAATGTATGATGTGACAGCTAATATTTATATAAATGGTACAATAAAGAATATAGTTCAAAGTTCTCTGAGTTGATCAAGAAATCTCTGTCGAAAATATAATGTGATCCTTGAAATTCCTAGAGAGAAGGTGAATGTTCCAGTGGTCAGGCATTTTGTTTCAAAAAGTACATTGTGTGGAGACCTTGACAGGCACTCCCAGTTAGAAAGATAGGAGAAACCTCTCAGTTATCTTCTTTGGATAACTAATCCTGTTCTATCAGGTCAAGACAACTCTTGTTCTGTTCCTTAGGACAGCCCCCTGCCCTCTCTCTGTCTGTCAGCCTTTTGGTCACTCCCACCCTGGTTCCCTGTTGGCCCCTACGCCCTAGCCCCACCCTTGAAAAAAAACCCCATGTCCCTAACTCAAGATTCCAGACCAATGCTTCTTGTCTCTGAACGCTGGACTGTGCTCACACGTGGCTGAAATAAACATCTGTGTAAAACCCCTGCAAAGGCCCATCCTGCTTCTTCACCTGTCACTTCAACAAAAACCTCGACTGCAACAACGCTGTATTTCAGCTACAAAGAAAAATCTGCTCATTTTTCGTAATTTCTTCTTTAGTATGGAAGAGACCAAACATGTTTATTCTTGAATATAGAATGACAAGTTATGTAAACTTGGAAAAGAAAGAGCTGGGTTACCTCAAGATTAATTGCTGCTGGGGGAAGGAGACACACACCATTGCAGCTTCTTAAGCTCCACATTTGGAAATGCATTAAACTTTATTAGACTTTCAGCATATTTTATATGTTTTACTCCAGTTGTACTGTGTCTGGGCAGGATACATCTGTTGTAACTCAGGCATCCAAAAGCAGACATCTAAGTTTGACTTAGTCACCCAAACTCCCTTTCATAGTCAAGGGACAGAGGCAAGCACCTGGAGAGAGTACTTCATCTCATCCTCATGCTAGAGTCTAGCACGAGGTCATGCCAAGTGCCCCAGGGGAGTGACAGGGTCCCATCAACCATTACAAGATAAGCCTCGAGTGACCAGCTCCATCTTTCAAACACCCATAAGTTAAGCATGACAGCTGCTTAAACAGAAAGGTCCCCTCAAGACTGTTGATGACAGAATACTCACATCCATTTACAGAGCAGAAGGTTTCAGGCTGGTTCCTGTAAAAAAGATGAAGTATGCGACACGCACCAGATGTATATGAGTGACTTCTCTTGCCAAATTTATTGTATCATATTTGCCTGGGTCTCTGCAAGTCTTCAAGGGGACTAAAGGATGCCAAACTTCTTGAGGTCTGATTAGTTTCAGCAATGCAGAGCCTTTATGGGGATGCTACAGATTGAGAAGAAAACCAGACTAAATTGCCCTGTTCACTGTGTTAATTAATTAAGGCTATCTGGCAAGGTAGGCTGCCTGCCTTTTTATTTTCATCCCAGTTTCAACAAGAAGCCAAGACAAAAATGAGGCAGAGAATTAGCCTGAAAAAGCAGTTGTCATGGCGTAGGCAGGCATTTCAGCTACACATATTTGCGTACCATAACAGTTCTGAATTTGCTGAAGTTGAATGTGATATGTTATAGTGCTTCCACTGATATTTGTCTTGTGCCCTATCAGAAAATGAAAGCTACTGTCTTTGGCAATATGAAAGATAAAAGTTTACAACATTTTTTCCTACCTATTTTAGTAGAACTATTCAAATATTTAGTAAGTTATTCTATTTTCATTCCTAATGTATTTTTCTGTTTTGGATTGCCTGCCAACCTTTGTGGTTTTGACTGTCTCTTAGTTGCTTGATAGCATGAGACAGACACCTGAATTCCACCTAGAGTAAAGCCTCTGCTGTTCTTTTCTTAGATTTGTGTATTCTTGTCACCCTTCCCCAACTCTGGTGGAGCCTGGTGAGAGAATCAAACTTCACGTCACGCAACAGTCGCCCCAGCCTAACACAGAGAAACCTGTCAGTATCCCAACAAGATTAACTACTGATTGTGTCTGATCTCAGGCAAGAGCCTGCAGTGAGCCACATGCAGTTACCTGCTCCTGAGGCTGTGTAGTGTGCTCCTGTGCAGTTCTACAGAATGAAAGGGCCAGAGAAATGCCAAGTGGCCAGCCAAGGAGGGGGACTCTCCTAAAACAGAGTTGTTCATGAGCCAGTTAAATGCAGGAGCTCTTATCCAACAGAGAGGCATTTCCATATCTAAGAAGGGAAAAAGCCCTGTTATTTTATTCAAGAGAGTGGTCAGAATGCCTTCTGGCAAGGAAGAAATAGTGTGAACTGCAAGATGACAAATGAAACCGGTCTGGACCCTTCGAAGAGCTCAAAGTGAAGCCTGAACTCAAAAGATAATACAAAAGATAATATGATTATGAAAGAAAGGTGAGCTGATCTTGTGATCTGAGAGGAACATAAGGAAGACAGGCACTGGGGGCAGCTCTCTAGTGGGCTCCCCCCAGAGAAGCTGTGCACCCTCAGTGAGATGCCTTGGAGGTGTCCCAAAAGATGCACCTGGCAGTGCCATGCTCAATATCTGGAGTCCTGGATGAACTTGTCAGATGTGGGGACTGATGGATGTCTCCCCGGTGCAGCCCCATGACTTCTTATAGAATTTCATTCATTGCCTATTCTATATACATTTGTAACTGTGTTCCCTGTTTTGGATGCTCTGAATGAATGACTGTATTCGTCTTTTATTTTAACCTGGTTGAAGTTAAGTATGATTTCAGGTAACAGGATAACAAGTCATTCTTTCCTCAAAGATACAGTGAATCTGTGAACAAGGGTCTGGTTTAGATGACAGGTCACTCCTGCTATCTTTTTCTCTGCCATCTCAAATGATGAGTGTCTGTGTGGGGTATCAGTTCAAACAGCGGCAATGAACCATGTCGTAACCAATATGATGTTCTGGGATGGAATTTCAGTCTTCCTCCTTTGACTTTTTTAAAAACTTAGGAAATTAGAAGCACAGGCCATGTTGTATGGAAAGAATATTAGTAAGGTACTGCATTGAGAAAGTAAAGACTATGTCTTTGATAGTCAGTTCTGTACGTACAAATAACACTGACCAAAGACAAGATCCTTTCAAATCTCTCTGTTGCCTCAAGATGTCTCCAGTATATTTTATTGGTTAATCACTGGTAGAGGCCTTTCAATACATCTTCATACCACCTAATAATTCATGCAAAACACAATCCCATTTTCTTGTTGATTCTGGGACAGTTACCTACAAACTTAACACCAGATCCTCAGTGTAAATCATTATAGTCACCACGGAGCTCAACAAAGCTGAAACAGTTTGTGAATTTATCCCAGGAATAATAGGACAATTCATGTTGGAAGGGACCTCAGGAGGTTGTATCAGCAATAGTGTGGTCCAGCAGGACCAGGGAAGGGATTGTCTCCCCATTCTCAGCAGTAACGAGGCCACATCTCAAATCCTGTGTCCAGTTTTGGCCACTCACTGCGAGAAAAACATTGAGGGGCTGGAGTATGTTCAGAGAAGGGCAACAGAGCTGGCCAAGGGTCTGGAGCACAAGTCCTGTGAGGGGCAGCTGAGGGAGTTGGATTTGTTTAGGCAGGAGAAAAGGAGGTTCTGCTACAACCTGAAAGAAGGTTGTCTGTCTTTCCTCCCAAGCAACAAGGATAAGAGGAAATAGCCTCAAGTTGCACCAGGGGAAGTCTAGATTGGATATGAGAAAAATATTCTTCATCAGAAGAGTTGTCAGGCATTGAAACAGGCTGCCCTGGAAAGCAGTTGAGTCACCAGCCCTGGAGGTATTTAAAAAACATATAAATGTGGCACATGGGGACATGGTTAATAGTGATATTGTAAGGGCTATGTTAATGGTTAGACTCAACGATCTTAAGGGTCTTTACAACTGAAACAATTCTATGATTCTGCGATTGTTTCTCACTCTCCAGCCTTGAGATGCTGTGAAGTGCCAGGTTTTGTTTTCTTCATGGCCTCTCCTAGATGCTGGCCAGCTTTTAGGTCTCCTCAAAGCTGTCTCTCCTGCAGATTGAGGAAGTCCAAATCTCTCCTACTCCACATGCTGATGTACAGGCATTGCATCTCCCTCTGCTTTCTCACCCAAAGGTGAGAAAAAGCACCTTGTGCTCCCCTGAATGTGCAGAGCTCAGCCCACCACGCATCTCAGTGATATCAGAAGCTTTTTGAGCAGTGGATCTTGCAGCATCCTCTGAGTGAATGTGGTTCCTATAATAGGACTTACGATTGCTTACAGATCTCAAAAGTTCTGGGTTTTTTAATGATAGCACTGTCTTTGTCTCCACTTCATTTGAGAGTGAGATAGGCTGTACTATCTCTGTAGATTGTGCTATCTCTCATTTTCAGATAAGTGCACTGTGCTGTGGTGTCATTTTTCAAACAAAGCCAAAAGACTTGCTCTACCAGACGCAATTTTGATTTCTAACTTTACCCACTCCCATCTCCCTCCTGCCTGCAACAAGATGAAAACATCAATATCTGTTTTGGGCTCCCAAGGTATGACATAATGTCAATGGAATTTGTTTTTAATCTGGGTGACTAACGGTTATCTGACAATTCGAGTAATATTTCTCCACATCCATCTGTCAAAGTCCAGCAAATGTACAGGGGGAGACAGTGTCAGATTTAGCAGCTAGGCAAGCCCATTAACACCCTGAGACTGCAACTTCAACTCCCTACAATACGATTTTCCCCATGCCTGTCCTGTGCTGCCCTTTTCATTTTTTATTTATGTAAAATTATAACTCTTCTGTTTGAAAGTCATCTTCTTTTATTTCTGAGGCTGTTTCCTACAGTGAGTCAGGTCAGGCGAACTATTATTAGGACCATGTTTATTTATAATGGGTAGTTTAGCATTAAGCAACGCGTTGTGACAGGCTGTGCATTTCTGGAGGACGATGGCAGGCTCGGGGTGCCTGCGCAGGCACGGTGCCGAAGGCGAGGGCTCCCGCCGCCCCAGCCGGCCCCCAGACACGCTGAGCCGCCAGCGCTCCGCGCCGTTATCACATGGGAGGTGCAGAGCGAAACGAGGACACGCTGGAGCCAGTGCCAGTGCCAGGGGACTTGGGATTGATGTCCCCTGGCAGTGCCCTCCCTGCCCTGCTGTGTGCCCTGGTGAAGGGCAGCTCACAGGTGGGACCCATGAGACGCAGAGCAATGTCCAGAGGCAGGATTCCACTGCCCCAGCTCTTTTCCAGGTGTCCCTCTTTTGCACACCCTATGTGCCTTCCCTGACACCGTTGGTTTATTGCCCCCTCTCTATGTGGCTCTGCTGTATTCCATGGAGTTTTCTGACTCTACAGCAGCACTTTCAAAATAATTAAGCTATTTACTAATTTTTATTCTCTTCCATCTTCCCTTACAGCTTCAGATCCCACAAGCCTGACCACAGGGCCTACCAAAGACTGCGGAATGTGGAGGAATTAAAAATATTCCTGCAGTGACACCCAAACCAGAGCAGCAAAGAGGGCCAAGGGCTGTGGAGACCCTTCCCTTTCGTGGAAGGTTAGGCAGATAAAATTCTCCACTTGACTGCCACACAGTGGGGCAGCCTGTGCAATCTGCCTCAGCTTCCCTTGGAAGAAAATGCTGCTGCTTTTTTGCCATCTTTCCTGTACCCCGATGGAGAGCTTGTGCTAGTTGAGTAACTCTGTGCAGAAATGTATCAGGTTCAGGCACATTATTTCCCCTTTCTCCCTCTCATGGACCTGGGTGTCCACCTGCAGCTAGTGTGGGAAGGCATCTGATTTAACAAGATGAATTCTGCTGCTGGAGGCCCAGGCAGACACATGTTGCTGAATGTGTCCGTAGGAGAGATGGGACCTCCCACACTGGCAGGGGTAGGATGCAGGTGGTGTGGCCTTGACCCATGGCCTTTTTCTTGCCAAAAGCAAGCCCACACAGCATACTTGCAGCCGTGGAGGTTTTCATCTCTCCTCTTAGCTGCCTCCAGCACCTCCTTTATTTCCCTGTGAATGTGAGAAGTGGCAAGGAATGGTGGTACTGGGGATTGGTGAGGGGATAATCTCCTGATTTTTTTCCTCTTTCTGGTACATCTCCACCTGCACTTTTCTTCTTACCTATGGGTTTACAATTGTTTTACTTCAGTCCTCATTTTGTTGAGGAGATGGTGAACCTACTTGAATGTTTATCATCCGGTAAATCCAAGATGACATCTGTGCTTCTGCATCCATCTCTAAGTGAGAAGCTGTGACCATGGCTGTCAGGAGATCCATGTCCAAATCAGCTACCAAGGAGCTAATCCAGCAGCTCTTATTCAGTTCTTAGCTTGGCAAAACCCCAATGAAGATAAGGAGAATTTTAACTGATTGAGGATGTCAGGTTCCAGTAATGAGCATGGCTGTAGTTCCTGAAATGTGTGTGCATGAATTTGCTCAAGAGTATATTGCAGAGGTGTTTCTGACATTTGGCAACATTAATATTTAAGCCTTCCTGTGTTATTTTTGCTAAAGGAATTAGAAATTAGCCTGCCACGATCATAATTGAGGAGTTGAAAATAAAGAACCAGATTGTGCCCTTAATCCACGCTCCCACTTCCCACGGATGTCATTGGAAATTGTGTGCACACGCCTCTGAGGGCAGAATTTGGCCCAGCACACCTCTTTCTGCAATGCCCATGCTATGCTCACTGCTGCCAACAAGAGAGGAGTGCAGGCCTAAATTGTTTAGCACCCAACCCACCTGCTGTATTTTTCTTGCTGTAATTTCCTTCCTTTTTCATAGTGATTGAAACCATAGTTCTTCCAGTGGCTACAGCTGACGTCTTTGCAGACAAGTCCTGCTCCCCTCTGTTAGCAGAAGGGCAGTGAATTGCCTACAAGGTGTGTCTTTGGCAGAGCAGCCTATTGGAGTCTGTACCAACAGGCTCCACCTGGTTCTGGTGGGATTACAGAGGTATCACTGGGACTACCTTGGGGCAAGGACATGGGCTCCATGACCTCTTGTTATTCATTGCAATTCAGTCTGTGATAAATCGTTGCATATTTTCTGCCCTTGAGCTGAGACCTGGTGGACTTGGCATGTGTTAAATATTATCCTAATGAAGGATGCTTTCCTGAGCCAAGATTTTTAGCTGTAATGTTTTCTTACTCTACAGGACCTCTGAAGAACGGTTAGTTACATCACATTTTTAATGATTATTAAAAATAAGATAAAAGGAAGGTTCTGATTTAAGAATTGCTCAAAAGATAGGGATAGGGATGTTTCATTGAAGAACAGTTGACTTTTTACTTTGCTCCTCCAAAATACTCAAAAGCAAGCCAGTCCTAAAAATGGCTTGATTCATCAGCAACAGAGTACTCTCATGTAGCAAACTCAAAAAAGGTGTCAGCTGTGACAAGACTATATGTGCTATACATATGCTTTAAAAGTGAGTGGTAGCAGACATTTTGAAACACCATATTGTGATCCAGCAAATTACACAAATACAAGTCTTCATCATTCAGGCAAGGCATCTAACTCAAACCTTGATAAGGTTTGAACGACTGTTTTCCCATTGACTTTGTTGATGTCTATCCTGCTCCAGGTACCTGGAAGGGCAATTGCCAAGCAGTGTCCCACCAGGTCACTGCTGAGAACTGCAGAGAGCTGTGCTGGCCCACAGTCTTACTCCCTCTGTTGCCTCCAGCTGCTAAATTTCCATGAGAGAAACACACCAAATACTTTCCTAATAGTATTTACCCATGAAAGTAGTGGTTATATTGTAGTTTCCAGAGGGATCAGATGCCACTGAAACTACTTGTGGGAAGACATGGTCTGTTATGTTATCTTGCTTTGAATGTGATCAGCCCTGTGAAAATGTTTGGAAGGAATCTTCTGTGTGCTGGACGTTCATAGCTGATTGGTTTTCCCCGTACTTCTACTTTGAGACAGCGAATTTTCAGAAGAATGGACATGCAGTTTACAGCTCCTCCCAAATGAAGAACATGTAAACTTCAGTCTCTGTCCCAACAAAGATACAGCCCATCCCCAGGCATTTCTGAAAGTTTAGGATTTCGGGCACACAAAAACACACTGGAAGAAAATATCCAACTTTCTTGCTCCACAGTTAAGTCAGGCAATCAGTGAAACCAAAGATAAAAAGCACTGGCAGCAGATTTATGCATCTGCTGGCCTAGCAAGAGAGAAGAATTAATGCTGAAAGTAGTGAAAAGAAAACCATTACACAGGATTCTGTACACTGTACTTTAGGAATCAGAGTTGATAAGAGGCTTTCAGAGTTCTGGGACAGCATTTCTGGCATCATTATTAAACATTCTGTATGAAATAGTTATGGCAGACTGGGGAAGAGTGGGTCAGAGGTTGCAAATCTTGCTGTCAGTTCTAAGGCCTTGCTCCTGCTCCCAGTGAAGGGAAGGGGACATCTCCTGAGGCACATTGGAGAAAATATATGAGTTGACACTTTAAAAATTAAGCCTCCTGGAACTGCTGTGTCGATTATTATCCCAGAGACAGCTTAAGTGATTTGCCTACAGTCACGCAGTGAATTGGGGTTGAGCCAGGAATAGAAGATAGGGCTCCCAGCTTCTGTTCTTTTTCTTTTACCAACCAGGCGCATCCCCAGATGTACAGTGTAATCCACATGGGGACAAAAATCCAAAATCAAAGATTTATCTCGCTTCCTAGCACAGCTGTAGACAGCTCTGCAGCACAGACATAGAGACCAATTTTACTGCCCCAGTTAAGCAGCATAACCCACTGATTCCAAAGGAGTTGCTTACCTGATGAATTTTTGTCTTTTCAATACCAAATAACTTAAATCCCTACACAGCAATGCCCATCACGAGTAAAGGAGACTGCATGGTAGCCCAAATTATGTGCCTGGGATTAGAGCCTTGAGCAATTTTAGCTAAATCTATTATATAAAATTACAGTTGTGTGTTACTAATGCTTCACTCGTTAATGTGCAAAAGCAAATCACTTTGCTGGAGCTCTCGGTATCACCTGGCTAGGCTGTGCAGGGAGGAGAGGTTAAATACAGAACAGCCCATAGTTGTAAGAAGATTAATACATACAGCAGGGATAGTAGCAGGCTTCTGCCGGGTCTAATCTGGAATCTGACCGGGACAGAGAGAGAGAAGGAAACTCTAAGCCAGTTAAAGTACTGGATTATTGATGACAAAGGATTCACAACTGATAGGGGAGCTGGAAAGAGCAGGTAGTGGGGATGAAATGCAGGGCAGAGTACATAGAGAAAGGAGGTAGAAGATACTATATTTTACAGGTAAAGTCTAAAAAAATGTGAAAGGCTACTGAGCAAGGAAAGAAGGACCCAAATATATCCTAGCTTCCTCTCTAAAACTGTATCTTACACACCAAGGAAAAAACTCACATTAAACTACTGTCCAGGGATTTGAACTTGGACAAATAAATGATCTGAGAAGATGTGCTGACTAAAAGGGCTTCCAAGACCTCCTTGACTTGCTCTGTGTAGACAAACATGGAATGGAGAATAACAATTTACATCACTGATAATTACTGAAAGTCTGTCTGAGACTTCCATGTAAATAATGTTGTCTTGGGTAACAGGCAGCTGAAGTGGGCTGGGGAGTACAGGCCCTCTGCAGCACAGCTGGCTAATCACAATAACCCTTGACAGATATTTTTTAATGACTGGTATTTGAAGGAAAATGACTTTGTAAAGTTCTGGAGCTGTGTTTAACAGGGACATTTAGGAGTAGCTTTCTTTTTTCTACTTGCTTGTTTTCTTCCAAAGGAGGATGCTTCAGGCCCTGAGAAAGGCTCCAAGGTATCAGGAGTAGGTGATGGCTTTGAAGTGAGAAGGGGAAACCAATTCCTTCCACTGATAAGGAAATCTGAGATAGCAAAATGGCAAATTCACAGTTGGGAAGCACTTATTAAGGCTTTCATATTACACCTGACAGGCTGGGAAGAGTTATTAATAAAACTCATCTGATGTGTTTCTAAGAATTAAAATCAATGCACTGACAGTGTTTCTGCCCTGCTACAGAGTTTGCTGAAGCCAGCACTACCACTGCTTCTTACCTCTGCAATTTCTTCTTGTACCTTCTCTTTCTGTCTCCTAGGTCCTGGCCAGTTCTGCCTGAGCTGACATGTCTGCTCCAAGTGGCTGCTATTTTAGACAGGTTTTTCTCTTCCTTTAGGGTGGTGACTAGGACAACTTGCCTGTAGCAATGTGTTAAGAGATCATACTATAGTTTTGGTCATGATTAAGTTGCAGTAAAACTACAGGCTGTCTAGAAGAAAATGAGATATCTCAGCTCTGAATATTGCAGAATACATTATCTCATAGATGTATTTATTTTAATATTGCCTGTTTAAAATTCTGTGCCACTCCCTAAGCTGTCTATAGGCACTAGTTTAAATCAGAAAGGAATAAAAAGTATGTTGTGTTATATTTGGACTTAGAATTTGCAAAATGATACAGGATTTTGATACACTTAGTTTTGTTGAAACAGTAGATACTGGTAATAGTTGATACATCAAACTAAGTTAAAGAAACCAAAATCTAAATGGTTTGAAAACCTAATTTCCATTTCCGTGACAGCTTTGTCAATGTACAACCTGTTACTGATTTTCTTGCAGGAATGTATTGGCTATGTAGGTACTACAATTTAAGAGCAACTCATTTTCTTTTATCTTAAATCAATTTCTAATCAACTTAGCCCAGCAGAAATAAACTAGGTTTAAGTGTTTAAGTGTTTATTGAACATTCACATTTCTACTCATTTGGCTGTACTGATTTAAATTGAGACCTTTAGTTAAACTGTCCCAAAGATATGTGCAGGTAAGGGCCTCTCTCAGCGAGCACAGGGGGGAAGGTCTGGGGCAGTGTGTGCTGAAAAATGAAAGAGACAGGGACTGAGCATCACTCTCAGTCATGAACACTGCTTGGTTGCTGGCTTGCTCTCTAGTCTGATCCTGAGCTGTTACAACTGAGGAACAGGTCAGCCCCAGAATTTCTTCCCAAAATCAGTAGAGATAAGAAAGAACCAGGTTTTGACCCCTCTACCCTACACAGACCTCCTCAGGGCTTGCATGTGCCCCATCGTACTGCCCATCTGTAATGGTTTGAAAGCAAAACTAGTGAGAGACTCTAAGTCAGAAATACAATTTAATAGGAAAAAAAAAGAGAAAAATAAAATACAGGCAATAGTACAAAAAAAACCAAACCATGGCAGAGTCAGAATACAAATTGACACCCTGCTCATTAGGGTGGTGGTAGTTCAGATGAAGTGGTATTGTTGAAGTAGTGATTCTGTAGAAGGGTCTGGTAGCTCTTGTTTTTTGGAAACTAGTGGGTAAGGGCTGCTTAGGTATTCTAATTCTCAGTTTTTATCTAGGTAGGAAATGTTTGGCTATTCCCCCTGGGTGGAGCATTTTATAATGGGATGAGTAATTTTATTAGTCATGCAGTGGGACTTAATGGCCCATTAACAGAAGATATCTTCCTGGAGGATGGATGGGTCATGAAAAGATAAAGAGCACAGCCCTACTCGGTTTTTAGCAGGTGGCCCATTAGCAGAGGTTATCTCTCACAGAGATAAGGATCATTGTTCCACTGGGTTTTAACAGACGGTGGTAGAATAGATACTTTTGGGCACATCTTTACATTGTAACCTAGGACACCATCTCTCCTGGTCAGAAGTAAACAGCCTTTGCGGATGGATCTTGAGCGAGGGGGGACTGGGACCTCCAGGGCAAAGGCAACACAAAGTAAATAACAGCAATAACAACCAAATTAAAATCTCTCCTGACTTTTAATGGATAGGCATGTGCAAGTTCATTCAGGTGCACACAGCAATCTTGTCTTCTTGTTGATTAGAAAAATCTGATGACATTTGCTGAGCATCTGCACTGAGCACTTAATTGCCCAGGTTAGTCTGTCTGTTGCCTACCACCTAGTAGTAAAATAATTTCTTATAAAATGAACTTTTCTTCCATACTTTTAACAAATAAAAAAAAAAAATCACACTTGTCTTTGTGCTAGAAAAGAGCAGGTGCAGAGAGTTACCCCTGGCCTGGTTCTTCCCCCTGGGCTCAGAGGTAGCCCCCTTGGTCTCACATTGCCTGGCAGGTTTGAGGGAGCAAGATAGAACTAGCACAGTCTGCACAGCGAGGAAGAACTTCAGTGTCTGCACTCAGTTCGTGTCCCTCTTATCCAGATGTCCAGACACCACCTCTGAGTGCCAGAAGGGCTCAGAAGGTCCACAGCATCCCAGGAGTCACCATGTTCCTGGTGCCAGGAAAACGTGCAAGCATGGGCTGGGATGCACAGGGTTCACTCACAGCAGTTTTGCTATCTATTCCTACAAGTGTTGGCTCCTGTCACCAGCAACAGGAATATTGGGAAAGGCTAAATCAAATCTTTGTCATCTTCCCGATCCTCAAGAGAGCAGACAAAAAATGTTAGTCAGTCAGCAGGAATTAAATCAAGTACATAAGAATTTGGATGGATATATCCAAAATATAGTGTTTCAAACACAGTCGGGACGCACGGATACAATTTTACCTGGGAAGTGCACATTAAAAGGCACTGATCCATCCCTATAATTTTCTCCTCATGGAGAGATGGAAATACCTACAAAGGGGAAAAAAACCCTCCCAACCCTGAGAGAAAGATGGAAACCAGATGCCAAGCTCTCTAGCCCCAGTTTGCTTGGTCACTGCCAAGTTTAGGTGGCATTTTGTATGTACCAAGGAGGTCAGCTTATACCTCAGACTATGCCCACACATCCTTGGGGAACTTTGAAATAGCAGGGATAATGTCAGCCTGGTTACCATATGCTTTCAGTCTGCCGAGGCAATGATTGTATAATAATCCCTAACAGAAAACTGAAGACGAGATTTCAAGTGGCTGCCAGAAAACAGTTTTTCACTTGGAGTGGCAACTCTGAATAAGAAAGCATCTGGCACATTTGATCAGACAAAGAAAATTAGGTCACTCAGAAAAATATTTGATGCTCTTCCTGAGGAACATAATACTAAAAATGCATCTATCTAGAACGGCTGCATTCTCCTCTTAGGCACTGTTTCTCATATTGTGATGTGCTGTATTGTTCTGAGTAATGGCACTATATTTAGTATCTGTTAAATAGTAGAATAAAGATTATATAACAGATCGTTTTCCCTCTGCTAGTAAAAGGAGTTCAAAATCAAAGAGGGTTTTGTTTGCCATGGGTTTAAAAAAATTTCAAGGCAGGACAACTGCTTTTGTGCAGTTGACTGCTGGATGTTTTATATGAGGTTTTTTCAAAAAGTGTGTTGAATGAAAAAGTAATATTTTTTTAATGTATTTTTTTTCTGTTGGTTTTAAGAACATCCCATTTCTTATAATTCCTGAACAGTCAGTGGGGTGACACTTCACCAAAAAGATCTGAGATGGAGGCATACACTGCTAAATGCCCCTTGTCAGCATGAGGAGGAGATGAGGATTGCAGGGAGGGTGATGGCAGGAGCCTCACCTCACAGGGAGGTCGCAGGGAGGGACAGAGTTAAGGGTATGATCTTCTACAAGGTTAGGACTATTATTTCTGCTTGCATGCTTGCCTGGCAGTCACATGCCCTCACTATCCCAGCAAAATACCTTTTTCAAGGTGTTCAGAATGGTTGAGGAAATAGATACAGAACAACACGGATACAAGGAGTGTTGAGGTGCTTTGATAACTTCAGTGAAGGGAAGAACCAGAAGCTGAAAAGTCCAAGCATTTGTAACATGAAGGCATGCAGTGGGACAGGGGCTTGGGCTATTGTTTAATCCTGGGGCTGGGTTATATTTTGCAGCAGCCAGCAGTTCAGAGGAACGGCTCAAACATTTCAGACAGCTGGCTAGAAGTGAGCTGGTGCTGACTCTAACCATTTAATCAGCACCTGGGTGGCATGGCTTGTCACTGGTCTGGGAGATTAGGGAAAAACAGGAGCCCCAAAAAAAGCCTTGGCTAGCTGGCGAGTCAGCCTCGTTTATGGCTTAAAGTCTATTTGCTCATGGCAAAAACACATATCTCCAGCATTCTTCTCCATTTACTTAAGTTCCAAGAATCTATCCTCAAAGGAAGTTTTAAAGGCAAAAATCTGGTTAATTAATGTAGATTTTCCAGCTTCCTAAAACCAGGAATGGAAGCAGTGACCACAGAGTTTTCAGACCCTACAAACTCAAATCTGATTTAATACATAAAAACATGGTTGTTCCTACATTAATCCTTCCAGATGGTGAATGAATCAGCTTGTGGTATTTTCATTTGATTGTAAAGATGTCAGGTAACCAAAAAGGAGTTCCATGCTGCCATCTCAGCCTCGTTTGTGGTAGTGTGGTACCGTGACTGGTTTAACCACATCAAATCTATGACCCTTCAAATACTGTCTAAAGAACTAAAGTATTTATATGATATGCATAAAATCTGGTCTTGATTTTCAAAATATTTTAAACACAGATGCGAATGTGTCCTTACTTCCTGGCATCTTTAGCCTTACAAATTTTATTAGCAGATGAAAGAAAGTTTAATAAGGTAAAAAGCTTTCCCCAGGTCAAGCGCCATGTTAATTCAGAAGTGGAATTAGGCTTCAGGAGGTTTCTGCCACTTAATCATAAACTCAGTTCATTGATCCTGCCTCTTTACAGATTCTCTCATCCAGTCTTTAGTTTTTACAAGGATTTAACTGCCCTCATAAATCATAAATGCAAAAGTTTGAGAAGCTTATTTAATTCAACAGCCTCAGAATGGAGTTTTAGCCTGAAAAGGTGCTTTGGAGAATATACACATTGAAAGCATGTGGTGTAAAAGGTAGCTGCATAAACGGGATGCTCTCAGTTTCCCAGCATCTATCCCATCCTCCCCAGCCTTGAGGAGCTGATTTTTCCCCCCTCTTCTTCAGGCTAACCACTACTTTTTCAATCCAGATGAGTTATTTCACTCTTTTGATTGTAAAATTGCACAAATGGGTAAATGTTTGCTTTAGTCTGTTCTAGGGTCAGGTCCAGTCCACACCAGGGAGGGATTGCCAGGGTGGTATGTCAATATACAAATTTTTGATACAAAGTCTATTGACAAAACTACATTTTTAACCCTTGGAGCTGTAGATTGAGAGGAGTTGGGTCACTGGTCAGGTGCAAAGGGTTGAAGTGAATGGGGTGACATCTGACAGATGAACTGTCACTAGTGGGGTTCCACAGGGCTCCATCTGGCACCCTCTGCTCAACATCTTCATAAACCACTTGGGTGCAGGCCTGGAAGGGATACTAAGTAAGATTTCCTGTGATACTAAATTGGGTGGAGCTGTCCACTCCCTCCAGGGCAGAGAGGCCCTGCCGAGAGACCTCCACAAATCAGAGGGCTGGGCAATCCCCAGCCACATGAAATTTAGCAATGACAAGAGCTGGATCTGCTCCTGGGATGGGACAGCCCTGGATGCACAGCCAGACTGGGGAGCAAGAGGCTGGAGAGCAGCACTGTGGAAAGGAACCTGGGCGTCCTGCTCAGTGGCAAGCTGAACATGAGCCAGCAGTGCCCTGGCAGCCAGGAGGGCCAAACCTGTCCTGGGGACATCAGGGACAGCATCACAGCCGGGCAAGGGGGGGGATTGTCCTGCTCTGCTCTGAGCTGGGGCAGCCTCACCTCCAGTGCTGGGGGCAGTTCTGGGTGCCACAACATAAGAAAGATATTAAGGCTATTAGGAATGTCAAAGGAAGGCTGTGGAGATGGTGAAGAGCCTTGAGGGGAAGCTGCATGAGGAGTGACTGATGTCAGTTTGTTCAGCCTGGAGAAGAGGAGACTGAGGGGAGACCTCACTGCAGTCCTGAGTGGTGAAGGAGGAAGAGTGAGGGCAGGCACTGATCTCTTCTCCGTGGTGACCAGTGACAGGACCCAAGGGAATGGCCTGAAGTTGTGTCAGAAGAGGTTCAGGTTGGATATTAGAAAAAGGTTTTTCACCCAGAAGGGGGTCAGGCACTGGAACTGGCTCCCCAGGGAAGCGTTCACAGCACCAAGCTTGACAGAGTTGGAGAAGTGTTTGGACAATGCTCTCAGACACATCTTGGGGATGGTTCTGTGCAGGAGTTGGACATTGATGGTCCTTGTGGGTTCCTTCCAACTCAGGATGTTCTACGATTCTATGAGTGCTCCCATTTCCACTCAAGGGTTGTGAAAGAATGGCACTGAGCCCCTCAGAGGAGTGAGTGCAGGATGGAGCTCCCAATCGGGAAGCAAATATTCATGATTTTTAATGCTATTTGTATTTCATCAGAAGGCTGTCCCTAACCAGGAATTTATATTAATAGCCATTACTGTTGCAAGCTTTGGACAGACTCCTTTTATTTTGCAGCAACTCCAAGAGGATACATCACCAAAAGAAAATGTATTTTATCCGTATTCAGTGTTGCATAGAAAGGTTTCACTTCTTTCCTCTATTGACCACAAACTCGCCAAAAAAACAAGTTCAGGGAGCAGATGTCAGCTAATCCCAAAGTCTGTGCTAAGAATACGATGCTAACTCATGGAGAGTTCAGCAGAATCTAAATGTCTTGCTGGTTTGGTACAAGATTATGCTTCGAGCAGATAAGCCCCTGCATTTTAACTTGGGAGCTCAAAAGGGATAAATAACATTTCTGGAGCCAGCCAGCCAACAAATGGAATTTCTTAGCACAATGTAATCTTGCTATGAGGGTTTTCTTGGGCATGTGTTTCCCATCGGGTGTTGTTACACTGCTGTATGTACAGGGCTTATCTCCAAGCAAAGGTGGTAATGCTCAGCTATTGATACCCCACGACTTATTGAAGTTGTAAAATGGATGAGGAAGGATTAGTTGAGGCATTTGATTCATAGCTGATACTTTTAAAATAAGTTCAAGGATGTGACATCACTATTTGTCATGTGTTCTTGTGGTAGGGTGTGTTCATGGCAGGAGGAGAGAGGAGCTGTCATCATGTAGATAAGACAGAGAACTCTAAATCATTAGCAATGAATAATTCACTGCTCAGAGGAAAATAACAGACAATGTCAGGCAATGGAATAGTGCTAGTTCACTTACATCTCTTTCTGTGCCTCTGATGAAAGGTTTTTAACCCTGATTATACCCTGTCTTAACAATGAGATTTGCTTTCTGTAGGGATGCTCAGCTCCAGGCAAGATAGAAGGATGTTCCCAAATCCAGTAACTGGGTCAAATCTAATTATCATAGATAATTTGCACATTTCATTTATGGTAAAGGGAAATGTGTCTCAAGGTAGGTGAATCCAGTTTGATTTGACAAAGGCAGACTAAAATAGCTTCTAAACAGAAAGAAAAAGGTCTTTCTGCTAGACCCAATTACTGAAATGAGAAGACAATATTAAAACCTTCATTCCAAACCAATTTCAGCAATAAAATTAATCAAAGTTGTGACAGACAGTAAACCCCCCTGAATTTCCAGTGTCCAAAACCTGGAGTTCCCCTCATGTCTGAAATGCTGAAAAGCCGACATGCATCACAGCTGAAGATGAAATGGGAATTTCCTAATTTTTTGTGCAGGACAATAATACAGGATTTTTTTCCTTACAGATTTAACTATCTATCCCACTTGGATGTAGCCTTCAGTTAGGACAAGATTCAAACATTAACAAGAAGTAGTTTTTACATGTAGTCTAGTATATTACAAGTAATCAAAGCTTTTCAATGTTCTATTTTGAAATAAAAGTAGAAATAATAGTACTGAAATTGAGCTTCCTGTATTGTCAAGAGGAAAAATAAATTAGTTATCATCTCTAAAAATATTTGATAAAGTAATATAACCCTAGAGAACATTATTAGTTTTGTTAAATCAGACCTGTGCTGTATTTTACAAGTTCTTTATACCACCCGAAATTGGAGGTGAGATGACTGTTCATCAGTGTCTCTTTTGCACTCTCTCTACATTGTCTTAAATGCAGCCCAACCAGATATGAACATACTATAGAAACTTTCAATTAATAAAATAGACTAAAGCAGTGGGTTTGTTACAGTAGGAAGTTTATTTCTGTACAGAATTGGTTTCTTTAAGTGACTTTTCTAGAGTTCATATTTGTTGTCTATCTCCTTTTTCTCTATTCAGCTAAATAATACATTTTAGATCCCTCATAAAAATGTACACATCTGTAATGACTGAATTTTATAACATTTTTGCACTCAATATGATCAAGCAGCTTTACAGAAAATATCCTGTGCTCTTGAATAAGCAAAATGCAACACAATAAATATTCCTAAATTTAGAATGCTGTGTGTTCTGTATTTCTGAAAAATGACATGGATCTGGAATATTAGATGTGTAAATGGTTTATGCACAAAATGTCTATGTGTAGGTGTTTAGGCTCAGGGCCCAGGTGAGAGCTGGCTCAATCAATATGTCTGTATGTTTTCCTCAGCTTCATTTTTTCACTGTAAGGTATTAGTTCCCTTGCACACAGCTTTGATGGAAGTGTTCAAAAGTCAAGTGCTATAATTCATAATAGAGGCTTTTCGAAATGAAAGGAAAAAGAGGGGGGAAAGGGAAAGGAAAGTGAGGCAAGGCAAGACAGTGGAGATAAAAATTACATATTATTTCATAAGGGATGTATGGAGGTGTTGAAAAATCAGAGAAATTGAGGGAAAAGTTTTTGGTTTTGTTTAGTTGATGTTACAAAGAAGGCTAAATCTGGAAGTGTATTTCTTTACTTTTACCTAAAATTCCAATGATGTTCAGATGCTATACTTCAGCTTCCATCCCATTTTAATACCTTGGGCTAATTTGTGCCTCCTGACTTCTTTCTTTCTTTCTTCAAAAACAAGCGGAAAGGCAGCTGGGCATGCTGTCTTGCCAGGAGTCTCAGAAAGTATCAGCTCTTTCATTAATTACTTCTTTGCTCTCCCTCTGCTTTATGTTAAAAACAGCCTAGTTGGGTATGTAGAAATTGCGTTGGCTTCAGTGAAAACGTGCTTATGGGACCCTTTAAACTGTCAGGTTGCATCACGTAAACTGAAGGGATCATATTCAAACAATTGTAAAACTATTTTCTTGCCCGAAAGAGCACACCATGATGCCATTTAGCTGGAACCTGAAGCTATGGGTATCCTGCTGTGGTATCATGTGCAGCGAGTGCATGTGATTGTTCTCCTGAGGCATTTGTTACATGCATCTTGTTAACCCTAGTTCAGTCAAAATAACTGCCTTCACTGCTGCTTGACCTATTTTAGCATAATTTAGCCCCGAATGTGGCGCATTTCAGTTGCAGTAAGTTATTCTGCTGGCATTAATACCATGGGAACTTAAAATGGAACCATAAGGGTTTGAAAATATCAATCTTATTAACTCAACAGTTTGGTTTCAGTAATTTATGCATCTTTCAGAATTGACCTAATACTTAAATGTACATAAAAGAGCAAGCAGTAATCAATCCCAGGCTTTTCCTTGTAGCACACCAGGCTTTTCGCACGTTTCAGAAAATGGAGAATATTTAAGAGTTTTCTAAGCCTTGTTGATAGCTGCATCTATAGGACTTGTAAAAGTGCTAAAAGTGCAAGGAGGATTTACTGCCAATTCTGCAACAGCCGGAGTAGAGTTAGATTTATTTAAGACTCGAGTGCTAAGGGCAACATCCAAATCACTTCCTTACTGTCTGTCTTGAGACTGAGGCATCTGTTCAGAAAGTACACAAATCCCAGCAGACACTCCTGGCTGGCCTAGGACCTCTCTGGGCAGCTGCTGCTATGATCTGGCCCTGTTGCTTGCAGAGGACACCCCCTGGTAGCCAAGGGGCCCAGCAGGTACCCAAGTCCACAGCACAACACGAAGTTCAGCTTGAAGAGCTGCAGCAGTGAGGAATACACTTGTATAGACATCCAAAGAAAATAAATCCCAATAAAAAAATCTCCAATAAAAATCTCCAGGAAAAAAGTTTGAATCCACCAACTCCAGTACATGGGCTTGCCATCATGCTAAAGTGAAGGAGAGCAAACACAGTAGGAAAGTGCTGTGCTGGATGACTCTTGTGGAAAGGTTGCTACATTAAAAAGGGGCAGAAAGAAGGTACCAGACCTACTTCAAGAATGTTTTTGAGTTTTCCCGGTAACTGTTGCATGAAAAAAAGCATGAGGGCTGCAAAGATCAAGAACCTCCCAGCTGAGAGTCATGACCAACTAATTGCACCTCCCCAGCTCCTAGAAGATGATGGAGAGCAGCTATGCCTGCAATGCCCAGTTCCTGGTTACCTGTTTAGCTCACCCCACCAGCTCCTCTGACTGGAAAAGGCAAAAAGTCCTGGGTTTCATATGAACACGAAGTCATCACAGTCCTGCTCAGACGCACATGGCAGCACCAGGACTTCTCAGTGGCTGTCAGGTAAGGGGGATTGCATAGTCCAGGTTCTGCAAGGTGAAGGGAGTGGGTTATCAGTTAAGAATCAGGCCCCTGAGCTATGGAGGTCTGGTCCCTAGATCATCATTAGTGTCTCAGCAACTCTGTCTTTAACAAAGAAGGTTTCTGGAGAGCCTTTATGCCTCAGTTATCCTTCCCACTGCCAGAGTCAAGTGCCTCACTACAGATTGGTAACAGTACCTCTCCTGGGGCCGGGCAACTATTGCTGAAACATCACAAAATCTCAACCCAACAGTTAAAGTACAGATCTGCGTCACACACTAAAATCTGGTTGAGGAATGTGCTTTTTAACTAATAAAATTGCTGTGTGCTTGAGGTTAGACACATACTTACAGATGTTGCTGAAATGGGGTCAAATAATGCAGCTCTCACTCCTTGCTTCAGGAATTGCTGTACAGTAAGTCATTGTGACCTAAATATTGTGGCCTCTGCTGACACTTCGTGTGATAAGGCAAAATCCATTTTAGAAATTTTAAGGGTGACATGTTCAGTGGTGGGGAGAGACAGGAGGCACGGTTAGCCAGTACTGGGACTACTCCTTCCTTCCCTTGGGCTTAAATTAGCACGATATAATTTAAGGTTTGGGCTTGCAGCCTTTTAGTGAGGGGTGTAAATTCTGGATTTTCACCCGCACTCTCTTGTTTGAGCTCTGTGACTGACAGGAATGCTTACAACACATATTCTCAGGTGCAGCATTTTCGTGGTCCCAAATGCACATCCTCATAAGTGAAGTCCAGCCCACCCCAGGTTCAGGAGAGGGAGAAGGAACCAGAGCAGTGCACAGCAAACCACACAGCACAAGGGATCTGCAGGAACTTTACATGAAGTCGAACTTCACTTCCCTTGTCAGCCTGCTCTGAGTGACTCACTGAAGGTGCTGAACAGACTAACGAGTGGGAGGAGGAAACAGGGCGGGGGGAGAGGAAGAAAGGGAGACAAGCAGTGAGATGAAACTAGGAACATTGATATATGACCAAAAAAAAAAAAAGATAAGAGAAGGCTGTTTTTTAGAAAGTTGCACTACTCCTTCCACTAGTCCTTTTCCAACTCTAATGTGAATGGCATAGAATCCAACATCTCCAAGATTTGAGGAAGAAAAAAGAAGTATGAATAGCCAAAGTGAGATCATATCACTTTTAATCTGATATTTATGATGAAACTCCAGGGGTTTGATTTATTCAGCTGTCACTTACTGTTCATCCCAAGTGTAACAGAGGACATGTTGGAATTGCAACCTTTATTTAGGGTTTGTTAGCATGATTCAATTTTTTACTGGCCTTCTGGGAGTTATTTTTCGTCTTTAAGCAGTTATCATTGCTAAGAGGAAAAGAGTTTGTTGTTAGTTCTTTTTTGTTTGGTTGGTTGTTTTTTTTGCTGGCTCCTAGTGAAAGGTGGTTATTAAGCAAACAATTTGAGTGTGCTAGGATGTCCCCCGATCTGTGATGGGAGATACTGCAATCTGTTTTGTTTTTTTTTTTAAAGGATCTGAGCTATAGGGCAGAAGTGACTCCTTTGGGCATCTCTCCTTTGAAGATACTGCAGAAAAGCAAGTAATGCTTAACACCAAACCAGATTTTTTACTGTTATTGAAGACAGGGTATTTTGCTTAGAGAACTGTGATTAGCACAGGGGGACATGGTGTCTCTTAGGACCAAAAGTCATGTTTATTACTTTTCCTGGAGAGGCTTCCTGTATCCTAACCTGCCTGTGTTCCCCTCATCCTTTCCCCACCCCTTTCTACTTTCAGACCTGCCTGGATCTCCTGAGAGCTCCTTCTCATCAGAGCCTCTGAGTTTGTCAAACTCCGCATTGGTGGTGTGATGTACGCAAACAAAGATTTCTTCGAGAGAATTGTCTTCATTCGAGGAGTAATTTGAGATTTATATCCTGGTGTCCATAAATAAAAGGCCACAAAGTCTATGGTCTGAACATGGTACCCGTGCCCCGGATGATGCCGGGGGGATTGCTGTCTCCAGTGAGACTCCCACGAGGCAGTCAGTAAGCATCATCAAGTGGCTTTTCCATCCAAACAAGGGCTGACGTGAAGGTACATCAAAGAAAACAATGAATGCCTCCTGCTCTGACCTACATATTTCATTCTGAGAGACTCAACTACATTTGCTAGAACACTTGGAACAACTGTTATCTTTTAGAAATGAAAGTCATTTCTCCAGGGAATAGCATGGGGTGGGGTGGTGGGGGGGACCATGCAGTGGCTTGATAGAGTGCAGAACATTTAAACTCTGCTGTATTGATTGTAGTTTATGATTGAATGTAATCATTACTGTGTCTATATTTTTCTGTTTCAATGAAACCATCAGGCAGTGAGTCACGCTGTGCATGTAACCCGGAGGAAAGTGCAAAGAGGCTGCTGAGGAGTAGCAGTACAAAAATACCGTTGGCATCTTTTCCCTAGGAGAGCAGGGCTCTGGACAATTTCCACAGTCTATTGCTGTTTTTCTTTTACATGCATTCACTGCTAAAATGTGTAATAGAATTGAGGACACGGTTGTGAGTAGAGTCTTCTCGCACATGCTGTTCCATAATTAAAGAACAGCTATAATAGAAATCTTACTTTTTTTTTCTTTTTTTTTTTTTTTGCATTAATGAGCTCAAATTCTTATAGGCATTAAAAGGGCATATGCTTTTCTTCTAATTTAGAGATTAAAAAATCTCACAGCAGATCAAGAGGAAGGCTGCAGTTTGAACTCTTTAGTGAAAGAAGATGCACTGTCATTAGCAACAAAACAATTTTAATTAGCCCGGTCCCGGATTTGTGGTCGCACATGCCAAAAGGATAGTAATTTGGAAGAATGGGAGATACTATCCTCTTGGTTTCATAGAGAGGACTCAACTCCATGAGAAATGAGCACCCTTCAAAATATTTTAATTGCAATTTTTAATTACCTGGATTTTAGATAACTTTTTTGTTGTTGGGTTTGGCTTGGGTTTTTTCCACTGAAGATACTGAAATCTAATATGGGAATTCTCTCCTCTTCCCTAGAATTCAGCTTCTTTCAGTCCCATTTGTGGATGGAGCATATTTTTATTAAGCTAAAGAGAAGAAAGTCATCCTTATTAGCAATGCCTCACTGCATTAGAAATCAGAGTCTGTGGCTATCAACCTGTGGAGACGCAGTGGGAAGACATGATTGCAGTTTGATTCAGCTGTGCCAGGCACTGAGTAAAGATTTTACACTCAGGAGCCCTGTCTCAGAGCACAAGTGAATAACACCATCCTAACTGCACAGAGCATGGTCGTGCTAGTGTGTGGGCAATGGCAGCAGAGCCTTTCTTTAGTGGTTTGAAATGTCAGCTCTGCTGAGTTAAAAAACAGAGCATTTTTAAGGGAGTTCCCCACAAACCTCATCTCTGGGACATGATATATGCCAAAACCACCCCACCAACTGCATGCGGCAGCACAGTGGCTTGCCTTCTGCCCCAGGAGAGCCTGGAAGTATTTTAAAGAGAAATGCTAATTGCAGCACAGGGTAGCTGCATGCTGGAGCTGGCTAATGTATAAGTCTCAATTTCTCATCCCTCTGCTTGCCAGCTTATATGTGATGTGGTTAATGGAAAGCAGATGCAGAGCTACTTTAATGGTGCCCTGTAGTGCTGCTTCTGAGCTCCCCATCCCACAACTTCCCAGTTGAGGGGATGAGTTAGAACCATAGAATCACAGAATTGTATGGGTTGGAAAGAAACTTACAGAGTATTTAGTGACAACCCCCCTGCCATGGGCAGGGGCACCTTCTACCAGACCAGATTACTCAAAGCCCCATCCGAACTGGCCTTGAGCACTTTCAGGGATGAGGCATCCACAGCTTCTCTGAGCAACCTGTTCCCGTGTCTTACCATCAGCACAGTAAAAAAGGTCTTCCTACTATCCAGTCCAAACTTTCTCTCTTCCAGTTTAAAGCCATTCTCCCTTGTCCTGCCACTACATGCCCTAGTACAAAGTACTGCTCCAGCTCTCTTGCAGACCTCTTTAAGTGCTGAAAAGTGTAGATCTCCCTGCACCCTTTTCTTCTAAACAGCTCCAAATCTCTCAGCCTTTTCTTTGTAGAAGAGGTGTTCCAGCCCTCTGATCATCTTTGTGGCCCTCTTCTGGACTCTCTCTAAGAGATACACCTCCTTTTTGTGCTGGGGACCCCAGAGCTAGGAAGCAGAAGATGAGATTAGTGTACATATTCATGGCCACAGTGCCAAACCCCCACACCTCCATCCCACACTGCCCTGCTCGATACCACTCTCAATGGCAGGAGGAGGAGGCACCACTGGAGAGTGCCTGCCTGCTGAGGTGTCTGGTGCACAGGGCCCCATGAGCCAGCATGGCTGTTGTGCACCTCTGCATGGTGGCCCTGGCCACTGCCACCCCTCATGGGTGCCCAGCCCACCCCACTGCCCCTCCTGACACCTGGCACCCAACACTGTCCTGCCAGGGGGCTACACCACAGGGCTGCAGGGAACGCAGGAGTCTTGCCAAGGCATCCCAGGCTTCGACTTCGTAGCCAAGTCAGGGTTTAATTTCTTCTTTTTCAAAGAAAATAATCTCTAGTCCTAGGGGCATCTTCAGGAGGAGCAGACACTCAGGAGCCCCTGCAGGTTGACAAAGCCTCTTTAAATATTTAATTTCTCTTGAGGTATGATATGTTTTTCTGTCTCCTGGGAGACCATTAATTTGTACTTTTTTTCCTGAGGGACACTTTACTCTTCTGGCTTTTAAGTCCATTTTTGGTATTCTGTCACATATTGGTGTGTACTCTGAGGGGATCTTGTCTATTGGGGACAAAATGCAAGTTTAGCAGGGGGTAGCACTGCTGGTGTTTTGCATGATTTGCTTTGGTGGAGGTCTTCTGCATATTACTGAGAAGGATACACTCGGACAACCTAAGCAGGTATTGGATTTTCACCCTCTTAATTTCAGCAGGGCAGTTGAAGGTGGCATTTTGGCACGATGTGTGGTTAAATCAGATTATATGAATTGGAAACAGAGGTAAACATGAGGAATTTTTTTGGAAAATCACTAGATGAGAAGGAAGTCCTTCAAAAGAAGTGTCTCTTTCTTAATGTCCGTGAAAAAAACATACCTAGTCATTGATAGCTGAGCAAAAGACTTTGACACAGTGGTTTTGCAGAAAAAGGGGCTGGCTTTTCGATAGCAACATCTTGCTAGCTTGTTGAATCCTATGTTGCATGGAAACAGCATGAAACAGAAACACAAGCACAGAGATCAGAGAAGTTGCTTAAAAATGAATGGAGAATTGTTTCTTGTTTCTTTATGCTGGGGCAAAAGTACATTTCACATCTGTCACATGTGCCACTAACCCCAGGGGTGGCCCAGGCAACCTCCCACTGCCACCAGATTCCTCCCTGTCCAGGCTGGCAGTCAGAAACCTTGTTCTTCTGCCAGTACACAGAGCACTTTTGAGCTACTTGTCATTGTGATGGCAGAAACCCCAGAATGTCAGCATAGAAGTAATTTTTTTCTCTGCAGAACTAGATTTTAAAGAGATTTTTGAAACTTACTAGAAAAATACTTCCACCTTGAAGAAACAAATGAATGGTGGTAGTAGTCTGCATAGTTACACAGACAGCTGTTACCTATTTTATTAGTCAGCGCTTGGATCTCAGAATCAAAATCTGAAATTCATCAGCGCTGGCAACACCCTACAGCGTCTTCCTAAGAAATGAATACTTCTGACCATAGGCATTTTGAAGCAACTTTGATATTGGCATTAAATTGCTGTTCAGAATTATTTATTTGGGAGGAGATTTCACAAAACTCCTTCCTTTGTTAAATAGCAATGTAACATATCAAAACACAGGCATTTGGATTGAATTAAGAATAGCAAGATTTTTCTTCATGAAGAAAACAGAGCCACTTTGGCCCACGCTGTGGTTCCTTGTTAGTTAGGGTTAGTTGTTAGGAAATAATTTCTAGCATCTTCTTCTCTTTGTGTTTTTATTTTGTTTACTGTCTTGTGGCACAGGCACCATACGGGATAGTCTTTAAGCTTTTTCAAAATACAGGCAAATGCTCCTTTTTTTCCTGAAGTTGCATACTAAATTCTAATGAGGAGCTATTTCATTTTCCACTCATCTGTCTCAGAGAAATAAACATTAAAAAATCAGAAGTAATTCATAATCTCTGGACAACAGTGTTATACTTAATGTGAGGGAAAATATTTTCCATCTATGTTACTGCCGCACAGTCTTCCCAAAGAGCACTTGGTGGGTAACTGATATTACAGTAAAGCCTAACTTTCAGGAAATCTGAGATGATCAGGAAAATATTCTGGAAAGTATAGCCATGTACCCCACAATATCAATTTTTCTACTAAAATAGCAAAATACATCCAAAGCTGGGATTTTCCAGCTATGTATCATTGACTTATGTCTGGATTTGTGGGCATACATGTATGCAGGCTTTTGGTTCCCCTTTAATGCTGAATTTCCTGATGGGTAGATGGACAATGACTACTCCTATCTCCAGGTGTTTTGATACATGTGCTACAGAGATATTCCAGTAAATTAGCTGAGGCTCATTTTCAAATGCCTCACACAAACTGTGAATTTTTGCAAGTCTACTCAGCATCCTCGGCTATGAAAAGAGTGGTTGAAAACTGAACTAGCTGCATGGACAAATCACCAGTGAGGCTGGGAGCATGTCCTTCTAAAAACACTTTCCTGGTTCAAAACAAGGCAACTGGGTCTGGCACTGCTGTGCACCAGCACACACTGGAAGCATGTCAGGGATCTGCTGAACTCCCTCTTCCCACTCTTGGAAGTTCTGTGTTGAGAGCGAAGCCCTCAATGGCTACTCTTGCATCTCTGTGACTGAAGCCCACTGGCAAATATTGCTGCCTTTCAGCTGGCCACTACCTCCTTTCGTGCTCCTGGGTGTCAGCTCTCTGAGCACATGACTTTTTGCCGTTATATCAGTGACACAACCTTTTCTGCAGGATGGATTTTTTCATTTACATGTTCCTCAGTGTTCCTCTAAAATGCATATTAATTTCTCTTACCTTATGAAAGGGAAGCTTGGCCCCTCTTTTTTATCATTTAGAAAGATTAAATTAGCTTCTCAGCTGATAGTAGACAAGATATACTTCATATTCCAGAGGCAATCTAACTACAAGGCCTGAATTGAGCAAGAGTAATTCAATTGACTCTACTCAAGCTGCACTAATTTACACCAACTATAAATGAATCTTTTCTTGTGAAATATGTCTAGGAGTGACCTTGTAGTATCCAACTGACTGAATTAATTCTGGGCAGCATCTCACCTTTAAAATAATGTAGAAGTCTTTTTTAGGAAATTATCCAAAACTTTGCATTTTCACCTTTAAAGGTAAGTCAAAAGGCAGCACTGGATGGCAGAATTAGGCCAGTCTCTTACACAATCCACATACTAACTACACTTATCTATGATACAGATGATGTAATCAGGTGTATAATCAGATGAATACAGATGTATTTTTCACAGAATTTTTCTTTCTTCTCCTTGCTTGTTCTTATCTTTTCACGGTATTTTTTATTCTCTTGTTCCTGCACAAGAGCCTACTCTGTACACTTTATTAACATGAAATACCACAGAAGATGAAAGATCCAGATGGCTGCATGACGACCGTGAATCTGTAACAGAGATCTTTGCAACTTCTTCTTAAGCCACGCATGTTTTGCTTATTTGTGCAGAGTCACAGCTGTTGACAGGACAGCCAGTGATGCTGCAGGGAGACACCACGCCGGAGGACAAGGCTGCTGTTCTACCCAGACAAGTGAAGGCAAAAATGAACACAGAAAGTTTTCTATAAGGGGCACTTGATTTCACCCAATGAACTGGGGCTCAGGCCAACCAAACCTGGCCATGCCATGCTGCCTGCAGTTTCTTTGCCACCCCCATGCAAATCCATATTTATCAGATCATTCAGACTGAAACGCTTGTTGTGCTATTTGGGACTGCAATGGCTAAGCTGCCAGTGAGCATGAAGCTTCCTGGTCCTCCTATGATACTACAATTTTATTCTATGATTCTTTAACTTACTGTCCCTTCTTTGATGAAAAGTTAAACCAATATTCCCCATCTGTCCCATCTACCTGGCAAATGCAATCAGAGCTCTTTACTTAAAGTAAATAACTGAATACATTTGCCTTAAGCTACCCTTAGCACCTTTTCAATCAGGGAAAAAAAAGCACTTACAGCAATTAAAGCAAAAGTCAATGTGTAAAAATCAGCTTATAAATTAGTTTCTCTGCACTGTCAATTATTTTTAAAACATTTTTTGACTGCTTAAATTAATTCAAATTTGAATTTAAGATGCACATTGCCACAGAATGAAATTCAGGACGTGATTTTTTTCTCATTGCTACTGTGCTTTACAGTCATATCTTTTCTCTTTACTTTTTTCTGCTTCTCTTGAGTCATCGCTAATGAAAGTTCTAAATATAGGTATGACTAACAATGCAAACTTTAGAAACTGTATGTAAACTACCACAAGAAAAACAGATCAGAGAGTTATGCTCACCAGAATTTCAAACAACTGTTGCCAACCACTACATGCAAGTGATGATTACTGCATTTTTCTCATTAGAAAGGCAGCTGTCATATAGCTTACGGTTTGGACAGAAAGAAATAAGTTAGCATATTGCTTAAGAGCTGTCTGCTAAATCCTTGCTCTATTTTGCCAAAAATACACTAGAACATAAAATCCTTCATTCTGCAGAATAATAAATGTCATGTTTCCATTTCCCAGTGTCTTGTCAGATTGTTTAAGATAATCAGGATCAAATAAGACAAACACAATGAGCTCCGGACCTCAGACTTCAGAGCAGTGGTTTTGACACTGCCAAAGAAAAGTGATAAACCAAGCAAAGACTAAATGCTTGGTATTGGTGCTTAACCCATGACAAGGATACAGTTTTTACCTTTTAATCACATTTTTTGAAAAGAAGCTACCAATACAACCTGAGACACCCACTGTTGGACAGTAACTCTCAAAGACTCTGACAAGCATATGGTCAGGACCAAAAGTAATTATTTGGCAAGCCCAAGTAGAGGCATCTGAATCAGATGGGCAACTGAGCATCCCTGAAGATGTTTTGTGCTGGAGGACCCAGATAAAGCCCCAGCTGATCAATACCACTACTACTACTACTAGTAATAACAGTGATGTTGCTAATGGGATAATGCCAAAGGAAGTTCACCACTGAGCTCCTTTTCCCTCAGTCATTCTCTCCCTCTAATTCCCCTGTGTTCAGGTCCATTTTTCTCAATATCTGACAGTCTAGATTATCTGAGTATTTGTTTACAACAACTGGTACATGAGTTACCTGTGGTGAAGGCCATTACTACACAATTGCAATACATAGTTCAACAGGAAAAATCAGGGCTGATTATTTCTAGCATGTGGGCTAACTAAATATTCTGTGTTATTGGATGCAATTTTTTGCCACCAAATAGTTTGAAGAAGTAAAAACAAATGTGAAGATAGCTTAACCAACGTAACCAGTATTGATGCCATATTTAGTGAATTCAGTGATGCTGAATTTAAGAGAGTTCTACCATCTCGTGTGGACCTTCACTGGAGTCTTCTGTCCTATCTTATTGTCAGCACATTCAGCACTGAATTATCTGAACCCATAAGGCTAGCTTTGAAGAAATCTGTCAGTTTGAGATGAGATACTCGCTGAGATTTTCAGAAGAGCTTATGTGTTTTTTTACCTTGGCGTTTATAAAACTGCCACGTTGATGAGAACGATTCCCCAAGTTTTGCTGTACCATATGGTCCATGTGCTGTTAGGAGGCCATCTACTGTGTTTCCTTGTTAGTCATTCAACTACATATTGCGTCCATCTGCAACTCTCATATGTACTTTCACTGTAATTGCCCTTTTCATAGTGCATTTCATTCTGCTTCGTGCTGGCTTGTGATAATGTTCTTTCCAAGACATGCTTCACCAAACACTTTTTGAAAGATGCTGAATGGCAGGGTCGATGCAGGTGCAGAGTGCAGCTCTAATGTAAAGGAAGAAGGGTATGGGTGCTCATCCTGGGGATGAAGAGAGACATTACTTTCCTTGCTCTCCTTCCCCTCAATCCTCAGCAAAGCATTTCAGCTGTTCCAGAGATGCAAAGGGTCTCCTCAGCCAGCTGTGCTTGCATTACTCTTTCATTCCCCACACTTTGCCACACTTCAGAAAGTCTTGTCCCAGCTCCGTGTCTCCTGAGGAATCTTTAAGAAAACCATCCTCAGCCATTAGCTCATGGTATTTTCAAGACCCCTGAAAGCAGCCGTAAGAGTGGTATTTGTGAGAGGCTGGGACTGTGAACAGACCCTGCAGTCTGTGCTGTAATCACACCACAGGCTCCAACCTGGGCAGGAGCAGCCAGTGTGAAGGTCGTACACTGCACTCTGGTGTCAGCAGAGTGAGCAGGAGGCACCTTCCCCTCTGCCAGTGCTCAAAAAATCCTCCAGCACAGTACTGGCTTTTGGGAAAATTCAAGGCTGACACAATTTGTATTCTCTTAGAGACCTCATTACACATATTGCTCATTTAACCTTTAAAAAAGATGGAAGAAAGTGTGCCAATGGATTCTGGCTGATAAATATCTAAATTAAGTAAATTTAATTAAAAACTGTTGTAAATGTCATCTAATCTGTGGATGCTGCGAAAATTATGGTTGTAGCTTTGAACCAGTTTCAAAATGTATAAGGATCTCCTTACACAATTTTCTACAGAATATTTTTTTCTTCTTAGTTTCAGGAGAGCAGTTAAATTGACTTATATTTTATTGCTCAGTAAAAATACTGAACTCAAAACTTGGAGAACTTTCTTGCATCTTGTTACTGCCAGGTGATGCTGGCTGGAACACTGGTTTCTTTCTAAAGCCATTAAGTGTTATTTTGCCAGATAAAAGATGGGAAAAGAAAGAAAGGTATGTGCTAAGTTTCATCTAGGGAATCCTACTTCTCAGTACACAAGAAATAAAAAGATCAATGCACTTTTTTCAGCTTCTATTCTGGCCACATTGTGCTGTTTGGGTGAAAACACCCTCAGCCCCTATGTTACTTTAGTGCACACCGGTGACAGCTCCTCAGTGGGGAGCACAGTTTGATGAATTTAACAACATCTTGTTGGCTGACCTTTCCATGCTGGAGACATGATTTCATTTCTGTTGTCTGAAAATGACCACCAACAAGACAAGTTATTTCCATGTCTCAGCTGGAATATCGTAGTCTTAATATGTTTCCAAGTATTTCTTTATCTGTATAATGCTATGACTTTCAGATCTATCTAAGTACAATAACATTTTTTCGTTGTATTTTCTTTGCATACTAGCAAAAAGTCAGCTTATTTTGGTCTATTTTTTTTCCAGTCACTCTTTATGCTGCAAATATCAATCAAAAAAAACTCCTGCTTCTTGGAGCAGCGAGCTAGGAAAGCTCCCAGAGATGTATTTGCAAATCGGTGCTGAGGCATACGCAGAAACTAGTTCAAGACCTAGTTCACAAGTATCCACAATATGTACGATCCCAGACAGACAAACTGAGAGGAGTACTGGCGATCCACATTCAGTATTTTATTCCAGTCACTTTCTGACATTGCTGACAGTTGGTTCTTCTGGTTTAATCATTCTTCTGATGTCATTAAAATTTAAATGCCTGATCTTATTTTAAAGGGCTTGGGTTTTCTTTTTGGTTTGTTCTTCATAAAGGCAAAGGGGATCACTCAACAGACCATTTGCAGCAAAGCCACACCAGCAGAGCTGAATTGGTGGGCCCCAGGGGTGACCAGCAGCCAGGAAAGGAGTAAACCAGCAGCTACAGTAGGTTAAAAGTAGTGTAAAAGTTACAGTGCTTTTAAACTCACTAGTCTCTATGGAGGTGTCAGACCCAAACACCTATTTTCGTAAGACCTACACTGATGTAAGACAGACATGTCTGAGAGTATTCCAAGAAGCAGTAAGTGTCTAGGAGCTCTTGCTGCTTTTGCTTTTATTCTTCTGCAATTGCACCCTTCAGCTGAGTGGCTTATGAATCCCAAAGAAATGCAAAAAAGTGTAGAAATTGTTCGGAAAATTCAAAATATTCAAATCACTGTTCACTAAGTGACAGGTCAACCTCTATCGCAGTTGGAAATATGCTTTCATCTCATTTAATAACTCATCTTTTGGAGAGTTTTAAAATCTTTCTCTTCTGCCAGAGAACAGATTTGGCTGTAAGGAACATTTATGTTTTTATTGCTTATTGTTCAAATAGTACAAAGCAATGTATCAATTCTGCTCCCAGTGAAGTCAGTGACACATGCAAAACTGGAGCAATGGAACAAATTGAGTAAAAGGTGAAATAATACAGCTGATATATGTATGGATGTATAAAAACTTGTCGTTTGGGTTAATTCTGTTTTGGGACACGGAGAGAGGAGCAAGGACAATGTTCCTCTCTTCAAGTTCAGATCTCAGGGCTTTATGAGTATGCTTATCTCAGAGAGAATTCATTTCTGCCTTTTTTTCCCTGGTATCTCCTATGCAGGGATGAGCAATTGGTTTTTCCAGTTTTAGCTGAGGATTACTATAGCAGGTACAATATGGAAGAAAAAGCTATAAGGTAGATTGATTTCTATTTGCAACATATTTTTCAGCTTTGCCTATGGCTTACTCTTGAGACCTTATTTCTTTATTTCATACCCTACTACCTTTCACATCCCCCAGCTAAAAATAGCCTTTACCTAGAAAAAAATCCTGCTAACAGTTCCAGATGTAGATGGTATATACATCCCAGCGGACTTCAGGATCTCCTCAGACCACATTTTTCTCTATTCCTCTTGCTAACACTGCCTTTCTTACCATTTCCCACACTCTGAGTTTCCCTTGGGAGAGTTACAACCTTGCACGTGGCCCTTCTGTCCTCAGCTGTGCTTTTGCCCAGACCCTTTGTCTCAGGAAGACGTTTCCAGGCAGGTGCTCCTTGCACAGCTGGGACCTGGTTCCTGGTGGTCTTCAAGGCACAGCCAAGAACAGTGACAAGACCAAGTTGATCTTGCTCAGCTCTTGGGGCAAGGGCAGCAGGACCCCACAACTCTGTATCCTCCTCTGCCAGCTCAGCCCTCCTCTGGCTGGTGCTGCATGGGGGAAGAGGGGAGGAAAGGACAGGACATCAGCCAGGGAGAAAAATCTGCCCCATGCTTGCTGGCATCTCTACATGCTTCCCAGACTGGCATTCAGGAAGTCCCAGTGCTGTGAGTATAAGTCAATTCCTTCTTCAAAACCTGATTCCATGGAAGACTCCCATAGAAACTGTTGGGCCAGTTTAGGAGAATAAGCTCTAACCATGTCAGCAATAGCTTTTAACATTGAGCTGTAGTGAGTGCAAATCTGAATGTGTGTAACCCCAATTCCTCCTGTCTGAATGTCCATAGAGACTCTCTGGCATTCAACAGAGCAGAACATCCAAGTGAATTAGACTAAAACTCACCAGTCTTTAAAATTAAATTGCACATATTTTCTTGCTGTCTTCTCCATCTTTGAAAAAAAACAACAAACCCAAAGACAACCATTTCCCCTCCTCAACATTTACACAAAGTCACTGAGCTGATTCCTTTACAGGCACAGCCAGCAATAGAAGTGACAGGTGATCCTCACATTCTCCTACTTGCAAGATGCCTATCATATTGCACCCTTTTAGATCATGAGCTTTTCTGCTGAGCTGGACACCCAGCATTGTCAATCCTAAAATATTTGAGTGCTACAGGATTTTCTAGGGAAAGATTTCTGGAGGCAAGATTTAGTCAAATTTAATCCAAGTCACTCGATGCAGCTCCATTTGTTAAGAACAGCTCCTGTGCTTGAGAAGAGCCCGTCACTGTGTTTTGCCTCACAATGCTACAGAACACAATAACAACAACATTAAACTCAATACCCTGAAGGGGCAGTTGTAGTCAAGGGTCACATTTTCCTTCATTCCAATTAACCTACTTGTCATATTGGATGGTAGATGCACTCTGCAAACTGCCCTCAAGTGTTTCTCATGCTCTTTTAGTAATAGAAAGTGGGGAGAAATAAAATAGTTCATGCTTTGCTGTTTGACTTGTCCTTGGCATTTTATCTTGTTGGGAAACCCAAAGAAATGAGTACTGTTGTAAAGATCTTAAGTGTCTGAAAGCACAAAGAGGCTTCTGACTTGTGCAGTATGCCTGGAACACCAGTGCTGGCAACACCATTCCCAGAGAAAAGAGGGACCAGACCCTTTGGTTCCTGTCCAGATTTCACTCAACTCATCTGCTCCCATGCCAAATAAAAGAGTTGTGGTGGATGCCAGGTACCCACCAAGGCCATTAAATATCTTCCTCTCCTCAGATGGAGATGAGAGGCTTGTGATCAATAATGACAGAGAGGGATCACTCTCTAATTACTTTCGCAGGCAAAACAAACTCAACTTTGGGGAAAATTAACTTAATTTATTACCAATTAAATAAGAATAGGATAATGAGAAATAAAACAAAATTTTAGAAACATCTTCCCCCCTACCTCTCTCTTCTTCCTAGACTTAATTTAATCCAGAATTCTCTGCCTCCTTCCCATCAGTGGTGCAGTGCAATGGAGAGAAGAGTTCACAGTCAGTACACCACACATTGTCTCTGATGTTCCTTTTTCCTCAGGGGGAGGACTTCTCACACTTTTCCACTTCTCCAGCATGAGGTCCCTCCCACAGGAGACAGTTCTCCATGAATTTTTCCAACCTCAGTCCTTCCCACAGGCTGCAGTCCTTTACAAACTGCTCCAGTGTGGCTCCTTTCCACAGGGGATAGTCTTTCGGGAACAGACTGCTCCAATGGGGTCACAAGCCACAGAATCATTAAGGTTGCAAGCAATCATCTTGTTCAGCTGTCAACCCAGCATCGCCAGAATCACCCCTAAACTATATCCCCAAGTACCACATCCAGACCTCTTGAACACTTCCAGAAGTCCTGGTTCCACCACTTCTCTGAGCAATTTATTCTGATGCCTAACTACTCTTTCAGTGAAATTTTTTTTCAATTTCTAATCTGAACCTGCTTTGCCTCAATTTAAGGCCATTTCCTCTTGTCCTTCCACCTGAAATACGGCAGGAGAGACTGACTGCCTCCTCACTACAAGCTCCTTTCAGGTAGTTTTAGAGAGCAATGAGATTCCCTTTGAGCCTTCTCTCCTCCAGACTGAACAACCCCAATTCCCTCAGCTGCTCCTCATAAAACTTATTATCTAGACCCTTCACTGCCTCTGTTGTCCTTCTCTGGACATGCTCCAGTATCTCAATGTCTGTCTTGAAGTTAGGTGCCCAAAACTGGACACAGGAGTTGTCACCAGTCCTGAGTACAGGGGGACAATCCCTGCCCTGGTTCCTGCTGGCCACACTATTGCTGATACAGGCCACAATGCCATTGGCCTTATTGGCCACCTGGGCACACACTTCATGTTCATGTTCAGCCACTGTCAACCAGCACCGTGGACTGGGGCATGGTGTTCCTTCAAGGTTCTCCAGGGTTGTTTCTAGGTGGGTAGGAAAGGCATTGTACAAATTTGTATGAAACACGAAGTGTGGAGAACACTTTTCTAGAGAGTGTGTTTGCAGCTGCCCTGTTTCTTCAAGTTTGTATTGAATCTCCAAATCCTGTGCTTGTGTTGGAAAAAAATGTCCTCTTACATTCTGGAATTGGTTTTGCATGGTAACCAGTAACAACTGGTGCCCATTTTCAGCTAATTCATCCCATAAATACAGGCAGGAAGTGTTTTGTGCCTCTGTTTCTCCCTACTAAATTGAATGTATTGCTTTTGGGGAAGAGTTCTATCCACTTGTCAGAGGCACCTCATTCACCATTTTATTTCACATGCATAATGAAGCACTCCTGAACTGTGCAAGGGCCCTATCAAGCCAAAAGAGAGCAGTAAATGTTTTTGGAGACCAGAAATTTCCCCTTTCTTGGCACCCCAGTGGCTTGTAAGCTGCATACTCACCAAATCGCTATCTTCACCACTGCAAAGCTGTGCTCTAGCCTGCACCAAGAGTGCAGCCACAGCCTGTCCCTGAGGAATTCAGTTTGGTTCTCACTGACACCCCAGAGCAGCCAAAGCTGTCATTGATGCCTTTGGTATCTTGAATTGCTTTTGACAGCCTGCTGTAGGTTCACTAGGCATCTCTATAAAGATTAGTGATTTAGGCAATTAAACTATGAATAAATTTCAGCTCTCCAGTTTTCCAGGCATATTTGTGTCTCATCTTCATCTGGTTAGAACAAGTATTGCAGTAGGACCAGCAAGCTTATGTGAGTTCCCCATACGCCTTGCTGTGTTGATTTCTCTCCTGTTCATTTATATGTGGAGTTTGGCACTTTTAACATTTCCGTGCTACAGTTTTATTGTTAACTTTTCCTGCTTGAGTTAATTGAAAGCTATAAAGCACCTGAAATGCCTCAGAGGCTTCCACTGTCAATAGTGAGATGAGCTTTTCTCACATCTTCAATTTCCTCAGAACATTGTGATTGCAGATACAGGAAAAAATGCAGCTGGAACTTCGTTTGGCTTTTTCCCCTCTGTTTCCAGATGGTTTTGAGCTCAGGTGAAGATTTTAACTGCTCCAGTATTCCATAAATGCAAAAATACCTCAACAAACTATTCGTTACTGTGAGACAGCGGGATGTCTCTGTGAAACCAATCTCTGTGCTGCAGCAAGGAAATGATGCACTGATATTTCCAAACGGAAGGGACACAGCTTTTCACAGCTGGGAAACATGCTCTTCTCCTTGCTAGCTCTGCCAGAACTGCGAGCTCTGCAGGCCTGGATGACAGCAGCCTGCCATACTTTTTTTGGCTTTTGCCAAGCTGCAGCTCGACTCTCCTCCTTGCTCCCTGCCAGCGTTCCTCTTTCACTGCATCCCTGTTCTTCTATGCTCTGGGTATTCCTGACCTTAAATCATAACGTCCAGCAAACTGTGTTTTGTCTTGACTGTAGCCCAAGCCTGAAATATCATTTTACTGAGCAAGTTAGCAGCTAATAAATAAAAAGATCATCCCATCTTCAACCTAAAGATGGCTGATGAGACCTACCAAACAGTGCAGACCACTAGGCAGCCATGAGGGACATGGATGGGTGCTGGGACACTCATCTCCATGCACCTCCTTCCTAGGTGGCTTTCAAGTGACTTGGTGTCACACTGGGGCAGCAGCAGCAGTCTGCCCTCCACAGCCACGTTCTCGTGTCCCTTGGCTGGGTGTGAGCAGAATGACTGCCAGGCACATCTCCTGGTGTGAGACAGAGGGGCTGCCACATGGAGCCATCCTCTAATGAGTCGCCAGCTGGCTGAAAAGACTGCACACCTTTTTCTTGGAACAAAGAAGGTGTTTAGTTGTCCTTCAAGGTCACCAGGGAAAGCAAGGAGCTCTGCTTTGTCATAGAACCATAGAATCACAAGATGGTTTGGGTTGGCAGGTACTTTAAAAACAGCCAAATTCCAGCCTCCCTCCTATGGGCAGGGGCACCTTTTATTAGACAAGATTGCTCAGAACCCCATCCAACCTGGACTTGTCATGACTTTGTTTTTCTCCTGTGTCTTCAGCTGGAGCTCTGGGGCTTATGTTGCCTTGAATGTGAGAGCTGTGGAAAAGTACTCTGATTTAATAAAGCACATGCTGGATTTTCAGAATACTGCACCGAACTCTGGTCTAATAATCATCCAGCCTGACAGGGCTCCTTAGGTGGGGAACTTCCAAAAGAGGCTCAGAGCGAGGGTTTGAACTGAAGCACTTTAGCCTCATAGAAATGGAATTTCAAAAGACTGAATTACTGTATGATAATAGCAACCGTCTTCCTCTTAGGCAGAAATCTGGGAGCAATCAGGATGGATCTGCCATGCCAGCTGTTTCTGCAGAGCACACTGGTGTTGCTGTCTCCTTGGAAGCAGGATGAGGGAAAGGCAGAGGAAAGATTCACATGAAGTGGGGATCCCATCACTTCACGTGGATGTCAGCCTGCTGTTCAGCCCCAGTCCACTGCCACAGGGAAGATCCTCACAGCTGGTAGCCCAGCCATGGATGAGTAATCTCCTTATCTGGCTCAAGATATCAAGCATCAAGAGATGCTTGAATCCATACAGTTTATTTTGAACCTTGATACTCTGCTCTGCTTCTTAAGGAAGCACTAAGTTGCCTGAGTTTGCATGAGCACAGAATCCTATGACCTCTCAACAGAATCCCAACATCTTGTTCATTACAGGGACATAATCAAGGAGGGAAAGTGGGGCACCATACCAATAATTTATTTTTATGATCACTTCCCTAAGTTTTTCTCTCTGGCAAAACTGTCTTGAGCATCTGACAATGAGAGTGATAATAGGAGGATTTTTTAAAAGTATGGTGTTATTCAAGATCAGAAGACTTCACATCATAAAATATCATTAAAGTGTGAATTCAAGGTTGAGAAAGATGAGGCCTTTACAAGACTAATGCAATTAATTCTGCTCATTAACTACAGACTCAAAATACATACACAGAGACTGACGTCACTTCTGCTCTGGAGAGTTAGGTCTGAAAAATTATTCTTTTCCAGTGGATTTCCCAGTGATAAGGTGGCATGGAAAGCTCCCTCCATGTATTACATACCAGTGAACATAAAGTCATTGCAGGGGGAATGCTATGTGCTCTAAATCTTTTGGTGTGCAGTAACTTCTTGTCAAAGTAAGAAGCTTAAAGAAATTAAGGTCCAATACGAAATAATTTCAGTAATTGAAATGTGTTAGATTGAAAGTGGGTTTCTTGGCCTTTTTTTTTTATGTAATCCTTGTCACCCTGCAATCCGTCTCAGCACTTGAATTTTGGAAGGTCTCAGTTCTTTACAGTTTACCAGAGCTAATACCAAACTCAGTCCTTCTTGCTTTCTTTTCACAGAGGAATTCTCACAGTGGGATATTTTCAATATAACAGAACTTTGATGTAAAAAAGCAATTTATTTTTCCAGTAGCTCTCAGTATTCCCTTTGCTATAGCTGAAGGTGCAGCAATATCACCCTCATAATCAGCCTCTTCTTGCTATTTGGTGCTACAAGGGAGCCTATGCTTGTGTTTGCCTGCAATCATTAAATGAGCGTGTTTGTGTGCATGTGAGAGAAAGAAGAGGAGAGGGAAGAAATAAACATCTGTCCTACCAATATACAACCTTATTTGCTGGGCCCTGGGGAGCTTTCCTTCTCTCCTTTCCCCTTTGCACACAGACACACTGCTTTCCTTATCTCTCTCGTGATTACTTGTATTGTGTTCCCACAACTCCTTGGGAGGCAGCTCCTTGGGACAGAGACATTGTCCCATAAACCAAAAAACATAATGTCACCACCATGAACTAACCATTCTGCAAACAGTCAAAGCAATGAAGCCTGGTATCCTATGGGCATGAGGAGAGGGTGAAAAGGGAAGGGAGGAAAGAGCAAATAAAGAAGCTCTTAGTTCTGCCCTGCAGTGGGGAGAGAAGAGATGGGTGGATTTAGAAAAACAAACTCACAGAAAGATTTCAGAGCTAACTCAAACTACTCACTAAAGCTAATGATCACCAGAAATTTGATTCAGTGCAGTATATTTGGGGATCTGCCTTGCTTGCACCAAAAATTCTGCCCTCAGTTTACTTTTTCCATCACATGAATGCATCTCTTCAATGCTTGTTTTTTCGTTTCCATCTTATGGTCTTAGTATCTATTAGAAATACAGCCTTGAGGCAAACTTTCTCACAGTAGTGCCTTACTTTGTTGTATTCTGCAGTACACATAGTTGGCTTTGACAGCATTAGTTTTGCACTGGTACACTGTCAAACTGGCTGCAAGAAGTATTGTGAAAAAACAAACCATCTGCTAAGTGAAAATAACATCCTGATTTGGGTATTTATGAAACTATTTAACTCCATTTAAATATCCTCTTTTCCCACATCTGAGTTTTGAAACCAAAATCTTACTGCAGCACTTGTATTTAACCTGACTGCCAATCTGAGTCCAACTGATAACTGATTAATGTGCTTTTCTGGTTCCCTGTCTATCAGCCCTTCTCTGAGCTACTCAAAACCCCACCAAAGTCATGATCTGACTGGTTTCTTGGGTCATTCTTTAGTCAACACTCCCTGAGGAAATACATTTTTGTTGGACTGTATAATCTTAGAGGTCTTTTCCAACCTAAATGATTTTATTATTTCATCCTGAGGATACAAACTCGGATGAATGTGAAAGTTTCTCAAGACCCAAGGGCTCTTCTAGTAAACCTAGACCAAATATTCCTATTTAGTAATGACACTAAGAATCAAAGAATTTTGCAGTGAAAGGTACACACTCCTTATACTGTATGAACAACTTAAACAGCTTTAGCAGCTTCAAATTTGTGTCTGATTCAGCCTTTACCCAAAGTATTGGAGCCTAAATGGATCAAGTATAGAAGCATTTCAGCCTGGGGCATTGAGACTGTATCTCTGAAGGCACATAGGATACTATGACATGGGAAAAACTAAGTGATCTGCAGAGTTATTTTAAATTATCATAATCATGAATTATTTTATTACTATTTTTTGGTATGTGCAAAAATTATAGAAGTATTAGAAGTATTTTCTGCTAGGGAAAATAGTGTAACAGGTGATTCTGTGCTTGCACCCCATGGCTCTCAGATGTTTGGGGCTGGTTTATAGGTCCTCCAAAGGTAGGAATTGCTCACAAGACACCACCACCTCCAAAGAAGGAGGGCCAAGGATTCTTGTTATTTTCAGTAACTCTTTTCCATTTAACAAGCAGTGAAGAGACATGATCACCATCCCAGAGTGGCTGACGAGCAACAGGCAGCTGTAAACATAAACAAGCCTTTATATCTTGGTTATTGGGTCAGGGTCAGTGTGGGCAAAGTAATATCCTTGCTATGTTTTCTCCCTTTTCCCTGGAAGGTGCATATTTATGCAATGGGTGTAGTGGAGAATACTTTTCATTTCTCATGTATTCTTTTCTCTGGTCGCTGTAATGTTGCTCATTATTTCTTCTCACTTCACTGAAATTCTCCAGTTGGCAGAAATGTAATGAGAAATGTACTCTTGTGAGGGCATTAGATAAGGAAAAAAATTGTTTTCAGAAGGATGTCATAGATGAGATCCTGAAACCACATTTGCATAGCTTTTAATGTTTTTGCCATATTGTTTATCCTTAGTGAAGTGTAAAACTGAAGCACATCAGTGTTGCCTAGGAATCAGTATGAGGCAGATAAGATAATTTGTTAGTGTGCACTTTTTCTCTTACATCACTTGTATGTATTTGTGTATGGAAAAGTACAGTGAGCTTTTAAAAACTGTACAATTATTTAATTGTACTGACACCATGTTTTTCTTTGGAAAGAAGGAAGCATGCTTCAAACTTATATAAAGACTGTCACTCATGTCCTTTTTACTATAACTCATTGTTCATGCTGTTGTACTGACAAAATAGTTTTATTTTTAAAGTTAATGTAAAATTTAAGGAAAATAATGTATGTCTCTGTATTTCTCTCTCTCTTCTCTTTACTTTAGCAAAATGCTATTTGTCATGTCTCATATCCAAAGTATTTTTAGAAACATAAGCAAGACCATTAACTTAAACTGCTATTGCAATTTGTGGTTGGTTCATTTTCTTGGCTAAACTAAGGTATGAAATTGGTGTTACATCTAGAATTACAACTGAATATAGAAGTGCATAGCTAAGCCCTGTTAAGTTCCCATAAGAATAAAATAAACCTGAAATAAATAAATATTGTAATATTGTTTGAATTTTATGTTCATTTTATTGAGTCTCTGCTTTCACAAATGCAGAACTCTACTTCAGTCTGGTTTTAGTTTTCAGTCTACTGGTCAATTTGGATCAAATACTGGTGAAAATCTCTGGGCTAACAATCCTTCACTCACAAAGATCAGATTCTGGGCCCTCTAACAGCAGTGACAATTTTGTCATTAGCCTCACAGAATCCAAATTTTGTGTAGCTTTGCAAAACAGCACCCATTAAATAACTTTGCTGTCTTTCCACATGGTATCTTGCTTGCTTTCCGTCTTCCTCTCTATTAGTTGGTCTCAAATCATGAACCTGCTTCAGAAACCCTTCATGACTAAGGTCCTTGATTACTCCATCTCAGTCAGAGTTTTGTACCCTGATGAATCACAGAATCATGCTTGCCACAATCGGGAGACTAATCCCCAAGTGTTTGCATTGACTCCATAAATTAATTTTCAGCAAACTGGAAAGTTTAAATGTTGACCACAGTGGAGAAATGTTTGTGGCTCCTCAAGCCCCTTTTGAACGTGCCAGAGTTTACATGCAATGTCAGCTTGCATGTTCAGACTTGTCCCTGCAGCAGCATGTCCTTCTGGGAGCATCCTGGCAGGCACAGCAGGGATGGTGAGATCAGCTGCAGCTGGAGTGTCACCGAGGGATGTTTGCACCAGCCACCCTTGGGTGTTGGACTCTGCTGCTTGAGACAGGTGCTCCTTGAGCCTCTCTGTGTGGCAGAGTTGTACCTCCAGTAAAAAGTTCTGTGGACCCACAATTATGGGCCTACAGAGTAAAACACTTCATAGGCCACTTCTCCAAATTTAACAATTTTATCTCAGATTAGGCCCGTGTGCCAATCATGGAAGCTCTTGTGGCTGTACCTGTACTATGAGTGCCTTCCTTCCTGGAGTGCCTCTCCCAGTTGCGTTTCGTCTGGAAGCTAAGAGTTGCTCTGCCATGAAAACCAGTGTTTTTAAGTGGGGACAATTGGGATAGTGCCTCCTGAAGTGCACTCCTGATCTGAACTGAAATACCAAAGTAGCTCATCCAGAGTCTCTGCCAAGAAATGACTCACAGCATCTGCTCTGAGCTGCTCTCTGGAAGTGCACTGGCTAAAGAGGAACATAAGAGAAGTTATGCCTAAATGTCGCTGGCATGAGCTGTCCTTCCTCTTTTCCTTTCCTTCCCTGTCCTGGCATCCCCCACATCCCTTAGAACACTCTTCCATTTCAGCTTTTTGTAAATGAAGAAACAGTTTTAGTTATTGTTTTGAAAGGCTTCTCCTGTCATCCACGGTCTATATTTTGTGATGCATATATCTGGTATCCAGCTTTTCCAAGTTTCAGTGATGCATTGTAATTAGGTTGTACGGTAAAAGTTTGATAATTAAGTTACACAAAACTCACTTTCAGTTCTTGATTTTTCTGGCAAAGTTACAATGAGAAATCAAAGTTTCCATTTCCCAATTTAGAAAAAAGGATGATCAAGTAAGAGCTCAGAAAAAGAGTGTCTGAATTATTTCTTTTTTTTTTCCTATGGAAAATTGGAGAAGGAGTTGGATATTTGGGACACAAATACCAATTCATTGTGTACTGTCCTCATTTTCCCCATGTAAAGTGCAGTTGGGAAGAAAAGCTCTAGTGGGCTCACATGCTAATTTTTCTCATTGCCTCTTTAACTTGCAAAGATTTTTCAAATATTGACTAGGCTTTGAACTTGACCTACTTAAGGCACTGGATATGGTTTTCACTTAAACAAACGCCCCTTCAGATCATGTCAGTATTATAAAGGGGCCTTGCAGCTACTGTGAACATTGAGAATATCAGCATCTTAATGCTCCTTTAGAGCACTAGACATATTGTGAGGGAAGTCAGCTGTCCTTCTCTCCTCTCATGGCTTTCGTGGCTTTCAGTGCTGTTCCTCAGGACCAGTTTATGCTAATTGGTATGAAATGGAATTTATTCTCAAGTCTGGACCTGCTGATCACCTCTAAGTTGAATCCCTGAGATCAACCTTTGTCTTGAGCTGTGCCTGAAGTGGGAAACTCTTTCTCAAGGCAGGGTCAGAGGCTGAGGAGCCTCTGCCTCTGTGTCCTCTCCTTGCCTGCAGCAGCAGTCTCACAACTCCTCTTCCTTCTGCACTTCATCTCTCCTGTCTGCTGCCTGGCATTTGGCCTGCTTTATTTACTCTTCATTGTTCAGGAAGGCATTTTGTGCTTTTCATGTGATCTTCCCAGGTTTCTGATTATGCTCCACGGGCAGAGAAGCAAAATACAATTCAAAGTCAGCCTGGTGAGAAAACTCAAAGGCATCTGCTGGCAGAAAGAAAGAAAAATGATACAGTGTTGTGGCTTGCATGGATTTTTGAAATGGAGACTTGCATACATTTTTGATATATAAAATCTCCTTCCATCTACACGGTTTCACAAGGAATATTCTTACTGTCAAGAATATTCTCAGCTCACCTGAGAAGAGCAAAATAAATGACCTTTGCAATCTAACATTTTCAGTAACCCAAGAAGAAGAAAAACACATATTTTTCCTACTCCTGAAAAATCAAAGTACTTTAGTCTAAAAAGCAAGGAGAATTTTAATAGTAATAATAATAAAAGTAATATTTTACCTTCTTTGCCTAACCAAGATTTCTGCAATGAATATAAACATCATCTAGGAAGCTGGAGTACAAATGGGGCAGGGAGGGTGAGAAGAGACAGAGCTTTACCCTCTGCCAGTGGAGGGGTGGTTTGTGGGCTGGGAGATGGTTTGCAAAGGGAAGGAAACTCAGAGAGCCAAGGAGAGCTGGAGAAGGGGGACCTGTGCATCAGCCCCACTGCAGAGGAAGGAGAGACGTGGCTGTCATACAGCTCTGGCTCTCAGCTGGAGGGTGGTGAAGGGTAAAGGAGGGCTGCAGAAGAGCTGATGGACAAATTTATCTGGGGACTGGGTCGTTCTGATGAGTGACTGGCCAGCAAAAGATAGAGCAGCTCAGCAGGTGAGGGTGGCGCTTGGTATCCCGATCTTCTGTGGCTCCCTAAAGCTTCTCCCACCTGCTCAGGAGCAGCCCTGGCTCCCTGCAGGTCTCTCCCCACCGAAATGTGCCGAGCCCCGCAGGTTCCCCGCAGCCGGCGTGTCCCGGTGCCCGATGCGGAGGGACGCGCCAAGCCGGGCTGTGCCCAGAGCCCCAGCCAGCAGCCCAGTGCTGTTTAATTCTTAAACTCCTGCGTACTTTAACCAGATTCTTTTATGCAGGCTGATGAAAAATATTCTGTTTGATGTTTTCACAGACAGCATCTTAAGGCGTTACTTCGACTTCTCGAGCGCTGCCCTTTGCGAAGTCATTATTACTCATTAGGTACATTGTGCGGAAAGCAAAGTAGGTCACGGATGAAAAGCCCCATCTTAGCGAGAGGCACCGGTGTAGCACAAAGCTATTTTCAACTTTCATGAGATAAAAAATGTTTTCTGTAGGATGAAAGCTGTCACTGCCAGCTTACAATTGAATGCCAAGGATGTAAAAACTTCCATTTTGGATTCCCAGGCTTTCATATGTTAAATGTATTGTCTTAGAAATTCAATTCAAAGATAATTCCCGATGTATAACCCACAGTGACTTGCACATACCAGTAGGGTATGTGCTGAGGGCAGGCACTCAGCTGGTGTAAAACACTGTCAGCTCCATCAAGATGGGGCCATTCCAACCCTTGAGATCTGTCCTCAGGAGTCCCCAGAGGAGGAGTGATAGGGGAGGTGACCTGGGTGGGTACTTGGGGGCAGGATGCCAGCACTGGAAAATCCCTCATAGCCCTGCCTATCTGTGCATGGCACTGACAGAGTGAGTTGGCACCTGCACTCTGGGATGACCTCCAAAGCCAAGATGACACTTCCATTGCAGCACCCAAGTGCACACCATTCTGCCATCATTGCTTTGCACTCCATTATTTAAAACAAAGACTTCATTTTTGTTTGACTGCTCCTCCAAGTTTTATTTTTCGTAATTACTTTATACTATAATTACTTTATAGTTTTTTGTAACTACTTTAGTAGTTACTTGGAGATGTCAAATAAATACAAAGTCAGACTTTCTGGAATTATCCTTAATCTCTTTAAATTGTTGGGTGTCTCTCTTCTGGCTCTCAATTTAACAAAACACCCAGCAAATTCTATGTTTTATCCAATTTCTAGTAGGACTTGAACTCTGAGTTTAAGTAGGAATTAGACTGCACTCATAGTATGTCCCTTCATCAACAGAATATGTCTGAAGTACTTTCAACTGTTAGAGAGGTAATTAATATAATTACACTTTCAAGTCATTGCTGCATAAAATAAGTTGACATATATGGCAACAGAAATGTTGCTAAATATGTTTTGTTGGTGTAATCAGCTTACTCTACTGATTTGAATCCATTGATATTTTCATTTAAAATCTGTACATTACAGCTAAAATGAAAATTTGTTTTTCTCTTTAAAACAAGAAATGCTTAAAATTAGAATGTAAAATATGACAACATAAGGGAAAATCTAAATTTATTATCATATTGTCCTGGTTTAGGGCAAATCTGGGAATAAACCTCTGAATGGGGTCCCTCTAGGAAACAGATTCAAGCAGTCCCTCCCCCAGCTGGTTCAGGGAAAATATTTGGGAATACAAGCATCATAAAGTCACCCTAAGACAGATATGTTAGAATAACATAAATTACAATAAAAGTAACAAACTCTATAATTGCAGCTGTGGTTTCAAAAACAGACACCCTTCAACTAGGGAAAGTTATTTAGTAAACACTAGGAATTAGGGTTTGCTACAGTCACAAATAATTTTTTAATCAGAGATTACTTCTACTGTAAGTACAAATGGAACATTTTCTGCTTTACATTTTTTTCAAGTAGCTCTGGTCAAGGACTAGGTCATTTAAATTAAAAGCCAAGTACTCACTTAAAAAAACAAAAACACTCCTAATGAGTAAAATCTGATGTGAAAGGATAAAAATTACTAGTTCTAAGATAATCAAAAGGCAGGTGGCCTTAAATAATCAATTAAATTAGACAAACACAAATGTTACCTCCTCTGTTTATTAAAGGTGTTTAGTTGCTTAAAATGCTATAGCATGTTCACTTTGGGGAACACAGTGCATCTAAGTTAGCTTTGCTGAGATGATTCAAACAATAACAAAGCCTTGATTTCACATATTTTAATTAATTCCATTTTCATTTAAATTGTAAGTAAGAAAGAATAATCGTCCAATAAATAAGAGATACTTTGTTTGGCATTTCAAAATTAACTCACAAATTAAGGATCTGAATAAATGTTTGTAAACCGTAACTGCACAGATAATTTGATGTGGATTTGCTCACCTTCTAGTGTTGCAAAAAAAAAAAAAAAAAAGCACATCAATTATTGATTGCAAGCTTTTGGGTGGGGAAATATTCTGAAAGTATTAAGTTAAAACAAGCAGCAAAAAAGAATTAGTCATTTTCTGTTAATGATTGAAATCATAATTTGGAACAATTGTTTACTTTATTTGGATTCAAACCAGTATCTATGACATGTAGGTATCCACTACTTTATTATACACCTCTTTCAAGACATACAAAAGCAATTACCTGCTGTGAAATCCAGCACTGAGAACCATGCCTGGAATCAGGTGGAACCAGGAGGCTTGGCCTCCATTCCTCCTCCTGCTGCAGATGTGCTCTCAGTGCCAGGTGGATTATTTAATCCTTCAAAGGATCACAAGCTGTCCTGGCCAGTACAAGGCTTTCAGGTCTGTGATCTCTGCAGGCATCCAGAACCACCTTGACACTGAGTAGAGATGTTCTACAGCATCTACAGCAGTGACCTGCTGCTGCTGCATGCACCATTTGGTTTATTATCTTACCATTTCAGAAAAATTTAAGCTAAACCAGTCAGGACAATATATAGGATGTGTTGGTCTTGGTGTGGGGTTTTTTATTATGCCGTACCTGCATTTAGGTTTTTCATTATGCCATATCTGCATTTAGGTTTTTCAAGTTGCCCAGAAAAGTTACAATTCCAGCCAAAAGGAGAGTTGAACAAGTACAAGGAAATTTTTGTATGAAAGATAAATAAGAAATCTTAACTCCAAATTTCTGTGCTTGCCTATATGTATTTTTTGATACCTCCAACCACCAAAGGACTTTTGTTTGTAAGTTGTTTCTGAGAGCTAATGTATCATGAAGGATTTCCAAGTTGCAGCAGATTTCTTAACCACCAACTGTGAATTTTCTGAAATGGTCTTTTCAAGGTGGAGGGAAACACACAACTGATGCCAGAAGAAAGGTAAGAAAGATGGAAAAACTTGGTGCCAGAGTCAAATAGCACAAAGCAAGAAATTTTGATCAAGTTAACACTGTGAAAAAAACCCAAACAAACAAAAAATACCCAAGTAAAACACTCAGTTTACCTTTCTTTGTATAGACACAAGAGTTTGGTTTTTTCTCAAAAAAATCTAAGTAAAAAGAAATAGATTCAGGAAGCCTGAAGGCAAAGGCTGCCATTGGCAGGTCTCCTTTGGGGTGGCTAGAGGAGCAAAAGGGACAGGCCAAGCAGCAGACAGGGATGCAGGGATGCAGGGATGCAGGGATGCAGGGATGCAGGGTGTTTGCCTGCAGGGTACTGAGGAGCTCAGGATTGCAACCTCCCCAAATGCCCAAGCGGACAGGACTCATTTTCCTTCCCCATCACATGTTCCTCACTATGTATAAGGGGAAAGCCACAAAGCAGCCAACAGTGCAAGGCCACAAGTAGAAATTCCCAACAATGCATCTATCATATTTTCCTGGAAAATGAAATTCAAAAACACTCTAGGCTTTTAGGTGGACATAGAAAAATGAAAAACATTTTAAGCTGTAAGTGACTTGGTCAGTAATAGAATAAGACCATAAGAGTTTCTAAAAATTATTTGCAGTAGACTCAGGCACACAGAAATTGTAATATATGTCACTCTTTGAGTGTGAAAACTCCACATCTATGTAATGTGATTTGTGAGGCCCACACAATGTGAGAGGATGAAGGTATTTCAGTCTCTGAGATGTCCTCAGATCTGCATTTTGGCTTGCAGTGCTTGAACTACAATGCCTATTTAGAGAAAATGATAAGCATGGAGTGTATCGAATGGATGACTGTGTTAAACCTCTTCCTTTTCAGCAGGTCAGGGTTTATTTCCTGTCAGGTTTGCATTAATGACCCACTGACCTACTTTTCTGATCCACCTGGCAGAACTCTGCATCCCTGAAATCTGAGACTTTGTCTGCTTCAAAGATTTGTTTTTGTTAGGTTTTGTGACAGAAACCATTAGGAGAGTGACACTGCAGATAAAAATGAAATGTGCTCTGTTCTTTGCTATGGCAAGTGTATTTTTATTTAATTGTGTAAGTGTTATCCATCATGATAGAATTGTCTGCTCCTTTTTTTTTAATGGTCTGTGTTTTATAAGGTTTTCTTCTCCCTCCCTCATATTACAAAGAAAAATGAGCTGTGTACATTTATCCAGTGATTTCTAACCAGTGCTGCTTCTTTGCCTGCTCTAGAGCAAGAGTAAGTGAAAAGGCAGGCATAATGGATCAGTGAGGAAAAGGCATCTTCTGCCTGTCTTAAATCATCTACTTTACAGGGAATCTTAAATTGCTAGAAAATAAAAAAACTCCTTGGCAGCTCAACAACTACATATAAAACATATCATATTTTTCAGTGAATTGTAAATGTCACCATCTCAGATAACATTTATGCTTTCATAGAAATAGGAACTTAATTTTCCCCATTTATATTATTAACTTACTTTGGTGAATCAGATCACCTACATTAAAACAGAAGCAGCTGGTGACTCAGAACAATGGTACGTTGAAAGATCAAGCACAGCATTTGCAAGTACGAAGCAGCACGCAGATGGAACTGCTTCTTTGAACCACCAGATAAAGACTGATCTGTTAAAATCTTGCTAAAAACGGGCACCAAATGCTTGTTGTCAGAAGTGACTGACAGTCCTTGTCCGAAGCTGAAATGAAGTTGGGTTTGCCTATTCATTCAGTAGGTGCATAGTGACAGTGCAGGAGAGAAGGAGGGCTGCCATGGGCTGTGCTGTGACAAGCAGATTGCCACTGCTTTGCTGTCCTTTTATAAATCCTCCAGGCTAGAATAAAAACCAACAAACCAAAACAACCCCAACCAAACACCCGTGTTACTGCAATACTGCAAAATTGTTAAACATTTCAACCTTTCTGGTTTCCTCTCTCTTCCTCTGGCTTGGTACTCATATAGTCCCTCAACACCAGTTTACTACACAAACATGTCATGACCATATAGAAAGCTAGCCTTGTACAATATAAAAGCCAGAATCTTTATTCCACTTTGTCAGAAAGGAAGTTAAGATAAGAGTTAAAGGAAATACTAGGAAATACCAAGGCTGCACAAAAAAATGCAGATTCAGTCCAGTGCCATGACCACAACCCTCCCATCTCCTCCGTGCATGTGCAGTTCATTTGTTTAAGACCTGGCAAACTGTGACTAGAATATGACCACAACACTTTGTAGGAAGAAGCAGCCTTGCTTTGCCTGTGCTCTAGAGCAGCCAGGCATGTGGTGTTTTGAATGAAAACAAAAGTGGCCACAGCCAGCCTGGCACCAGTATGAGCCCTTCAGCTTGCTGTGTCTCAGGATGCACTGAACTACGCACTAAACTCATGCAGCTCCAAGGATGATCAGGACCTCTCAGGACTTGCTTTCTTTCTCCTACGGACATACCCCTAGTAGGGATATCCCTCATGGGGCAAAGACTGGTCTTAAAATATTCAGTTAACTCATTTCCCATGACGAACTAAAAAAATTAATATTCAAAACACGGTAAAAAGTAGATATGTACCTCAGTCCTGGCAAGTAAGTGGCTGAGAGTTACATGTAAGATGAGCATTACTTCATTATAATTTAATTTTTGCTTGACTCATCTCCACTTTAGAATAAAGAGATGCTTCTGGTGACACTGCCAATCTTTTTCATGCAGTTACATATTTACTTTAAAGCAAAAGAGCTCAGAGACTGACACAAATGCTTTGAAAATATGAGCTGCAAGTCTAACTCACACAAAAATATATGTGTGAATGATGATAGCAAATCCTGCATGCCAGCAGAAGACAGGGTGATGGTAGTATTTCATAATTATACCTAAGTGAAAGGTTCTCTGCTAGTTTTGGGGTTGTGGTACCTAATCTGCATTTTCATGAATTAGTGGTTTTCACCATGTGACTAAAACATCTTGATATATTAATGAAAGCAATGTAAAGCATATGTCACTCTCAGATTCCAAGCGGGAAAAAAGTGATTATATTTCTAACCATGTATATCCCAACCATTCCAGCTACATGCATATTCCATTTCATCCTAGCATCCCTTACTCATGAAAGCAAAATGAATCAGAGGGTAGACTGTACAGCTCTTTGATTCAGTCCCTGAAGATTGCATCGATTTTTGTAACACAATAAACATTCTTTTCAGCAGTACGTTTTGCTCAAAAGATGTTTATATTGCACTTATTAGACTTCAGAGCTGTTGAGTTCAGAGCTATCTTTTAAGGCAAGACTGTAGGGGTTTATTTTTATGTTTCTGATTTTAAAGGCTGTCTTGACATGTGGCTGATTTAAGTCTCTTTTTAGGATGCTAATGTTGAATAAAACAATTTTACAGGTGTCCCTGTATTCAACCATGGCTACTCCAGAAACCCCTAAATCCCCAGAGTGCCCACGAGTGACGTTAGAAACATGGAGACACAAATGATGGCACGATTTATTTATTTATTTATTTAACTGTGGAGCATTAGAATCTGTGACCCAAGGAGATGTGGAATTGTTGAATGCTTGTGAGCTGACCCAGTTTGAGTATTTATCTGTATTCAAGTGTCTTGTGGCTTTAAAAAAAACGCAGTCCAAGAAAAATTTCAGGCATCTGAGCTTCTTTTCACAATTTCTATTTGTTACATCCATTTCAGTCTTCATTTCTTGCCTTCATGATCTTTGGGGTCAGCCTATATTGAGCTAAATCCTCAAATACACACGTACATATACACATTCATATATGTTCCTTCATAAAAAATAGAAGAGTAGCACATTCAAAGTTTGCACTTGATTTAATGCTCTTTGAGTCACAGAAGATGATATTTGTGAAGAAGTAAATATTTCCTTCCCGATTGGGAGCTCCATCCTGCACTCACTCCTCTGAGGGGCTCAGTGCCATTCTTTCACAACCCTTGAGTGGAAATGGGAGCACTCATAAAATCGTAGAACATCCTGAGTTGGAAGGAACCCACAAGGACCATCAATGTCCAACTCCTGCACAGAACCATCCCCAAGATGTGTCTGAGAGCATTGTCCAAACACTTCTCCAACTCTGTCAAGCTTGGTGCTGTGAACGCTTCCCTGGGGAGCCAGTTCCAGTGCCTGATCCCCTTCTGGGTGAAAAACCTTTTTCTAATATCCAACCTGAACCTCTTCTGACACAACTTCAGGCCATTCCCTTGGGTCCTGCCACTGGTCACCACGGAGAAGAGATCAGTGTCTGCCCTCACTCTTCCCCCCTTCACCACTCAGGACTGCAGTGAGGTCTCCCCTCAGTCTCCTCTTCTCCAGGCTGAACAAACTGACATCAGTCACTCCTCATGCAGCTTCCCCTCAAGGCTCTTCACCATCTCCACAGCCTTCCTTTGACATTCCTAATAGCCTTAATATCTTTCTTATGTTGTGGCACCCAGAAGTGCCCCCAGCACTGGAGGTGAGGCTGCCCCAGCTCAGAGCAGAGCAGGACAATCCCCCCCCTTGCCCGGCTGTGATGCTGTCCCTGATGTCCCCAGGACAGGTTTGGCCCTCCTGGCTGCCAGGGCACTGCTGGCTCATGTTCAGCTTGCCACTGACCAGGACGCCCAGGTTCCTTTCCACAGTGCTGCTCTCCAGCCTCTTGCTCCCCAGTCTGGCTGTGTATCCAGGGCTGTCCCATCCCAGGAGCAGATCCAGCTCTTGTCATTGCTAAATTTCATGTGGCTGGGGATTGCCCAGCCCTCTGATTTGTGGAGGTCTCTTGGCAGGGCCTCTCTGTCCTGGAGGGAGTGGACAGCTCCACCCAATTTAGTATCACAGGAGAGTTTACTTAGTAACCCTTCCTGCATCCAAGTAATTTATGAAGATTTTGAAGAGAACTGGGCCGAAGGTGGAACCCCACTTAACCAGTCAGCAGCCTGATGTAGCACCATTTATTACAACCCTTTGCACCTGACCCACGAGCCAGCATGTCACATCCTGGCTTGGCATTTTGCAAAAGCAAGCCCCTGGGCCTCTCTTCTCCATGCCTTTTCTTTCACATATTAAGTCAAAGAGCTATCTATAATTTTTGTCACTTTCATTTCCAGTATGTCACTATGGATTATGAAATGTAAGCCACCGTCCGCCCATTTAATGGAGCACATCACTGCGGATAATCTCCCTGGAATGTAAATCAGTTTACTGTTACCTGGTTACTGCTGGTACATGCACAAAATGGAGAGGAGATGGCTCTAGCAGGCTTGTAGCTTTAATATATGGTGTTGAGTACCCATCAGACTCCCTTTATTTTAATAGCTGTGCTCAGAAAACACAGAGGTGTGATGCATTCATCTACATGCATGTCCGTCTGTATTTAGAGCATCATGATGACAAGAATCATTCCCACAAGCCAGGTTTAAATGGAAATTGCCTATCACATCCTTATTTTCTTCCAGAGAAACAACTCGTGGTCTTTCCAGGAGGCAGCTGAGCAGACTGCCTGAAGGGCAGGAGAGTGCATCATGCCAGCTGGGAAGAAGGTCAGCCTGGGTCACACACCTCCATTCCTAGCATGGCATCCACCTCCAACAGTCTGAAGGAGCTCATGGCAACCAACTCTGCAAGCATGGCATAGACCCTCTCATCCCTGCATTTCACACCCAAATTGGAGAAAAACATTGCAGAAAGGAGCAAGATCCAAATCAAGCCTCAGTAGCAGCTCTGGGAACAGAAGGTGTGGGACTGAGGAGAGCATTTGGTGCCGCTCACTTGTCTGACAATGCTGATGCCACTGCAGCTTTAAGTCAATTGTCACCGAAGGATCCAACATCCTTTAAATCATTTTTCTCTTCTGCCTCTGGAGAGGCAGATGTTCTCCAATACAGTTGGAGAAAAGCTCTGCCCTTGAACTGGAGGCATTACAATAATAATGCAGGCTTGCCTTGCTTTTGTCCCCACAAAGTGCTGAACACAGAGATACGGGTGTTCAGGTTCCACAGTAAAGGCTTGTGAAAAAGCACATGTGCACATGCATACATAAATACAACACACAAGTGGTCACAAAAAGATACTGAACCTTTTAACTGACACGTCAAAAACTAAATCCTTTGTATTCAAAAAAGCTGGTGGTGTTTTAATGGCAGTGTTCAATATACTCTCTACACTTACCCATGCAGAGAAGTGTTTGCTGCCAGAAACAAGGGCATTTCCAAGAAACAAGTGGACTATGTGTTGTTTGTTGTATGTTTTAACCCAATGGGCCCCACAGGAATGACCAGCACTGACAGATGTAACCAACTTGTGTCTGAGAGAGCACAGTGACAGCCATGCTGCTGACCCCTAATGACACTAAGAAAAGCCCCTGAAGACATTAATCAAAACTCTTTTTGATTCTTGCAGGATGCTGCTTCTTCAGTAGGTTGTATATTCACCACATCAAAGTTTTGTATGTGTTGTGTATTATATTGCATTCCTAGATGTGGTCCTCAGAGCCTGCCAGGGGGAGAAAACCCTATTGCTAAGAGAGTCCCAGGCAGAGGATGAGGAGAGGGGACAGAACAAGGCTGTGAAGGTAACTAGTTTTCCTTCCTTGTTTTGGGGAGAATTCAAGGGCTATCTCACAATGAAACCTAATTTTTCCTGATCGCTGCATAGCAGTGTCCTGGACTGCTGATTTAATTAATGGGCATTTGACAGGTTGAGGGGTGGGTGGTCTAACCACTCCCTAACCAGATCTTTGATTATTTAGCACCATTTAAAAAATATTAAGTCTTCTCTTAATTATGGATCATTACTTTTTATTATAAGCCTTTATCTCACACCACTGATCAGTGACTGATTAGTGGAACTTTATCTTCAAGTGGGAAAATACTTTGCTTTACATCCTTCCCCCAAGTCTTCAAATTTCCTCTTTTTCTGCCAACAAAATCACACTACAATAGTTCTGATTTTACTGCCAACATGAAAGAATTCAGAGACTTTTTTTTAATTACACAAGACAACTCATTCAAGTCACCTCTTGAGCCCACAGAGGATTTTTTACATTATCTGTTGGCATGGACATTTTTCCTACAATTATATCTAAAGATTGTGCATATTGCATTCAGGTTACCTTCCTTGAAATGCATAGAGTTAAAAGAAGAAACATTCTCAACATCTTATTGTGTAAATCCTTCTGACACAGTTTCCACATTTCTGTAGGAGATGAGAACTGATCAGTACAAAGTAGGTCAAGAACTCCTAAGAGATACAGTGACTGCTTTTGATTTTTCTACCTTGAAGTTCAAAGAGCATGAATAAGTTCATTGAAAGAGGAAGAAAAGAGTTATTTAAAGAAATAAGGATTCCACTTTACATGTAGTGACCAGAGAACTTAAGAGGAGCAGGTCATGAACAAGGTGGTGTGTGCATGCATATGCATGTGCTTGGGTGTACTTTCCAAATACTGTTTTGAGACATCACTACCATTAATTGAGGATGAACTCTCCCTAGCATTAAAATCTGCTCTTTTTATAATCAGTTTGATGAGAAGTTTCATTCTATATGCTACATCTATACACTATGCTTCATATCAACCTCAGTTGAGCAACTACATCTTCAAACAATTTACTAGAGCTAAGGACTACACGGACTGGAATTTAGAAAAGACAGCAGCTACTCTCTCCTTCAGCTTCTGTAAGCTGAAGTAACTAGTCTTTCAGCATGGGAACTATATGTGTATATATATATATAAATATGGGAAATATATATTTATATATATGAGAGCTGTACCCAATAAGACATTTGGCTTTAGGACCAGGCATTGATACCTAATCCTCTTTTGTCTGCAGCACAGACATTGCCTACAGGTTTATGGTGTAGAGCAATAGAAATGGTAAAGATGATACACACTAGTGAGGAGTTACAGGATTGGGACTTAGACATCTGTGAGAGAACTATATCCATGAAGAAGAGTGATATTTTTCACTTTCTTCTGTTCAAGGGACAAACTAACCAGGGGAGATTCAGGGGCATCAGTCCCAGCTGCCACATGAACTTGTGCCAAAACAGGTAATGAGGAAAGAGCTATACCACCTCAAGGCCCTCCTGGCCACGTTGTGGCTGCCTCTGACCCTGGTGAACTGACATTTAGGAGAGAAATCAGAGGAAGGTTAATGTGACAAATGGAGACAAATACCAAGAAATGATGGAGGGCTTATCCCGGAAACACTAGTGTGGTCAATTTAAAACCTGTTACTTGGATAAATTCCCCTTTCAAGTTGTGAAAGATGTTTGATTAAAGCTGTGTAGGTGGCTAAATTCTGTTCTGTACAGCTCTATCACTATTAGAGATATATCCTTTGTGTCATACTAGAGAGAAGGCAAAAAAAACCCGTCTGCTGAATTAGAGATGAGTAAAAATTGAGAGTAAATGGCTCCAATTTACCTTGAATTTCTTTACTTTATATATTTTTGTTAAGCACTGCATATTACTGCCATTTGAAAATAGTTTTTTCATGCTCCACACCACTGAAAAGATGTGCTATAACATTACAATGAGCTCTTGCTCATTCATGCTTTCAGTGGTCCACTCAGAAAACAGTCATAGGAGATGGTCTGTCCCTCCTGTATCTCAGAGTGGTGGTGTCTGTCTCTCAGCAAATCCTGGATGTGCCTCAGGAAATCCCTCTTGTCCTCTTGCTGTGTGCTGTGAGTGTCCATCCACTGCCAGGCAGGTGGGTTTGTTGTGTGGTACCTATGGACAAAGGGTTTGTTTTGCTCTACAGCTTTCTCAAGACAGAGGAATATTAGAAAAAGGATTGTCTGAGATATAGGATTGCTTTGCTTTAATAAAGCTTCACCTATGAGCCATACTTGGACCTGTTGGAGCACCCAGCTCTCCCTGAGAGGCAAATGGGTTTCTCTGGTGACCCAGACGCATAACCTGTCTCATGGCACCTGGCATGAACAGGTATTACTTGTCAAACATAAGTACATAAAGCTGTTGACAAACACAAAGGCACAAAGAGTATTTTTAGAGGCTTCTAAGCCTTGCAATTGTTGAATAATGATAGGAATTAAGAGCAATGTTGCAATAGCTGTGTTTGTCAGAGATAAATGTAAGTCATCATTAACAGTGAGGTAATATTTCTTCCTAGATTGGCTGATGTAGCTGGGGGGGTTGGAATTAGCCTAGATGAGCCCCAGGGAACAGAAGCCCTTCTTCTGGTTGCCAGGTTGTGATTCAGACCTTGATCACAGCCCAACAACTAGTCTACTCTTTTCTAACTGAATCAGTGAATGTAAGGAGAGATGCTACTTCTGCTAACAACCCTCATCTAGCTAAAGTGGAGAAATCAGATTTGCAGCTCTGGGATAGGTTGTTTGTGAATAGCTCTGATTCTTTTTCCTGCTGTGCAGTGACCTCAGCCAACACGAAGTGCATAGCTCTCGCTCACTAACCTGTGAGTCTAATTGGTATTCTGTAAAAGTCCTCACAATGCCTTTTAGTTAAAGCAAATGTCAGAAAACACAAGCTCCTATTTTCTTTGTGAAAATTCCTCCAAAGGAAATTGCAAGAACCCCAACCACATAAATGCTACCTCTCGGCACAGGCTGCACATCCAAGCACTTAATCTGGACTTTTGAAAGAAGGGCTGTGCAATACAAGTTTCAAGATGTTTACTTTCCTAAGTTTCTTTCTGGCCAAGAAGAATGACTTAATTCACAGGGTGGTCCAAGCTTTGTTTTGTGTTCCTGGAGCCCAGATGCCCATTTGGAGACTCCCCTCACAAGCAATGTGGACACAGCACCTCCCTGAGCCGAGGGTTTGGCTGCACTTAAGTGCAGCAGAAAATGAGGAACCGCTGGACTTCCCCCAGGGTGCAAACAGCTGCTCCCCATCACCTCCCATCCCACCACACAGTCACGGCAGAGGCACAAACAAGACAGATGGAGTCAGCCCACAGGCTGGATTTGGCCTCCAGCTGGAGCTGTCTGACTGCATAGCTTGGAGCTAGTTAAGCTAAGGATTGATTACTCAGTGGCACTTTTTTTTTCCTCTAATGACATTAATATAATCTGTGAAAAGCATGACAGTTTTGCACTGTTGGCTACTGTGTATCTTACCTAACCTCATATTCCTGCAAGCAGGGTGTTGAAGCCTGAAGTGGCCACCCAAGGGTTCCTGTATAGCTGATGCAGGGAAATAGGCATCTCCACAGGGTCAGTGGTCTAATCTGTCTTTGACATCTTTTATTCTGTTTTTCCTACAAAGGGAGTAAAATCTGGCTGGCTCAAGCTTGAACACTTTAGCCCTTAGATACCAAACTTAAGGAAGGTGAATCTCCGACTCATTAAGGCAGATTACCAAATTAACTAGAATGTCTCACTAGCCCCTTTCTCCAAAAGCTACCCTCTCAGAAAGCTGGTAAATAAGTAGGATCCTCACTCCAAAAATCCTTCTGCCCTATATGTGCAAAAATAAAGATTACAGTCTCTGGAGTATGGTGATTTTCTGGCCTGTTTCTGGGACAGCCTATTTTCCTATACTCTAGAGCTTTCCTTTTATAAGAAAGGGTAGCAAGCCTCTACCAGATTTTCCTATTCCATCCCCTTTAAATAAGGAAGCAGCACCTTCAGTGTGCATGGGGATCCCTATGGCCCATGTCCCCCTTGGTGTCTGTCCATCACTTGCCAAATGATGCAGTGCACCCCAGCTGAGGTTCCCACTCCTCCCAAGTCTTGTCATAGAGCCTCCAAAACACAGCCCTGCTTCCCTCATCTGAGAGCTTCTTTCCAGAAATTTCAATGGAAAAAAAATTGAGAGAAACCCTGCTCACCTCAGTACTTCTATTTCTCCCTCGTTGACAAGAGAGCTTTCAGATGGTGGACAGGTATTGAATTTCTGTGTGCCTTAGCCATGTGCAGTGCACAGCAAGGTTAATAGATTTTACGGCCAGAGGGAGTACTCTGATCACCTCATCCAACCACCGGCATGACACAGGCCAGAGGCAGGAGCTGTAATTACACCAAGTTTCCAGTAGAAATGAAAGAACACAGTCTGGACCTAATTGTCCTGCCAATCACATCATCCCACTAGTCCCCAGATTCTTTGACCCTCAGTAATTTTGCTGAGGAGAGTTTATAATCACAAGGTGTCTCAACATGCGGCTCGCATCGCTTGTGAAAGAAAACTGACATGTTCAGCTTCAGAAGAGGAAGAGAAGAAATCCACATGTATCTTCCTGCAAGGGGAGTTTTTCATTTGCTTTTTACATTATTTCTCCACACAAGGCTAAAAATGCAAAAGGTAGGTGTATCTTTCTCCTTTCCTGACAGTTCTTTACAGCTGTTTGCAGCTGTGCTACACTCTCTCCATCCAAGCGAGGCTGCAGGGCGTTGCTTCTCCTGCCTGGCTGCAAGGCAATTAATAGTGGCTGCTGGCCCCTTGACCTCTTGTCTGGTGATGTGTTTCCAAATGCATTTCTACACAGTTCCAGGACACAAATACCCTCTAAGACAAACTCAGAAGACCTACTTTGAAAAGTATCTAGAGGTTGAGGAAACAGTTACCAGACAGATTTATTGCTGAGTTTTCCTTCTGTTCAGATACGTCAATAAAATGCCATTCTGGTTTAAGGAAACTTGGACCAGGGAGTGTTTAGACACGACTGCAATTATTCCTTGGAGCTGGCCTCCTGTAAGCTTCTGCATTAATGAGGGATCATCTCTATTTGCACCAGTTCGCCAGCAGCACAACCAGCAAGCAATTAAATTCTAACAAGCACAAGGCTTGCAAGAAGACTCTCCCTGCACACAGACAAAGGTTGCTTGGGCTTGAAACCAAGAAGGGGGAATGTAACTCTCCTTTTCTCACCCAGCCAGCCCCTAATAGATATGGATTTTTTTTCCCAGTTAATACAGCGGCATGCCCTTATCAATTGCAATGTCATCAAGTCCTATGGAATGTGTAAATTCTCCCTCTCCTGGAGTGTAATCCTATTTGGCAGAGTATTACAAGGGCTGTACCAAGAGTGACTGAGAGGTCGCAGCAGAGAAGTAGGAGAGGACTTTTGCCAGGGTGTTTTCAGCTGCAAGGGCCAACTTGGCAATCTTCTTATCATCTCTTTCCACTTCCATCCTCTGACATTCCAGCTCAGTGCTTGGCCACCATTTACAGCAGGTGTAACTCCCTTTTCTGGATTGCTCCAATAATACTCTCCAAACCACCTTTGGCAGTGCCAGGCTCCCTGAAGAAGGCAAGAAATCTGCCTTCCTCACTTGGATGATCTGGAAAGAGGTGAGCTTTCTGGAGAGCAATACTGCTCCAAGTGCCCCTGGGTACATCAATGGCCCAGAGATGCCAAGTGCAGTCCAGTACTGAAACATACAAACTCTCCCATTTATGTGCTGTTGTTTTTGTGTTACCTTTTAATGTTTTAATGTTTAATATATGGTTTTTTATACGCCTAGTAGATCTTGAAAGTATGATTTTTAAAGTTTCTAAGATATAGAAAAGCATTAATAAAGAACTTATTATTTTCTTTTTTAAAAAAAGAAACTTTGTCACTTTACCAGTAGTTGAATTTCCAGGTGAATTACTTTCCTATAAAACGTCATATTAATAATAAGGCCTGTAACTCCCAAAGTCATCTGTTCCTTTCTTTTTTCCAAGAGGAACAGTTACTTAATTTGGTTTTAAGGACTCCTAGTGGGGTCCGTGGCATGTCTCCCCAGATGATCCTGTCCAGTGCTTCATTTTCCATCCTGTTAGAAAGCTTTTACATTATGCCTAACTTAAGTTATTCTTGCTGCAATATGAACCCATTATTTCTTTTGCTTTTCACAAGGGAGAAGAAATTTTTCCTCTTCTCTCAGCAGCAGTCTTTTGCATATTTGAGGAATATTATCATTCTCCCTTCCCCCATCCTTAATCTTCTTTCCTATAAGAAAAGCAACCCAAATAGAGTAGTTCTTTCTGGTAGGTCATGATTTCAAGCACTCTGATCCTTCCTGCAGCTCCCTTCTGGATTCACTCCAGCTAGGCTGTATCTCTCTGGGATGCAGTGCCCAGTACTACACAAAGTACTCCAGCTGAGACATTATCTCTGCTGAGTAAAACAGACAAGATGGTGTATGAGTTTTCCGTGCTACATTTAGTAATTTAGTGTGCTACATTTAGTAATCTACTTTTCCACAAAGTAGAAAATTTCACCACTACTTTTCAACTATCCCTTTGATTCTGATCCAAGCAGACTTTCTTACTAAAAAAACCGGGAGAGAAATTAATAGAAATCAAAACTTACTTTGAATGTGTCTAGGAAAAGAAAACATTCTAAATCCTGTGCATAGTGCACTACATACTCTTCCATAAAGAAATATTTGCTGAAATGTACCAGCAGAACAGGTTCAGGAACTTAAAATAAGGAGGTTTAGTTGCTAGTGAGGAATGAGCTCTTGTGTTTTCCCAGTGATCTTTGGCAGAGAGCAACCCTTAGTCTCAGTTTTCATGGTTCCCAAAGTCACCACTCTTTTTGAGAACCCTGGGATATAGTACACAATATCAAACTAAGCAGCACATCCAAGGTAGCTGTTCCTTCTGTTTCAAAAGACTACCTTAGAGCCTAGCTTTTCTTCCCTTATACTTGTGTGCTTCTATTCACCCTCACCAACAATAAGAGTTGACACATCCAAAGCTCAAAACAGTGCCATTTCAATAGGGATGGGGTTTGAGCAGAGACCTTTGCATAGCAGCACAGGAAGGTGTAAATGGGTTAACTGTTTCCCATTTTTAGATTACCCTGAAGAATTCCCACCTGACTTGCACTCAGCTTATTCCTCCGATCCCTCTGTTCCCACAAAGGGCCAGCACCATGAGTTCCTGCTTCACCTTTCACCAGTGTCTAGGGATTTTCCGAGCTCCTTTTCACCCCAGGGACTTTTCCAGATTCCAGCTGCTTACTTTATCTCTTTTTCTTTAGGGAAGTCCTGACTGAGTCGTAACAGGTGTTTTTCTTCCTTACACGGGGCACCACTTGTAAATGGGTTAACTGTACCCCCTAATTAGTGGTTTGTTTTCATTTTTTTTCTGTTTTCACTCAGAGTCAGGATTAAAAACAGGAAGGAGATGAATTTTTCGTGTTTGGACTTGGTTGTTTATTAAATCTTATCTAAACTACAGAGAGTTCTGCAACACCTTTAGCTACTAGCTAAAAGCGAGCAAAATGGAGCTGAATCTAGTTAGTTACAAGGTCTATTCAAGCTGAACAGTCCAATAAAGAGTTAACACTTATATTATTTATTCTTTTGACCTAATAACCAAATACTTGTGACACGCAATGCAGCATTATCTAACCAAAAACTACCACTTGAAATCATGAAGAAGAAGATAGAAAGAGAAAATGCCTAAGAATTTCTATTTTGTCTCATACCTATTACTATATTCTAAAAACTCCAAATTCCAAACCCTTCACCATGTGAAATTACACACTTCTATTCTAACACACTCGTGACTCTAACTCCACCACTAAAATTTGGAAGCCTTCTCCAAGGCCTCAAGTCTAAAGTGTTCTCTCTCCTGGGGGTCAGTGTCAGAAGGCACAGAAAGTTCAAAACTCCCAGGTTCCAAAAGGAAGGTGTTTCAGCTATGGTAAAATGAGGATGAAGTTCACCCCACTTGCCCAGTGCTCCAGGGCCCTCACATAAAGGCTGCATAACACCACTCTCCTTTTCTGAGGAGACAACACTGGCACAGTGTCAGGGGTGCTGCTCACCCCGCTGGTACAGGCAGAGCTGCTGAGCCCAAACCCACGCCTGCCCCACCATCCCCTGCCTCCAGCCTGGGCTGCTGGCACCCACAGCCAGATACGGATTTCTGCCAGCAGCCTCCTGACGTGGTCAGTCCAGAGCCTGGAGCCTTGTGTGTCCCTCTGCATTTTGTGAATGTCACCTTTTAGCAGAGATTATTAGCAGGCTTTGTCTGACTGACAAGCACTTGTGTTTCGCCTCGAATCTTCGAAGGCAGCGGGCAAGGGGGCAAAGAGCACTAATAGAATTCTTCAATGTCATTTTAATAGGATCACTGCTTTGTGCTAGCTATTTTTTTCCCTCTTTATCTTTTTCTGTCCTCTGCAAGGCTCTGTGTTAATGCCCTCTGGTGATACCGAATTCTTTCCAAGTTTCTCAAAAAAAAAAAGTCCCACCATCATTAATTATTGTTCCAGGAGGATATCTTCCCTTAAAGATGCAAGGTTTCTCTGAAGCCATCTGTCTGGATTTTCTTCCCTTGGGACAGAGAGAACAGTGAGCAACTCAGTATTTCCAAAAGGAAATCGCAGCTCATGTGGATAATACAAATGACCCAGTTGCCCTGGGAAGGGAAGCGCCGTCTCGTGTGAGGTGTGTTCCATATGCTATCCATCCACCTTCCTCAGTTAATGAGGCTCAGACTTCTTCATGCTGGTCAAGATAAATATAAAGCTCCCTAACCCTGAAATCACCACAGCGAGGTTGCCATGGCAAAAAAAAAAAAAAAAAAAAAAAAAAAAAAAAGAAAAAAAAAATCAGTCCATCACAGGTTATGCTAAAACCTGATACAAAGAGAGATACTAATAGTGCATTGAGACATGGATATATGCCTGTGATGTTCTCCAAATTACCATGATTTTGGTACATCCTGTTCTGTTAATTTTTCTAACAAGATACTTTGGGATTCTGCCTTACGGGAAGATGTTCTGAGAGCAGGACTGGAATATTGGAGCTTCCTAAACATCTAACCCAAGAATTGATGTTGAGATATGATAGAAGAAGAAATCCTGCTCCACACTACTTGTATTAACGTTTTGCGACCTGACCTGCAAAAAAAAAGGATATCTCATCCAAAATTTAGATCCAAACTCCACATTTCTGTTCTACTGTTGATAACCAGGCAGCTTAATTACCTCCCAGAGTGATTATGAGGCTGCGTTATTTAAGGTTTGAAAAGCTCTATGGAGGTTCTAATAACTGAATGTCAGTCACATACAGGAACAGAGATGTATGGGGTGCTCTGCCCGTGGGCACAAGCCATAGGCTTGTATGGGCACAGCACACACCCAAACCCAGAATTTCCTGACCCACTGTGGACACCTATGCCATGCATATGCCCTTGAAGTGCCCTTCTGCTCCACCTGAACAGCATAAATTGTGGATTGTGCCTAGTGCAGATTAGAAAATTAAGCCTAGAAACCTAAGCTGCAGAATCCCACTTGGGCAGGGCTCTGAAGGAGAAGTGGGCAGTCCATTTCAAGGAACCTCAGTTACACCTTGGTAAAGTGTTTTTTTTTAATTCTGTTCTGAGTGACTATCCCCAATCCAAGCAACAAACAAACAACCAAGACACAGAACCCCGAAATCTCACAGAACAATACTACAGCTCTGCAGAGCACAGCATTAGATCCTAAGACTTGAGAGACCATACATCCTCCCTTGACTCTAAGATATGATGTCTACCTTGTCACTCTCATTTTTAATGGAATGATGTGTGCTCCAGCAGTTCTGGTAGGGTTCCCTGGCCATTTCTTAATGTGCCCAGCCAGGGTCCAGCACTTACTTCTAAACTGTCCAGGTTTTATTTCTTCCCTCATCATCATACTCGATGGGTCTTTAGCCATAAAAAATGGTGTTTGACTTCATCTGTAAACAAAGTTTCAAAGCAATACTGTTATGAAAAAATGTATCATCAGAAAGACCAGAGGAAAGTGAACCCATGAAGAGAAGCTGAATCATCACCTGTAGCAGAGAGTTGGGACAAAAATGTTATAAGAGGTATCACATTAGGGCTAAAATCACTCCTGGTCTGCTTATGAGGGATAGGCACTGAAAAGCTCCTCAAACGATTATGCACTGCTGTTTGCACAGATGGAGGGTGCTTAACCCTCAATTACTGAGCAGTGCACAGGACTGCACCTTGATGTGCCCTCACCAAGCTTAGAAATTAGTTTTTGCTGGAGGAGATGGCAGATTCTGCTGCTGTCCTGAAAAGTCCTCTCCTGTGCCTCCCTAGAGCCCCCCCAGGAGCAGAGCTGCAGTGGGATAGGCAGCGGTGGCTGCTGTGCGGCCACATCCTCGCAGGTGGCTCAGCTCTCAGGAGGCTGAGAGATGCTGCTGCTCCACAGTAGGGCCTGCTGAGGGGGCTGATGTCCTCAGGGACCAGGAAAGTGCTCTCATGCCTCCTGCCAGGGTGTCTCTCCACCGGGGTGGCAGCCACCCACCCCGATTGGTACCTGCAATGCCAAGCCAGGGACTCTTCTGAGTGCCCAGAAAATCAAAGATCTCTGAAGGGACTCTCACATTTGTGCCTTATCAATTTGGATTGCTATTCACGAATATTCTTTATAATCAAAACCATTATTCAATGCAACTCTTCTTTTGTTTGGTTTTTTTTTTAAGTTTCTGGATCTTTCTTAACACCACTAGCCCTCAGATTCTTAACTCAAGATGGTTTTCTCAGTCTAGAGGTGTCCATACCTGGTCCATGATTCTCTCTACTCTGTAAATCATGTGAGTCCTAATGCACAGTCCACGTAGCTCATGCAGTGAAAGTAATCTATTAATGCAGGTGTTTCTCCAGAAGAGTGTAGATGATTCTAGAGAAAGGCATGGGAATGATCTCCTGTCAGACAGGAACAGCTACAAGGAACTTGCAGTCCTGTGAAGACTTTCATGTCTCATGCATTGGGAAGTGCCTGCCTTGCTACAGGCAGGTTAAGCTCACACCTCAGTCTTCTGGATTTGGATCCAGGCTCTTTCTGGAGACTGATTGGATGTGATGTTCTTGTGGACAAGACATCTGGATCTGTGGTGATGGGTGAATCAGAAATGTTTACAGTCAGCTATTGTGACCAACATGGTACAGATTTGTTCTTCCCAAAGAATAGTCTTACAAAGTTAATCATCTAGACACTAGGTTTAGTTGTACTAATAGTCAGGTCAGAATGCAGAAAAAACAAGCTGCTTCCAGGTACATTCACTGGAGCTGTTAGAAATCTGTGGGACAAGTTTACACATGCCTGCAGTGAGATGCATTTGAACATACAAATGGCATGCATATCTCACTCCCTGTATTCACAGAGTAGAACTGAACACCTCAAGTGCTGCCATTGGTATTTTACTGAAGCCAGACTATGTCTCAAAGTACACAGGCAGACTGTAGGAAGGAAGGAAGGAAAGGTCCTTTTTGTGGAGAACACTGCCATCTTGTGCACAATTGCATTTACTTAGTGCCCAGCATGCTTGTGAGAGATGATACTGCAGAACTTGCTCACCCTTCTTGCTCTCATGAAAACTCCAGCAGAGTTCAAGCCCTTGACTGGAGAAGCATCCTTAAGCAGCAGTCCTCAAGCAATGATAAGATTTGAACTGCTTTCTGGGCAGCACATTTTACCTTTTTGTCTGCCCAGGACATTCATTAAGTATATATAATGGAGAAAGCCATTTGTATCACAATAAAATTAATAAAATGGAAAACCAGGACTGACAAAATTCTACAGAAGTTTTTGTTCTGTAGCAAGTGGAATGGCAGCATTTATTCACAGACTATCTGCATATGCTGGAAGCCATGCAGACTCACAGTAAGTATAGCAACAGCAGAGAACTCCATGTGCAGGAAAACCTGGCACAGATGGACAAATAGACAAACCAACAACTACTCTAGTTTAGCAATTGCCCTCACACAGTGCTTCATAGCTCACTGCAGATATAAATTACAGAAAACTTGAAATACCAATATATGGTATATATACCAGTAAACAGGAACATAAATTCTCCCAGTAAGGAATATGAGACCCAGAGAAGCTATGTTGTTTATGTAAGGAAGAGCTGCCACAGCTGTAGCAGGAGAAGCCAATCCCATTTCAATGCCCCATCCATTAGTATGTCCTCTCTAAAACACAGAGCAATGTATACCACAGCAGCCTGGGGTCCTTCTGCAGAGGTATGTGACAGATCACACCCCTCATCATTCTCAGGATTTCCACACTGTGTTGTCATCCATACTCTTACATCTCCTTCATGTGGGAAGGTCTGCTCCAGGTAAGCTTTCGTCTCCCTGCCAGCAAAGCTGGAAGGTGAGCCAGTGGGTCCAAGCACTCCCTGGATCCTGGTGGACCTGAGTACCCCACCAGGTGCTTGCTCTCAGCCAGGGTCCCATCCTCCCTCCCTCTGGTTTGTATATGCTCCCCTTTAGATGGGGTAATGGAGTGAAATGCACCAACCCTGGATAGGGACAATGCAACTCCTCTGTCACTGCATGGAGGTGCCCCAGGATCTGGTTTCTTGGATAACTCTGTAAGGAAATGCCATGTGTTTCACACAGATTTGAGTGACAGTTACAGCTGGTGAGGCTTTGATGATAAAGATTTTCCCCTGATTGAAGCCCAGAGTGACAGAAGCATGTCAGTATTTTAGCTAGGAGGATGTCCGTGTGCTCGCTGCTTATCCTACCACCAGGAGAGGAAGAGGACAGGGGGTTTGTGTGTTTTGCAGAAGGGCCACCAAAGCCCTTGGTCACCATTTTGTCACCAGGAGACACTTGGGGTTTTAAAGCCTGAAGTGTCAGCTACTTGTCAGTAAAAGGACAAAGAGATTTTTTTTCTCCTTCTCCCTTTTCTAGCTGCATTCAATATGGGACTGCTACCAATAAGCCAGTGATGAGATTGCTACTCAGCTGTATTTAAAACAAAACAGATATTTATAGTTTTTGACTGTTTGATAATTTATGACTTTTGTAATAAAACACAAATGCATAGGGCAGCAGCTAACTTTGAAAATGACAGTGTAGGAGTGTTTTTAAACTGAAAATGCCATTTGACATCATAATGTAGAGAGAAAGCCTGTATTACCCACTGGGCTGGGTCTGTAACGTGCCAGATGCCACAATGCAGCTAGTGCTTACTGCGTCTTGTAAAACTGCATATAAACAATGCCTCTCACCTGAAAGATTCATAGCTTTTCCTGAGCTTATGCTAAAGACAGCTTATTAGCAGGCAAATAATACAGCAATATCTTTGAATTGCACGATTATTTTTTTACCAATCAATTTTACTTACTGAAAACCTGCCTGATTTCTGCTCTTAGTGGTGCTCATTTGCTCACTTCCCAACATCTCTCTGTGGATCAGAGCATGCATCTTTTCCTATACACTGAAGTAAGGAAAGAAGTTTTCATGGGTCTGAATGAAATTTCCTCTGTGATTTAATGCTGCCATCCACTCTGCTATCCTGCACAGTCTGCAGCTACATACACAAAGTCCCTCTTTTGAGAACCATACTCCTCTCAGTCTAACCCAACACCAAATATTCCAGAATCTTCATCGTAATGCAATCTTTATAATTTTTCTTTATTACCTTCTTCACCTTTACCTTTCTTCTCTAGCAATGGTCAGACTCTTTTAAGCTTCCCATCTGAGTTCCTTTTATCCTGCCTGTGCCTCTTGCCCTTCATCTTTTCCACTGTCTCAAGGGCTCTTGCTTCACTTTTATCTCAGCGGGAGAAGGAAGACAAGAAAAAAAACTACTTCAAGTTCTTCCAGGATGAGACCTTTGATCTGGCCTTGGTTCACCCCACAAGACCTGGTTAACATCTCATTCCTCAGGACTAGTAAATTTTCTAGGTAGGTATAGTCAGAGTGAATGCACCTCAGCTGGAGGAGTTTGGGGATGTTTACCTGAGGCCAACAACTAAACAGCAGGAAGTGACAGCCAACTTGGAGGATCCAGGATATCCCCACTTTCAGCTTAACAGAAATCATCTGCATATGGACAGGTAATTAATGAAGTTTCCCAACACCCCCAAATGGTCTGTACTAATTCACAGAGGGATAAGCTGCAGTCATGGAAGGAGTTCAGTACCTGTCTTTGCTGCCCTCCTTGTAAATGAAAGTATTCCCATGGATATTGAGGGGAGAGGGATCAGGATGACACACGCTATAGCATGAGTCAGTTTCTGTGGGGGTAGGCAATGGCTTTCTGAAAATCCAAAACTTGCTCTCACCAGTAAATGCTGTAACTTTTGCCTTTACAAGAATCATCGTTGTCTTTGATGGAATACTGGAATGACTTTTATAGGAGACATATGGCAGCAGAGGCTTACAAATATGCATAAGTACATGCATCTCATTGTCCGTTAATAACATTTATGTGGACTGTTCTGCCTTAGATCCCATAGTTTCTTCCTTATTTAACATTTGAAGTGTTAAATAGAAACAACTTCAGAATTACTTCATATTCTCCCTGACATTTTTATCAGACCTCAGTTTTTTCAGTCAGCTTTGTAAATTCAAATTAATATGATGAAGTCCTGAAAAATTTGGCATGTTGTCAAGAGATATTTTTAACATGGTGTATGAAAACAAGTCATATTGTTCATCAGTCTCCCACAGAAGCCTGGAGAGAGTCTCTTGCTGCTTGGTTTTCATTTTTTAGTGGTTCTGCCTTCTACAGGAGGGAATGAAGCTTTTTCCTGCATCACAAGAGCCATCTGCATATAGACCTAAGAAGTTCAATACTTCTTTTTAATTCTGTGAAGAGCTAAATACATCAATAAAATACTTTATGCCTCCTACAACCCTTTGATGACTGAATTAACTAAATGAGATTGAAATGAGGAGTGATTTATAATGGGCTGTAATAAGAAATGAGAAATGAGTTCAACTGCCTTCCAAACAATTGACAGGGAATATGTTAGTTTTAACAACGACAGGGAAGCATTCTCCTTTGATCTCAGTGAGAGTAAAGTTTCTTTAGACATGATCCAATCCCAACAAATATGTAGCAAACTGTTCATATAACAGTGGGGGATTTTACCCTCTTTGCAAAAGAAGAGCTACTCCAAACCAAGTTACTGACATTTCTGTTAGAAGTTTCATTTCTCATTGCCTGTGAAGCAGATTAACTTCCTCAGATTCCAGGAGCATGAAGACAAATTATTCTGAACTTGAGTTGTTGAAATAGGAAAAAGAAGTGCACCGTAACTTTCATGAGAATCGCCGTAGATCAGGACAACTTTCTTCATGAATTCTACAAAGACAAACACCAGTGTTCAGATGTCAGGCTAAGTTGTGGCTTGGCACTGTGTGCCCATCCTGTGCACTGATCCAACAGAGCTGGATGCACACACCCAGCTTTCTCATAGTGAGTCTTCTCACCTAAGTTAAATTACTCCCAGCAACAAGGCAAACCAAATATCTACCTGAGCATATTTGGGAAAGAGGATAATAGGACAGCAACAAGGGGGAGGCAGGAGAGGCTGAGCTGAACCCTGGGAAAGTAAGACCTGGCTAAAACAAGTACAGGACAGCACAGCCATTCAAAGGACTCTCCTTCATTTCACCTTCTGCAGCCACAGTCCTGCAGATGCTTCTACCTATGTACAAGTCCCTGACTGTGGGACCTGGCTGAATTCAGTACCTGGAGAACTGGCAGCTTGACCATGGCTTTGCCCTGCTTGCACAACACCTGGCTCTCCTTTAGCATGTGAAATTGATGTAAAACACTGCCCAGGAGGTTTGATGAGTCTATATTGTGAAAACAAGACTGGGGGGAGGGGGGGTGGAAATCAGAATGGTAACTTATCCAGATCACGAACTCATGCCATGAACTCATTCAACTGCTCACATGGCCTAGCTAAGCAGCAGACTTCAGGCTTGCACCATGGAGAGGATTCTTTTTATTACTAGTGGTGCACTTACATTTCACACAAAAAACTCCAGTGACTGTCCACTAATGGCAAATCATCTGCCCCTGTCTATGGCCCAGGGTTACTTTTCCCCCTCCCACCACCCACTGGCACGGCTGCAGTGTGGGCTGAGTCAGAGATGCTCTCACAGCAGTATGCAGGCCAGTAACTCACACAAGCCTCAGCACTGCTTGCAGGATCACTGCCTCTGATTTCTCCCATGATAGCTGACAGAAAGACCCCTCTCACACTGACGAAAAGTGAGCATTGATCTGACACTAACTGTTGACAGGCTACAAAAATATTGATAGTGCATTTAGCAACAGTGCCCCAAGCCTTGGCAAATGAGAGTTCATGCTCTCCAGTTATTTTTTCCCATTATATTGCCCCTTTTCTGTAAGGTATATTAATTGGCTGTTTTGGTTTGCTATTGAGCAGCCAGCTTCCTTTTAAGCTAAAGCTCATTCCCTTAACTGTGTTTCCACAGCTCCTGCTCTGCCAAAAGGTTAAACAGACCTCATTATCTGTTTCCTGCAGAGACCTAATTTCTACAAAAGGCCTTGAGCATGGCAATATGATTGGTAGGAAAAATAATAACATTACAAAAAGCCTCTTCTCACACCTAGCCAAAGAGTGAGAAGCACAGATACCATTTGAAATGATGCCTCATGTGGGTCTCATCAGCTAGGCAGGATATTCAGCCTCTTCTGGTTTGTGATGATTCTCACATCTGTCCCTTTCAGCATGGCATCCTCCAGAGGCATCCCCCAACATTTCAGCAGATTAAGCAGTTGAAGATAAAAAATGGAGGTCAAAATGTCTCCATTTCTCCCGAACTGCTGTTCTAAAACAGAGCTGACTATGAAACTGCAAGGCAGCCCCTGCTGTAGCCCTGACAGCAGGGAGGAGGCACTCTCCCCCTGTCCTAGGTAGTCTCCTGCATAAACCTCCCAGGCAGACCAGGTCCACTTCTTTTTGAGGGAAGACAAAACTGTGGGAGTGCCACAGTCACCATTCCCAGGCACAGGGTATCTGGCTCTCCACAGCTAAGCAGCCTGGGACAACCCATACACAGCCCTGGTCCTCTTCAGGACCTCAGTCCTCTCAGTGGTCCAAGAGCTCACAAACCCCATCAGATCACACACAAAAAGCAAAGGCAGCTATGGTTTTAAGACCTTGCTGGAAGAAGAGACTGTGAAGAAAGCAGTCTGAAGTCCCACCTCTCCTTTTTTTCACCTCTAGCTTCTCCAGTTTCCTCCAAAAGGAATGCAGTCGATGTGATCAGAGGTCACTCAAAAGCACAACTAAATGCGAACAAGCGAAAGATAAGCAAAAGATAGCAGTGCTGACTTCTACAAGGAGGAAGAGTTGTCCTCTTCCTAGACTGTACGAAGTTGTAGGTGAGCACAGTGAAGCATCAAGTCTGATAGCATTTGAGATAGTCCCGTGTCATGAGAAGAGTGCTGCTATGTAATAATATTCAGGATTTATCAGCTTCTGTTGTGTTGCAATTGGCTCACTTGTAAAAGATTCATATTTTAACTATTCTGCCAAAAAACACCTAAGATAAAAGAAAGAAGACAAGTGAGACTCAAATCACCATTCACATCTCAAAGAAGGAGCTCTCTATCAGTCAGCTGTTTGGACTACCTACTGATTTGTCTCAGAGTGCAGGAATCATGCTTGAAAGTCACTACAAACTAACAAAAAAAATTAAAATTATCACTGCTTATTGAGTATTACATTCTGTACCATCCACCCACAGAATCCATCAGCAAAATAACAAAATGTCATTGGGGCAGCCTCATTAGCAAAAGCTCTTGGAGATTATTACCCTGAGTGTAGACCAACTGAAAGTGTAGGTGGACATTAAATCCAACCAAAAATAATCAAGCAGCTCCAAGTGTCAGAAGATCTGTCATCAAGGTGGTATTGAAGTTTATGCTCTTCTAAGGCTTTAGTTATTATTACTGTAGCTGGAAAATGAAAGTCTTTAATATAGCAAGATGTCAGTTCCCTAAACATCATCCTCCCTCCATTTGGCAGTGGCACTACTGTAGGAACACCTGACTTGTGATGTGGTTGAAGACATCAGTAGTTTCACACTTGACCACCACCATCTTGAATTTTATTTTGCAATTGGCAGGCAAGATGGTGCAGGAAGTTCAGTCCTTGTGAAAGGCAAAACAGTGCTGCTAATTCAAAAGTGGAGTTCTGAACTCAGAAGGTCCCAGGAGAGGCTGGCCATCCCTAAGGCCTCTCTCAAGATGCCTGGAATCCCAGCTTATAGCCTCATGTTGCCAGTCTGGTGCAAGCACTTCTCTGCAGAGGACCACATACCACCTTAAGAACCACCTGCATCGTCGGTATCCTCCTCCAGCTCTCTGTGAAGTTCAGGCTGTCAGAGGTCTGAGCACAGTAGGCTAAGAAATGGCCCATTTAAGTGCCATAAGCAATTATTTAAGACCAGCTATTTAGATTTGATTTGTACAATTTAAGCTTGTTAAAAACAGTGCACTTAAGACCACTTCATAGCTCAAATTTTTAAAGAAGTAGCAATTTACTATGAAAATAATAACAAGAGACCTGTTTCTAGTTATGTCTGTATTTTAAAACTTTGAGTAAGATTTACTCAGGCTTCACTATACAAAATGTCTTTCAGCATCTTAAGTGAAGCTGCAATTTTTAAAAAACAAATGTTTTTAGTTTCTAGAGGTTTCTAGAATGAATGTCTTGAAAGGCTACCCCTCAGGGGCTCAGCAAGGCCTTGAGGAGTGTCTCCAGGGCCTGAGGTGGGAACACTGGCTGCAAGTGCACTGCATCAATCCGGATGCAGTTGCAGGAATTAGTCATCCTCTGAGTCACTCTCCCCTCTGGCTTGGACACATGCCCTGATTGAGGACATGAGCTGGTCCTGGATCTGCTTCCTGGGGTTCTCTTCAAGGTCTGTCTTGATGGCACCCGACTCAGAAATCTTCCACTCCAATTCTGTGCAGTGCAAAACAAGAGTCAGGAATGTAGGGGAGCAAACTGGAGAAAGCCCATCCCTGGCTCCCAGGTGACTTTCCTTATCATCCTACCACTACACCAAGGCCCTCCTCCCCTTCTTCTTTCATGCCCAGATGCAAGCTCCTGCCCTGTTTACCACACTGCTCCAGCCAAGCCCTCCTTTCCCAATCCCTAGTGCTGGCACCGGTCTTAGCTCAGGGCACAAAGGTCAGGGTACTGCTCTGCACCCATCAGTGACATCCCCGGTGCCACCCTGCTCACCTTGCAACCAAGAGTGCAAAACAGGTGATGGATAAAGAGCAGCAGCTTTAGAGGCAACTCTCCCAGTGAAAGTGAATTCTACCCCCTTCTAACCACATAAGGGTAGAAGGCATGTTTGCACATCTACTGCCAGTGAAAGAATACTGCTCATACATTACAGCTGTTCCCATCATATACTGAGCTCATCACAATCAGAAGAGGCAGGGAATAAATTTAATAAAGAGGAAAAATTGTGGAAATTTCATTTATGCATCTGAATTATAGGTATTTTCCAGGGATGTACCTTGTAAATAGAATTCACCTCTTTGCCTCCACATCACACACTAAATATTAGCTCCTTTAGACAGTAAAGAGAGACTTCACTACCAGCAGTTGGCCCAAATTGGACTGGATTGCTTCCCAGAAGTGGTAGAAAGTCAATACAACACACTCAGTTGAAACCTTCCTCCTACTCCTGCTGACAATCCTATCATCAAATCTAATTTCTTTCAGATGTTACAGAATAACCAACACAACCTCACACTTTCTTTAATCTCCAGTGGAAGGCACTTGTGCTTAGGGGAGAAGGAAAGAAGGCATAAAAAGAAAAGTGTAGAAATTTCAGTACACAGTTTTCTGTGATGACTGAATTAAGCTGACTCAGTCAGAGACAACAGACAAACACATGCTATCATCTTAAAAATTAAACAAGGAGCCCTGCAATCCAGTAGGCAAGTGCAGAGATTATCATGTTACTGCAGGCAAGGGAAGTCATTCATCTCCAAGACACCTTAAGAACATGCATGGGTATTGTTGACCCTTTGATATATCCAGAAAAATTGGTTTGAACAACCTAACACAGGGCATAAATACTTGCACACACAAGACAAATATCTATATGTTGGCCTATCACTGCTTTTACAAGATAGCCATGTGATTGAGCCATAGGGGTGAAAAAAAAATCTAGTATCATTTTCAGTACTTCCTTTCTCCCCCTAAACCTCATTTCTCTCATTCCCAGCAAAACAGTTTTGCTTTTCCTTTGGAAGAGCAGAGATGCAGACACTCACCATCCCTTGTCAGGTTCATGCCTCCAAACACCAAAGGCCCAATGAACTGAGCTTTGATGTCTCCCTCCAGGTACACAAATATCGTGGGCAGGTTCTTATCAGGGTAGTTGGGAATGCAGGTGGTAGAAATAGCTTTGATGAATTTCACGTCTCTGAATTTCTTTGCAAGCCCGCTCATATGTTGATTTATTAAGGCACAGAGTGGAATTCTGTGAAGAACAACAGGCACGCATAAGGAGAAAACAAAAGACAATTTAAAAAGTAAACAGCTGCAGAAGAAAGGTCAGAAATATCAGATTGATGACTTTCTGAAAAGAAAAAAGTACCAGAAGCAACTTCTGAATACATTTGTTGTCCAGTATTCCAGCATTCAAAGGAGATCGGCACCACCGGAGATTTTGGTGTGTGATGGGCTTTTTGTCCTAATACATTAGTAATGCAACCTTCCCCTCTATCCCCTTTATATTCAGGGAAACTGGTTTATGAATTTAAGATGCTTAGAAATTGTATGAGCAAGGGCAAAGCGAAAGCAAAGCTGTTCCTGGAAGAAGGTATGCAATTGATGATCGACACCTGTAAGGCAATTAGAGACAGAGCAGCAAGTATTTATAACTCTTCCAAAAAAATTCTAGCAATATAACAGACCTTCTTGACAAGGTTTTCTGTCATGGTGATACAACTGGAAACCTTGCTCACTCCATTTGCATGCCACTAGAAACCCAGCTAAATACATATTGATCCTTCCTATTCACAGCCCCTTGGATTTAATGCAGAATAACTTCCAAAGCTTGGATATTTCAGTGGCAGCAGCTACCTCTATGGAAGCTGTATAGTACACATCTTGCTGTGTTGTACAGATGTAGAGGATGGTAACATCATTCTAGAATGAACTTCAGCAGTCTTGACTCAACAGTATTGAAATTATTGATTTGTTTTTATTTCTTAGAACTCCAGAATCAGTCCTTAGTTCCACAATAACTACACATTTACCTTGGAGCATTTTCAGCTATTAACAGTGCAAGGTTTAATGATTAAAAACAAGTTCTTACCCTTGTTTGTAGAGGTGTAAGACTACCCATATTCCTTTTCCAGCTTTTGTAACCTCTTGAACATAATCTTCTCCTGAAATCTCCAAAATTTCTCCAAATTTATTCTTCATTTGAGCTGCCTTCATTTCTGCTAACCTTTGCTGCCTGAATAGCCAGGAATGAAAAAGACATCTTGTGAATAGATGCATTTCTCTGACAGAACATCACTTGAAGGAGCTGGTTGAAACCTAGACTTAAGAGACAAATTACAAACTTCTGCTAACCCCAGAGCAATAAAAGCAAAATGACACAGTAGATGCTCTTATATTTGCAGCATAGGATAAAACCACCAACATGCAAGAAGTACAACTACGTTTCATGAAATGCTTTTTTTCCTCATTTCTGACCTCACTAGACATTTCTTCTGCATAGAGGGAAACCAACACTAATTATGCAAATCTGCAGCACCTTAACCTCATTCACACAAAATTAGGAAATAATGGTGGTGATTTTCAAAGCTCTCAGGATCCCAATATACACTCAACAGGTGCACATTATCTCTGCAAAGCTGGGTTGTAGATAAAGGATACTGAATTCAAACGCTGTTATCGTTTTAAAGACACTTAGAAGCTCCACAAGAGACCAGAAACACAACCCCCTTTTTCCATCATCCTAAAAACATACTTTTCCTTCAATAATATCTAAAAGCATATAAAAGAAAGACCCTCCAATTATCCTTAAAGCCAAATTCTGCAAGCTGTTCTGACCTGTACATTTCAATAGCTCTCTCATCTTCCTCATTAAATTCATCTTCATTCTCTTCTAGCTCTTCCAGAGTCATGTCCTCGTAAGTTTTCACTAGAATGAAAGAAACATCAAATCAACAAAAACCTCATTCCAGGATTAAAACTCATCAACTGTCATCAGTCCAACAGAATTTATTTACTCTAAAGACAGATTAATAGGAAGTATGGGATGGATTTTTAAAAATATTATCCTAGAATAACAGAATGGCTTGTGTTGAAAGAGACCTTAAAGATCATCCAGTTCCTACACTTCCTGCCAAGGATAGGGACACCTTCCACTAGACCAGGTTGCTCAAGGGCCCATGAAACCTGGCCTTGAACACTTCCAGCCATGGGACATTCATAGCTTCTCTAGACAACCTGTTCCAGTGCTTCACAACCCTCACAACAAAGAATTTCTTCTTAATATCTAATCTAATCCTTCTCTCTTTCACTTTAAAGCCATTCCCCCTTGTCCTATCACTACATGGTCTCGTAAAGTTGGAATTGCCCTTAGGAGTTGGGACTTCACTGATCCTTGTGGGTCCCTTCCAACTCAGGATATTTTACAGTTCTATTCTATGATTCTAAAAAGTCCCTCCCCAGCTCTTCTGTCTTTTGTCAGTCCCTTTGGCACTGGCAGGTGCTACAGTTCTCCCTGCAAGCCTTCTCTTCTCCAGGCTGAGCAGCCCCAGCTTTCTCAACCTGTCATTATTATTCCTACTGGATTTTTAGGAAGTGTTATGTACTTTAGATATACAGATGGAAAGAATATGATGGAAAAGGCCTCTGAAGTGAAGGCTGCCTAGACTAGTACCCAACTATCTGCATAAGCTTTCAAGTCTAGCAGCTGCAGCACAGACATGCACATTCACCTGACAGACTTCCTTTGCACTGATCTTGTTTCAGTTTTCAAACATTTACTTCCATAAAAATACAGAGCTGACAAGAAGAACAAAGCTTTCCTGTGCTGGAAGAATCCATGTGTTCAGGAATGTATTTGTTTGATACCATTAACAGCTGATCACCCTGCAGAGATGAAGCTTTGGTATCCCTACAGACCTGGAAAATGACACATTGCTTTAAACACTGCTGCTGGCCACTCCTTTGAAAAAGCTTCCCTCAGGAGCCATTCCAAGGATTGTTCTGCTGCTGAGTTGGCTGGTCACTCACCCAGAGATTTCTGAAGGATGGCAAACTGTTCCTCTTCCTTTGCCCGTTCCTGTTCCTCCAGGTTTTCCTTTGGAGGAAGGATGCCTTTCTTGCGCAGAATGTCATTCCACTCTGTGTCCTTATTTGGATCCTAGAACAGAACAACAAATGGATGATATTTCTTCAAGGTGAACATTACCACTTCCAGAACTTAACACAGTCGCTAAACTGGTAACTGGACGGATGGTGCCAGAAAGTCACAGTGCAAATCCTCCTGATGCCAAGGTTTTTTTCCAGCCCCAGACGTGCAGTACCCTGAACATTGACTTCTTTTTATTCCATCCCACTCATAGCACAGGAGGTCTTGGTTGGGTACCAAAGTTTTAAGCATTGTAACCACTGCTGCATCTCTCACAAAGTGCAAGGAAAGGAGAGAGTATTAGCTGGGTGACAGGGAAGCATACTAGCCAGAGGGCTTCCTGTCCCTGAGCAGGACAGGCCACCAAATCAATGGTCACTACATCAGGAAGCACTAGTGACAGGACACACACAGGCACAAACCTTACAGACATGGGAACAAAAATCTCAGTACATGGGAAGTCTCCTTGTTAGATTTAAGTCAGAGTGACTATGTAAGTGCTTAGAGAAAAGCAAGCCATCTCTGTCAGCCAAGCCTATTACTAAGGATTCAAATCTAAATCTACAGCTAGACTATTCCTAAGATTTTACTGTAAAATAGTTGCAATAATCATGCCAAACTAGGCAAATACACCCCTGTATATTGTTGAAAAGCTGAGTGTAAGATTTTCCTATTTAGCAGGCAATTTTATTTTTTAAAATACAATAAATCTCGGTGATAAGTACCCACAGGCGGACTGTGCTTCCTTGCCATCTTGGCCTAGGTCCACTTCGGAAACTGAACACAGTTTCCTGCTGCACCTACTGCTTTGCTATAGCTTGTAGCAGTACACCTTACACCAGGTCTGTTCACAGCCATATAACCATATCTCTTCTCAGACTAAACCCCAATACTTATGGACTATCGGGGACAGGAGAGGAGGGGCAGGGGGCAGAGGGGGAGAAGAAAAATAAGAAAATAAAGAAAAAGAACAATGTAGCTCAGCAAACACAACACCAGATTTATTTCTTTTCCCCGTCTCCGACCGTCGTCACCTTTCCCTCGACCCCCCATTCACTATCATTTACTAATACACGGACGCACTGCCTGAAACGCCCACCCACTCACCACACAGTGAAGTAAGTACCGTAGTTGCAAAAAAAGCAACAAACTGCCACAAGCCCAGCCATGGAGCTGCCGAACACAGCCTCACAGCAGCCACCTCCGCGCCGAGAGCGGCACGAAGGCGGGCCGGCCCCTCGGCGGCGGCCCCGAGCCCTCGGCCGGGCAGGGCGGCCCGCAGCTGTCGGCGGGGCCTCAGCCCTCAGCCCGGCCGGGCTCGGCCCAGCACCGCCCGCACACGGCCGGGTGCGGGGACACGAGGGCACCGCAGCTGCTCACCTGCATGGTGCCGGCGAGGCCGGGGCCGTGCCCGGGCAGTGGCGCTGGGGAAGGCCGGGCAGGGCCGGGCAGAGCCGGTCCCGGCGTGCGCGGCGCGGCGCGGCCGGAGGAGGAGGAGGCGGCGCTCCCGGCGGGGCGGGCGCTGCCGCCGCCGCCGCTTCCCTCACCGCCTAATAAGGATGGTGCCGGCGGGCGGCCTCGGGCCGGCATGGGCGGTCTGAAGGCACGGCAGAACGCTTTGGATTGCAAGCCACCGTACAGATCATAAATCTCCCTGCCCTAAGCACGGACGCCTTCCAGTAAACCAGGTTGCTTCAAGCCCCCCCAACCTGACATAGAATATCCACACTTGAGCAGGGAGCTTGGACAGATGACTCACTGTGGTCCTTTCCAGCCTTCTGTGATTCTCTGTAACTTTTCTTTCCACTTCACTGAGCCTTTTTTATCTGTTTGCATTTCATACCCTGGTTTATTTCCCCATTGGTTTATCTCCGTATTTTCTTTCCCTGATCTGTTAAAAATAAAATAAAATAGCCAATCAAGCCTATGTTATCTATACTTCTAGGCATAATCAGCTGTACTTACATGTTGGTATGATTGCCAACTGATATTACCAGAAATTTGTCTCATGATAGTTACTTTTATTTCAGTTTTGAGTCCATATTAAAGTATCACTCAGAAAACACTGGAAAGTGTGTCGTATGTGATGACCCAAATCCATTCCCCGTTCCATACACACAGGCACCTACGCCTGCCATTTCAAAGAACTGAGAAGGTCTTTTCAGCTTGCTTCTCCAAGACACACAGCAGAGGGAAGAGACCTGTTCCTGCCTCCCTTCCCCTCCTTTTATGCTCTAGCCCAATGGACAGCATGCTCACCCAGACCTCAGTCTCTGTAAAAGAACCCTAAAGAACCTGCCAGCAGGCCTTAAGAGTGAGTTTGGGCATGTAGAGGAAGGACTATCTCAGCTCTGGAAAGGGCCTGAAATTAAAATTTAGAAGCCCCCCCTTCCCCATATTATAGGATCGTGGGCATCCCATTAAAAGTCAGTTATTCTGAAGTGGGCTGGCCACTTTCCCTGTCCCTGCTAAGTTTGGGTTACTAAAGGGAAGGCACAGCTACCTTTTCTGCCTCTGAATTAGAAGAAAAGGACAGCTGTGCTTTGAGAGGACATCAGTCTTTATGGTGAGCATTTGGACGTGCAGAGGGTACCCCATACTGGCTGTTCAATGCCTTGGGGTGGCAGGAAACTCAACCTCACTCAGCTTAGACTAAAGCTCATCCTTGTAGGAAAAGTGAGTGAGTGCCACAAATGCAGGTTGAACTGTTCATGACAGTTTTGTTGTCTGAATATTTTGCCAGAGCCTGGGCTCTCGGGAGTACCCTCTGGTTTAAATAGTCATCATCTGTGGCTGAAATACCATTCACACCCACGGCCCTTGCATGTTGCTGGTCAGAAACCAGTCTGAATGCCAGAAAACAAATGCAGAAAGGGCATGAGCAGGAAGTGAGCACTCATTTCTTTAAAGGGTGCTCAAAAATATTCCTTTGCCCAAGGTGAGATTTTTGCCTAGGTGAACTAAGAGGAACTAGCCAAGCACCCTCACCACCAGAACCAGAGTAAATCCCGAGCCCTATCTAGGACAGGGCTACCAGAAGAGGGGGCAGAAGCCTAAATCTTAGGAGCAGCCCCATCACATCACTTGGTGGGGCTCAGACACAATGTGAACCAAGCATTACTCTTCCTAGGATACATCTAAAGCAAAACACAGTTTCCACCTCCCACCCAACTAAAGATATACTTAAAAAGCCCATTTTCCCTATGTACTTTTTTTATCAAGCTTTAGCAGGAAGGAGAGGACTGTTTTTACACATAACATACAGACAGAAATACTTCAGCCAGAGTGGGTGAGAACTGGCAATGTCATAGTGAGACTGGAATGTGGCTACAGCTCAACCCTTGGAGACAGCCTACCTTCTTCCCCCTCACCCCAGCTAATTTGCTTCTGAGCAGCTGTAATATATTTCCTCATTTTGCCCCAAATCAGGAATTAGGTGAAAGAAGATGAAGCACGTGTGTAAATGACACATTAATTATCCAGGTGACCCGCTGATGAGGAGAAAAAGTTGCTAATAAAAAGGTTCTGGGCCCAGGGAAGAGCCAGTGGTGTTATGTGGCTTGTTTGTTGTTGAGTGCAACTTGCAGCAAGGTGTAGACTAGGATAAAGTAAGAATTTCTGAAGGTAATGCGATGTATTTTTTGTTTGTAATGTGTTGGGGAGGGCTTGAGGTCGTGGGCTTCACATTACTTTGTAACTTAGCTGCCTATATTGTGCAGTACGACTGTACTGTGGGTAATTTAGAAAAGGTATTGCCTGGTAATAGGGAGAAGGAGTTATGAGGGTTTGGTATGCTTGGTTTTTATTAGGGGGCTGGGTTTTTTAAATTTTCATTGTTTTTTCACCTTTTTCTCGAAGCTTATTCTAATCTTTCTTAAATAGTAAACCTATCTTAAAATCCTACATATTAAAGTAGTGATGGGTGTTCTTGTATATTGTAAACAGCTGTGCTGGAAACTAACTCTCTTTGCTTAGACCAGAAGTGTTTTTAAATTAGTAGTTTTGCTGCTCCAGTTGTAAGAGTCTTCTAGCTGGGCTGAATTTCCTTCATCATGAGGAAGTAGATAGTAGTTTCTATTCTTCAGTCTGCATTGTACTGTCCAATTCATCCTTTTCCTGGTGCAGAAAACCTCCAGTAGTATTCCCATAGAAGCCAGAGAATACTGCTTGGGGAATTAATTTAAAGCTCTGTATGAAAATGTCCTGGAACATTTTGGGTATAACAAGTTTTAGGCAACAAGAATTTTTCTGTTTTTAAATGGAGGAAAGCTGTAATTTGATAGTACAACTTGTAATGTAAGTTGGAAGAAGAGACAGGCCTCAAGTTAGCTTTGTGGTAACAGCTGTGGTGTTTTAAAAAATCTTGCTGAAGAAGACCCACTGTGCCTCAATCTCAAATATATTCTAAGTAGCAGGGGAAAGCTTTTCTTTATCGGAGCCCTTCATATCTAACTTCAATAACCCTTGACAGGTTTTGCAATGAGATCCTTCTCCTAAAAAGCAGGCTGTAAAAGGGGCAATGATTGTTAAAATTTTAGCTGTGCTGTTGATGAGCTGTGGTATGCTGTGAGCTCTTTTCTCAAGAAAAGAACAAGTTTTCTCCTTGATGTGGAAGAGCAGAACTGACCTTGCTATTGCCTCCTCTTGCTATCCATTAGCTGTAGCCCAAGCACCCAAGTATTTTGAAGACCTCCACCCCTCTGTGTCTCCTTGCCTGCCAGAATGTCTGGACGTGGAAAGAAACAAGCAGTGGCTGGCCCCTCTGGAAGTGCAGTAAAGAGAAGCAAATCAGCCAGAGCAGGTCTGCAGTTCCCTGTGGGTCGTGTCCATAGACTCCTCCGAAGAGGGAAGTACGCTGATAGGATTGGTTCTGGTGCTGCCATTTACCTGGCTGCAGTGTTGGAGTACTTGGTAGCAGAGATCCTGGAGCTGGCAGGGAATGCTGCACTTGAAAACAAGAAGACAAGGATCCTGCCCAGGCACATTCAGCTGGCTGTGAGAAATGATGATGAACTGAACAAGCTCCTTGCTGGTGTGACCATCCCGCAAGGTGGGGTTCTGCCAAATATCATTGCTCAGCTCCTTCCAAAGAAAACTTTCCCGAAGAAAACTGGTGGAAATGTTTCTTCTTCTCAAGAATATGGTGGTAGCCAGTGAAACTTGCTTTTCCTGGTCTGATCTGTGCACTTATGGAGGATGTTACTCAGTACCACTAACTTGTATGTGTTTACTTCTTTGTCAAGTATTTTGTGTGCTAATTTTAAGACATTTTTTAAAGCACGTAATAAAGTTCCTAGAATGCAATACTGGTCTCCTTTTCTCCTTTCTCATGGATGGAAGAACAGAGAAAATAAAGTCTAAAAAATAGCCCAGCATAGCCCCTGAATAACTTTTAAAAAAATCTGATACATGCTTACTTTTGAAAACATGTTGCAGGTAAGTGTTGTGAAGCAGAGAGAGGAGTCAAGACACACACTGCTGGTCCTGTGAATGTTTCTTCCCTCTAGCACAGATTCATGGTGCAATTAGTTCAGTGCCTCAGAGGTTGTTTAACTCTGCTTGAGAGGTTAGTAAGCTTGTCTTTTAAAGCCTTATTGTTCATAAAACTATAGTGACCATCTACTTCTCTTTAGACTGCTCCATCGCTGCACTAAGTCTCTATTGGGGCAAAGCATGAAGAAACCAGTGGAGCCATGTCTTCTCTCTTAACACAGATGAAAAATCCAGTGTTTTTCCATTGTACAACATTATCAAGAACTTGAGAAGGGGTTTATTCCCCCTTGTCCCCTCCAAAGTCTGTTAGTTTTCCTCTATGGAGCTGTAACGTTTTGGTTTTTTTTTTTAAGTAGTCATTTTTGCCTCTTTTGAAATAATGACTTCCATATTTAGGGACGTTTAACTTACTTGGACTGTAATTAACAATCAACAGGTCCTCTTAAAGGAAACTTGCTCTGGTATCTGCTTTATAGCATGTTCTTCCTCAGAGCATATTCACTGACTTTTTCCTCTGTATCAGGACACTGTACTGGGGCAACAGGAGGGGCAAAGGGTCAAGTAGAAGTTGAGAGAAATAATTCTGAAGTGGTGAGAAACTCTGAAATGTGAGAATGGAGGTGAAAATGCTGAAAAAATAGAATGAGAGATTAGATAGATACAGACCAGGAAGTGTAGAGACCTTGACAGGCACTCCCAGTTAGAAAGATAGGAGAAGCCTCTCAGTTATCTCCTTTGGATAACTAATCCTGTTCTATCAAGTCAAGACAGCCCTTGTTCTGTCCCTTGGGACAGCCCCCTGCCCTCTCTCTGTCTGTCAGGCTTTTGGTCACTCCCATCCTGGTTCCCTATGCTCTAACCCCACCCTTTTAAAAGCCCCATGTACCTAACCTGGATTCCCAGACCAATGGTCTTGCCTTTGCCTCTAAACGCTGGACTGTGCACACGCGTGGCTGAAATAAACATCTCCGTGAAACCCTTGCAAAGGCCATTCCTGTTTCTTCACCTGTTTCACCTCAACAAGAGCCCTGACCACAACAAGGAAGGAAAGAGAAGCATAAATGTCAGCAGGACACAAGTGTAAAATTTGTGTGAGGTAGTGTTTCACAATAGAATAAGGCAAAGAATAATTTCCTTTGTGACAGGAAGAACTGGGTGATACTCTTTTGCTTACACTATAAAGCTTGTCAAGAAAGAGGAATATCAGGATACTTTCTAGCTATTCTAGTTATACCTGCTGTCCTGTTACTTACACAACAGTACTACTGATGTTTTCTGGACATATTCTTCCTTCCACAACACTCGTTAAAAGTTAATGCAGCTCATTAAGCTTCGAACTAGCCCTGGCAGGGGACACCAACAGATCAAATGTTCTGCTGCTGAAGAAGGAAATAAACACAGTAATGGCACTTCACTGATGCCTTACAACACTTCAGCAGTGAAATTATAGATCCTCAGAAACCTGGGGCTAGAACAATGAGAAAAGTTGGTTTGTTATGGATTGTTTTGTTGTTTTTTTTTTTCCTTAGAGGTGTTACCTCTCTAAGAGGGCAACACAGAAACTGAGAGCTCAGTTTTGGCACCCAGTTTTGGGAAACATGCTGAGGAGTACTTAAGCATTTATTGGAGTAGCACTAATTATACTGATAAATCATGATGCATTCATGTAATCAAAAAATAAGTTTTTTTCAAGGATAAAGTCTCTTAATTGATTATAAGGTAAATTCTTAACAAATATTACTGGTCTATTATGGTCATTCATGTCATTATTTCTTCTGAACATAGGCATTGGGAACAGGTGCAGACTATTCAGGTAATGAATACTTGGTTTCCTTAGAAAGTTTGGACTGTATCCAGGTTGATTAATAGGCACTCTGGATGATTTTGAACAGAAGTGCACGGAGTATCATAGCAAAACACTGAGGCTAAGTAAGAGGGAAGGGGGAAGAAAGAAAGGTGCTATCTTAGCAGTGAAGATGCTTAGCTTCATACCCACAGGTAAGCTCCTGTTCAATAAAGTGCTTGAGAAGTATGGAAATGGTAGGTCATTCTAATGAAATTGTGATTAAAACTTTCTTTCATGTAATGCAGTATAGGAGAGCCTCTTCAAAAACAGAAATCATTTTGCTTGTTCTCTTGATCACCAAAGTGCTCATTTACTTTGATGAAGCAAGATGTTAATTGCATGGTACTTTTGCACATGACTAGTTCTCATGTCTTATGCCATAGATTTCAACTTAGCTCAGTTATCTGTAGCTGAGGCTGGTATGTGATTTAGTTACAAATCAAAGAAAAAAACCCATTGAAAACATAGCTCCTCTGGCATCTCTCTTGTTACCGATGCTGCAAAACACATTTATCTTGATGTGATGTTACTTTCCTAACTCAGTTATGCCATGGTGCCAAGGTGTCAAGGAAAAAAGATGTCTTCAATAACACCCATTAATGTCTGTACATGGTGCTCCACAATTCAATGAAGTGGTGGGCAGATGGAAACATGGGGGTGAAATGATGCCTGGGAAAACTCTTTTACATGTTTAGAGGACTGGATGCTGTTGACTGATGTCTTAGCTCTGCAGAGTGCTTGTAGTTCACTCTGCACTGAGATTTGTATGTTTATAAACTTGGTGTCTTCTGTCACCTTCACTGTCTCTGTAAGGAGAGGAAACATCCCAAGTTATGGCCTTGGAGAGTCTTGTCTTGGTGAGCACAAGGGATGCACAAGGTCTGAACTCATTCACTACCCGAGCTGGTCAAGCCCAGCACACAGTGGAGAGGGATAGGGCACAGAGTGCCTCTGCTTTGAACATCCCAAATTTGACGCTGGCATTACCCTCTGCTAGAGGGTCCCAATATTGCAATTCCTGAACACTGTTATCCTCTTGGAAGTCAAGTGCCACTGTTTTGAAAGTCATAGAGTAGTGAATTTGGGTTGTAATCTGAGATTATACATAGTCTGCAGAACTATGTAGACTACACAAAGCTGTGAAAATGAAGGAAAAGATGTTGTATAAGACTACTGATAGTGAATAGTTTAAAAAAAACGGTATAATCACGGACAAAGACCCTCTAACTAATTAGAGTTAGAAAGTGGTATGTTTATTCACCAGCAGGCAGCACAGGAGTCACCTCTGAAAGGTGTGACTGCCCCGGAGAAGGTTCTTTGCCATCTATTTATTCCCCAAGATCTTACATACAATACATATGCATAACCCCAGCACCTCCCATCCCCACCCCATATTAAAATGAGCCCATTAGTCCTTCACACGTGCACAATTCTTCTCTTGAATTGGGTCGGTGGTCTCGAAGGATGAAGTCAGGAGAGTCTTCATCAGGTCTCGGTGACCCTCTGGCACGATCCAAGGCTTCATGATTAACGGTTTACTTATTTTATGTTCTTCTGTACATAAATTTATAATAGCAGATAGTTATACCAATTAGCTCTAGCCTAAGCATCTAGTAATTATTAACATACCATTTACCTACCTAACTTACATCTTGGTCATGGAAACTACTTTTACCCTTAGCAAAAATTTTAACTTTTTAAAACTATGATTCAATATTCAAAGGCTATTTTTGGTGTTTTTTCATGTAGCAGAGTCTCTGGTGCAGTTCCTGGAGAGGCCATGCTGCCCAGCAGGGTAGGTGGCTGTGGCACATCAGTTCACACAGGGTGATGAGAGGAAATACGACCTTGGTACTATGCTGAATGAGGCTCCTGAATTTTGCTTCTTTTTGGATGAATCACACGATTGCCTCTGGGTGCTCTGAGGTCAGTTCATGCACATTCTACATTTTTGCATTTTCTGTTGGAAGTTCTAGTCCCTGTTTAGGTATTTTTCTGGTTGATGTTTAGACAGCTGTACTCCAGAACCCTGTATTTATGTGTACTCATCTTTCAGTGCCATAATCCAGCAGGTACTATCTGAATGGCTGCATAGTAATCCCTGGGTGAAGAAGCTTTGTAGTAAATATATCCAGGATAGTTTTCTTTCAAGTCTGCCTTATGTTGTCATTCAGACTTCCTCTATTGATCTTTCAGCAGGTTGAATGCTAATCGGGAGATGGTGTTTGGTGTACAATGTTCTTTGCATCAGAGAAATGTCAAAATTTTAGGTGGTGAATCATAATCTGATGTAAGATCAGTCACATTTTTGGTTTTATACACTGGAAAAAATTGATCCAGAAATGACTGAAGGAGTCTTGGTAGCTCCTTCTAGTTGTTCAGTACAGAAATCTATCAGAGTGATAAAGACATTTTATGCAGTCCAGCCCAATTGAAGATATATTTCTGCCCTGTTTGATAAGATAGAGGGATGGCAATTGCAATGTGGGAATTGTCTGGAACAAGTAAGTAAGTCTTAAGAGTGATCTTCACATAAGCAACCAGTAGATATCCTGGGATCACTGCTTGACTCTAAAATCCCAGCAAATAAGTAAATACAGGCATTAATGAATGCTGACAGGAATGGTGAGTTTAAAATGAAGCATTTTATCATTCCTCTCCTCGCACTTTCCTTCTTGCAAATCAACCCCACTTCATTCAGAGTTCCAACTTTCCTTGAACTCTGCCTTTCCTCTTTGCTGGTTGTTGCCCTTTCTTCTCCTGTATTGTTCTGTACATGAAGCCTTACCTGTATTCAGCAATGCAGCACCTCCCATGTAACAGTCTCTACAGTTTCTTATTCATTCCACATTGTATTTTGTGTTCTCCTCAACACTGATATTTGACTGTCTACAGTTACCCATTCCCTTTGCTGCAAAGCTGCAATTGCCTATTCTACGTGCAATCACTTCCTTTCATCCTCAGTGAGCCTGAGTGAGTACATATTTCTTTTGCATATGTATTTTTGCCAAGGTCATTCTGAATGCTGACTGTTCTTCAGCATTGTGATCCCTCCCAGCTTTCCATCATCTGAAGATTTAGTAAGTGAGCTCTTCCCTGTGGGAGCTGAGAGGGCAGTGAGGCTGTCCAAGATCACGAAGGGACCAGAGGGAGGGAAGTAAAACAGCAAGAAGGTTTTCCTCTTGTGCTTCGTGCTCTGTCTCTTTGGTGAGCAGCATGTCGTGAGGCTGGCCAGCACTTGCTCCCCCACAGACGAATGCATTTCCAGGTCCCTCGCTGTGCGCTCTGCTGAGCAGTGCCTTGCTGAGCCCAGCTCCAGTAGGCCAGGCTTTTAAAGTCCTAGGCCAGCCTGAAGTGATTTTTGAGTCAAGTTAGACAGCATGAAGGTATGCACTCCTGAACATTCCTGCCTTTCCAAGAGTCCACCAAGCTGTTCTTAACCACATCTCTAAGCTGTGGCAGCTGGTTTCAGGAGTTGATTAAGTGCAAAAAATTTCCCCTTTGCAGCTGAAACACATTGCTTCCCAGTGTAATTGATTGTCCCTTCTTGCTGCTTTTTATGACAAGAGGATGGATAAGTACCCAATTTATTCTTCTAGACACACTCAGTATTTTGTATACCTTGTCATTAAGCTCTTGATTTGTCTCTTCTCTGCCTGAAAGTGAGAACTGAGCTTTCACCTCTTTTTATTGCAGAAATATTCCTGTGCTTCTAATTGTTGTTGTCACCTACGTCTGCACTCCTGAATTTCTGCTGTGAGTTTTGCAGTGGGATATTCAGAAAGAGTTTCAGGCCACAGATGACCTTTGCATTTCTATATTATTAATTTCTCCTGTTTCACAGGTGACATTTGAATGGCTCCAGGGAGCAAAGATTTCCAGTGAGCAATGAACAAGACCTCTTCTGTGCTTCTTACAGAAGTTAAAGTTACTACAGACTGAGAAATCTAAGATAGGTTCTCACTTGCATATTACCACCTATTTATCAACCTTATTTAAGTTTCAAGGCCCAGACAGATGTTATTCTTGAAAGCTATTGGGGGTGAAGGAAGCCTTTGCTGACTGTGAGAGCACAGCATGAGTTGCCTGTGGTACAGTACTGCTTCAATTTAACCTCAGCCATTTTGTTTGCTTTCTCCAGCAGGATGGGGAGAGAATTGAAAGAATAAAAGTGAGCAAAGCTGTGGGCTGAGATAAAGACAGTTTAATAGGTAAAGCAAAGCAGAACAAGGAATTCATTCACTGCTTTACATCAGCAGGCAGGTGTTCAGCCATCTCCAGGAAAGCCAGGCTCCATCATGCCTAACTGTGACTTGGGAAGATAAACAACATCACTCCTAAGTGGGGTGTGTGTGTGTGTGTGTGTGTGTCTGTCCCTTTCTCCTCCCCAGCTTTTATTGCAGAGCATGACAGCATAGAGTTTGGGATATCCCTTCAGCAGTTACATCAGCTGTCCTGGCCGTGTCACCTCCCAACTCCTTGTGCATCCCCAGCTGCCTCGCCAGTGGGTTGGGAAACAAGTCTTGAGATGTTGCAAGTCCTGCTCAACAATAGCTAAAATATCCCTGTGTTATCAACACTGTTTTGATCACAGATCTAAACCACAGTGCCATAAAAGCTGCTATGAAGACAATTAACTCTATCCCAGCCAATACCAGTACAAATACTTATGTAGAACTGAGCAAAATTTTATACTTTTCAGCTTTGGCCTCTGAGACAAGATGAGCCAGAAGTGCCATCACAGTGCTTTTATAATCATCATCTCTTATTTGTTTGCATTGCCAGGGTCCATCCCCACCACTTGCATTTGGCTTAGTTGTTCCTTCCAGAGGGACATCCTAACTGGCTCCAGACACCTGAGGAGCCAGCATCCCTTTGGTAGTCTAAGGCTAATAATTTCCTACAGGATTTGATGACACACTGAACAACAGCTGTCTCCTTGATGACCCTCTTATGCACTGGAGGGTCTATTGGATTCCCCTGAAGGCTTCCTTCCTCCAGGCTGAACCAGCCCAGTTGCCCTTGCATCTCCTCAGGGGCAAGTGCTAGAGGTCTCACCATCTTGGAGGCCTTCTCTCCCCTTTTTCAACGGCCTTCCTGTATTCCAAGGCTCCAAAGTGAATTCTCTGCCTTAGATGCAGTCAACAATTGCCAAACAACTCATCCCTTCTCTCTAACTGTCAGCCAAACTTCTGTTAACACAGCCCAGACTGGGAATTTATCCAGATAAAACCCCACCAAAAATGCCACAAAACAACAAAACACGGCTATCTTTGGCATTTGTTTTTAAAGACAAAGGCATCTCCAAATCTGGTTCATATGTGGCTGTGCCAGCATAACTAAAACAGCACTATGCCATGGTAGCCAAAGAGAAGGAGGGATAACAAAGGACTCGAGGAAATCAATGCTATGTGCAGGAATTACAGCCTCATTTGTATTCCCAGACCCTCAATTTTATTGTGCTGTTTTCTTCCTAAGGAAGTAACTGCGTAGTACTTAAAATTTTGTCTCCATATACCAAAACACTCCATACAGTGCAAGCAGAATTAGCTGCACTACATTTTCAAATGCATGATTTCAGAAAAAAAGGGCAGATGTTCAGAATATTTCTCAAAAGTACCTCATTTGTGCTTCATGATAACCAGTAAGGCAAGGCTGAAAAAAATAACATCTGATCAAATAACATCTGTATGTAGCAGCAGTACTTGTTCCTCTTCTTTCAAAGTGCTTTGGATTCATCAATTATCACACTCAAGGACTTAGTTACTCAAAATAAATCATTAAAATGTCCGTGATGATTTTGGTATAGTGTTGTTCAGGATGCCTATTCTGAAATAATAGGGAAATATATTATCTAGTCAAAAGGACAAGCTTATCATTTATGATGCTATTAAAGAAGATGTTATAAAATTCACTGTTGCATTTGAAAATTGTCGATATTGAGATGATTGATGTCCTTTGATTACAGCTGGCACCAGGCAATGCTAGATTATAGCCCAAGGAAGCCTAGCATGGGCTTCAATAAAAAATGGACAACAAAAAGAATTACTGATTGCAAATTTATTACATGGAACAACAAATTCCAGACAACTAAGTAACATAATAGACAACCAGTGTACTGGGAAGTCTCTTTCCTTTATGTAAACCAAGTCATCGGGCTGGTAAATGAATCCATGAACTTCACATTCCACGGTATTCTGAAACAAATTAACAAAGTAACATATTTTATGTTGAAATGTTGATCTGAATGTGACTTAGTGCTCAGTTCTGTACATCTGGTTCTTTTCAGTTAGAAATTGAATAGCTTTAGATTCTAAACCCAGAAGATTTAGATATTTGAAAGTTTAGAAAAGCACCCAAATCTGTTATTTGTACTCAAACGTGAATCCTTTCTTCTCACAGTCCTATTTCTACCATGTTGCAACGCTGCTGACCTTTCTTTAGAGTATGGAAACATGACAAAGAAAACCATCCCTTTGTCAAGGGTGGACACTCTAAGTCTCTGAGCATGAAAAACCCCTACATTTCTGCCACAACAACTTTTAGTGGCCTTATGAAATGCGTGTATCTAGGTTTGTACAAGGTTTGTAATGCTTCTCAGTACCTTCTTTTGTCATGAGGCTTATCATTAATGAAAAGGCAGAAGAAATTCTTGACACTTCTGGTTGCCTACTTACCACTGCCTTCAATAGTTCTTCCATTTCGAGGCTGAAAAACATAATGATTAGATGATTGTAAAGGAGCAATGGATTACAGACTTATAAGTACACCAAAATACATCCCTATCATGCACACCAAAATACATCCCTATCATGCAGACAGGGTACTGTACAAAACTGCAGTGAGATTTTCTTTAAAGCAACATGTCAAATACCAGGGGGATCCATGCAGGATGGGTTATGCCTTTGAATATGAGAAATTTTCATTCAACCTCTGCCCAAAAAGCTAAACATTCTGGCTTTAATTACTCTTATTCAGAATTTAGGTCTAAATTCATAGGGGCACATACCTAAGAAAGAGCATGTAAATACCAGCACTGGAATAACCTAGATGGACACACTTGAAATAACAAATAATTTGAAATTAAGCATAAATGACAGCTGAATTGGTACTCTGGTTACCTGCCATGTCCTACTTAACAGTTTTGTTTTGGTCTTTTTTCAAATGTGTTGAAGATAGTCTTAAAAATTAGTTTGGTGTTAATCAGAGTGTATCTAAACCAGCATACTGGGCATTAGACCATGTCATAGCTCAGCAAGCCAGTGGGTGAAAAATGTGAGAGAAATTATGATAATTTTGCTTTGGCTTTTCACCATTATGCAGTGACTTCCCTTCCTGGGCAGACCTTTCAGACAAGCTGAACACTCAGCTCAGGCACATGTTTGATCTAATTTATTTGGCATCAGTGCACCTTGACAAGTCTCAGAGATACAAGCCACATGGATGATTTGGCTCAAGATAAAACATTTGCAGAGGCATATCTGCAAACAAAAAGAAGTGTTTAATCCACCAGTACCTCAGATCTCATTATCTTGTCATCTTTTAGCCAAACCAGAGCTTTTTGAGAAAATGGTTCCCTAAGCTTTCAAGCAGGAGACATTTGACCTCTATTCAAAACAACCGCATCAAGAATTTGTGAAACAGCTGCTCATCTGTGAGCATATAGCAATGTCTGAGATTCAGAATCTTTAAAATGAAGAGATTCAGATACCCTGAAAAGGAAGAAAGGCCGCCCCAGAGTTCCATGACTGTCCTATAAAATCAAACACAAACAGTAACAAAATACTTTAAAGTCAGTTCCATAGATCTCTTGCCAAATTTTACTCTTCTATCAGAATATCAGTAATTTGGGGTCTTTTTCAGCAGCATGCAAACAAGATGTTGATATTCTCCAATGCCCATTCATCTGGAATGCTGATTAAAAATTAATGCCTGAAGGACATTGTGTCTAGTGTAAATAAACTAGAATACCAAAATTAAAGATTTGCAGGGTTTAGAAGAGATATAAAAGAAAGCTTTACAAGTAGGATATAAGCAGGGTCAGCACATATCACTTCCCAACCACTGAAAAAACCCAAGCCGACTTTAAAAGACACAAGTAAAGAACATACTTCCCTATCCACTGCTACTGCCACTGCTTGTCTTCACATTTACATACCTTCTTTGTAAACTTTGCAGAAGCAGTCTGTGATTCCTGCAAGTGGACACTGTAAGTTAATCAAGATGCCAGCATATTTTGGTTTGTTACAGTGACCCTCTATTACTGATGAGGTTGGTACACTCCATGTGAGAAGAAAGATAAACTACACTTACCACAGACAGATTTAGGAACAGCAGCAAACTGATCTTTTTAGAGATTGATGTGAAGCCTTGCCTGGAAGTTACTCCGTTCATTACCATCATTCAACAGGCTTTCCCTGCTGTACAGCAAAGTGCAGCTGTGCTCTGGGGGGTAAGCAGAGCTCAGCCTGGAGCTCCACTCCTCAGGCTTGAATTGTACTGATAGCTCTTACCTTGTTAAAATGGGGCTGTTCTTCACCTTTCAGACTGCCCTTGGTTTTAACCCATGAAAGATTGCTGGGTTTAAGCCTTCCCCTGCACTCTTTATTCTTCAGAAAATTGCTAATTTTTCTACTCAGCCTTACTTCAAGGAACAGAAATTTTCCGCATGACTTTATGTGAGCACACTAAGTTCAACATGTGATGGAGCCCTGAACCTGCAGCCTGGTTTGGGAGCCCTCCTGTCCATGACCCAGCTGCTCCCAGCCAGCCAGGAATGAGATGGCTGTGTGCCACAGCTGTATCAGTGAGTGGGTTTAGTTACCTGGAGAGGGCTTGAAAAACAAACACACGTAATGCGCAAGAACGTGAAGACGGGATGAGAACGCAGGAAAGCATGTGGATGTGGAACTGCAGAGAACGAATTTTAAAAGATAAAATACCCAAGCAAGAAATAGGGAATCATGTTTGAGGGTATGAGAAGAGGATTTATTTGGTTCAAGCTGCAAGACAACAATTTATAGAGCAACTCACATCAACTTACAAGGCTATGAAATACTAGGGAAGAAAAAAATGCTTGCTCAATCAAGGTGCTTTAAAGGATGTAAAGGAGGAGACTACGACAGAGAGACAATATGAATGCTTCCTTTTTTCTGATATGATTATTACACACCAAGCAAAGATAGAGATTGGCTCATGACTCAGCCTGCAGTTTCAACTATCCTCATTAATTCTTAACAGGTGAGAGATTGCTATGTGAAAGAAATATGGTCAAAACTGAGTTTCTAAATATCTTTGGGGTAGAAATTTCAAACACGGTGAAGTGATTGGACATTGATGTTAAATATTCTTAGTTCTCACAAAATATTTTTGATTCCCCAGGTGAGGTTCAAGTCCCATTCAAGCCCAAATTGCCATGGACTTTGCCTTTCATAGTGCTGTGGCCTCATTCCTTCTCTTAAAACACCATCTACCTTCTCTATAGGATCTGTAACTCTGAATAATTTTTTTTTATTATTCACAGAAATATAAGATAATGTAGAAAGTTAAATTCAGCTGACATTAGTAGGATTTCATAACTGTTTCACTGGGTTCACTACATACAGACTCATATTTGTGTGTCTTCTCAAGATTCCTTGTGGGCTAAGAAAAATTACTTAATGTAATATGAGACTTGATCAGCTGGGTAAAACTTCACATAGTGCTTTTTCCATATCTCACATATTTATTTTATCTGCTGCTTTACTTGGACCACACCTCAAAATCATAATGCAGATGTGTAGCTCATTTTTTGAAAGGATATTGCATGAGATTCCAATCTTGAGGACACAATTTTTTTGTGAAGTTAGTAACTAAAATAGTACCCCAGGAATAGGACTCTGTTCAAAGTTACCAGATGATGCTGCATGTTCCCTCATTGGCTAAGCTGTGAAAGAGTCAATAGTAAACTCAAAAACATTTATTACACATTTACAACTGAAATGCTAGAATTTTTATACAATCAGCTTCAGTATTGTAGAGTTTTTAGACTGCTTCAGGAAAGCATGCTCGGAATTATGATAAGCTAAAGACACTGGCAAGAAGAGATATTGAAATGCATTTCAAAATACTTTCTATTATGGTCTTGAAGGATCTACTCCTGTTTTGAAACAGAGGACTCAGCCTCCACAAGTAAATTGGCCTTTTTAGCATATACCCAGGGGCTGAGTGAATTTTATGGAGAAGGTTCTTAATGAAATGGTGATAATAAAAAAGTGATATAAAGCAGAACTGACATTGAGGTGGGTTCTTATATGACTGAACCAATAAGAAAGAGCTATATTCAATAACTCCTCAACTTAATCTCTTTACTCTGAGTCAGAAACACAAAAAAAACCCCAAACTCAAATAGAGTATTAAAATCAGTAAAGCAACTCATACACCTCCGTGTTCAGCATAACCTAAGGTATGCTATTGATCCAATGTTATGTATATTTTTAGTGTATTTAACCCTGTGTTATTCAAAACTGAGGGTCAGGTTAAAATACTGACTGACTAAGTGAATGTTTTGGTTCTTGAGCTCTGAATTGGTGAAAAACAACAGTTTCATATAAGTAATTTAAAGTAACTAAGAATTACATGCAAACTACTAACAAGAAGAAAATATTTTATATATCCTCCTATATCTCTTAAACCATTACAGTATTAGATTATACATTATTGTTTGGAGAGAAATGTCAAAAAGGTGGTCGTGGAGTGGCTGCTTTCTACATTTAAGAAGGGGGGGCTTTGAAACAAAATAAGCAATTAAACCTTACCTCATTTTTATGCATGCTGTTGAATATGGAATAACAGAGATCCAAAACAGTGCTGGAGATCTGAAAAAAACAATACTTTGATACATTTACCAGGACAATGTGGTGTACATGGTTTGATTCTGATCCCAGATCAATTTAGATTAGGCACAGTTCACTAAAAACACTCAGAGCAAAGGAAAGCTTACTGATGCTATTATGAGCTGAAAAATTACTCTTTTGTTTGAGGAGAATACACACAAACTTTTGTCAATACAGCCTGGTACTATAAAGAGATTGAAATCAAACTCTTATATTTAAAATACATTATTCTATGCTAATTGTTCTAGGGGTAGCTTTGGTTTGTGACATGTTTAATCTAGGCTCATTTTCACCTACAAGCCTTTCAGTCAATCAATACTATAATCTTTGATCATATACTGAAATACACTGTCCCATACTTATTGCCACAGGACAGGGATTTGCTTATGCATGCAATCACATTAGATGAGAACTACAGCTTCAAAGGAAGTAAGGTGTAAGATACCTGAAAAGCAGGCTCTAGGAACTGTTTTCTATAAGTTTTGGTTCACAAAACTGTAACATTTCAGAAATAAAATCATCAGGACAAAATGTTCAAAATTTCCAAATACTTCCTGATCCTGCAAATATTTTTCTCCCTGCTTTGAAAATGACCCTTGGGCTTGATATTAAATGCAGTGCACCTTATCTTTCACGTACTGAATTTTCTTTTAAAGTGTTTGTAAGCCTTGGGCCAGCAGAAATTATCTGTGAAAACTTGCACTTGCTCTGCTGTCCTCTGAGTCCCCCAGAAAAAATCCATCCACCCACCAAGCACAGAGCCAGGACCAAACAGGACCTTTAAATCCTGAAGAACTGTCTGGCACTTCTTGCTTCAGTGTTAGCTACTACTGGCATAGCATGAAAGGAAAAAAGTGATTTTCTTTAGGTCTGCATTAGCTTCACAAGGAGGAGAGCACATGCACCAACAAACAGCTCTTCTCTCCAGAGCTGCTGGCTCTCTGGCGGAGGATCTGCCGCCTGCAGACATCGATGGTCCAGGTTATACAGGACAATTAGTATGTCGGGAAAAGAGAGTCTCAGCAGATCAAACACATTACAGGAGTCAAGTTACCTGGGGTTGATCGGACATTTCCATCCACTGACTGAAACACAGAGCCAGTTGCTTTAAAAAGTAAAGAACAGACATTAACAGTGTGTCTATCACACCTTCGGACGTGTGTTTTCGCTCGGGAAGTCAGGACTGGCTTGTTATTAGCATGTCTGTCTTTTGCTGACCCAGACGTTTATTCTGCACCCTGCAGCACTCCCCACCCCTGCCCATACCTGTCCCACCTGCAGCTGCGGAGGGCAAAGGGCGCCAGCCTCCCTCCTCTCTTTACCTACCCCCAGGGTATTTAATAAGGCACTGCCAGCCCGGTGCCGATTTCCTACCTCATTTCCCTGCCACGGACGAGCCTCGTTTCCCACCTTTCCCGTCTCTGCCCTACCTCTGCCCCTCGCATGGCTGTCAGATGACAGACGTACCTGGTTTGGGGGCAGCTCCACACCGTCCCGGTAGCGGGAGAAAGGCTGCGGGAAGCCTGCGGGACGGGACACGGGTGTGTTGGGATGCCGCGGAGCCCAGCCAGGACACGGCTCCTGTGGAGGAGCCGACCCTTTCCAGGGCTCTCTCGCGTTCCCCCGGTGCCGGGACGTACCTGAGCCCCGCGGGAGCGCGCAGAGGCAGCAGGCGGCCAGGAGCCAGGGCAGGGCGGGCGGCGGCGAGGGCATGGCGGGGCAGGGATGGGATGGATGGATGGATGGATGGATGGATGGATGGATGGGCGAGCGCCTTTATGGGGCCATATGAAGCCGCCGAGCCAATGGGCGCCGGGGCGGTCCCAAGCACCGCTCCCACTGTCGCTCCCGGTGTCGCTCCCGCTGCCGGACAAGCGCTGCACTGCCGCCCCCGCCGGGACTAGAAACCCCCACCCCAGCGTCAGGGACCCCTAGAACCCTCCTCCTCAAAGCTGCTTCTCTAGAAGAGGCGACCGAGAGGAAAGAGTGAGAGATGAGAAGAAGATGCTGTACCTGGTCAAGTGACAGAGCAACAGAAAATTCAGTTTTGTAGTAGGGCTTGCTGAGTGTTTGGAAATTCTCTCTCCTCATGGCAGCTTGGGAGATAAAGTTTGCCTTCTAATTAGAAGGACTGTGAAGTTTCATATTGAACAAGTCCCATTTTACTACTTTTACCTTCACATGAAATAAAGAAATCCATCTGCCTCTTAATTAATTTCATAGTGGGTATGGCTGTAGAAAAGATACAGATCAGCTCTCAACAGAAAGTGATTCTCTTTCTTCCTGATTTAATCATTGGGTTTGACTGTGGAAAACTCTTCCTGGTTTTCTCTGTGCAAGTTCTAAGAGCAATGCTTTCTAATCAGATCACAGACTTAGAAAAGCAGAGTCCTCCCAAACTCTTTTATTTAATAGACTTTGGGCCTGCTGAAGCAAATATATATTCAGTTGTCCAACTTCTAACACAGCAGGGCTGGAACTACATTCTAACTATTCTATGATTCTATGTATTAGACAAGCTTGGGAGGCAATGGTTCCAGTATATGAGACATAAAAAGCTGCAGAAGGTATTATTGTCACAGCATCCCACCTCATCTTATAATGTCCCTCAATGGCTGTGCTGCACACTAAAAGGATGATGGCAGGACAGTTCCTGGTGGGAACATCTCAGAACAGTCAGGGAAGAGACACAGCTGCTTTCTCACAAAGAAAAGGGGAGCCAGACTTCACGACATTGTCAGCTACACAGCTGTGTGTCCTGAACATGTAGAGAGGCACTGGAACAGCCGAGTGACCCCAGCACCATTAGTTCACCCCTTGTTCCTTCCCCTGGGAAAGATGGCTGTTTTTGCCTCATCACAGCCTTTTGGGGGCAATAATCAGAGTGGGGAGATGTCAGGAGGGGTCAGACGGTGCTGGAGCAGACACTCAGATTCTCACTGTCTTAAGTGGAATGGGAGTTTCAAGACAGGATAAAATTCAAAAATATTAGTCCCTCTGACTGTCTAATTTTTATCCTCTGCGGGAGCTAAAGCAGATTGCAGCAAGTTTTATGATGATGGTTTCTCACGGCAAATCCACACAAGCTTTCATTAACAAGAAGATGTAGAATTCCCATAGCTCCTTTTTGCAGAGGCCCTACTTTCTACACAAGCCCATGAAGTCCTGGAGTGAAAGGACTCTCTGTGTTTGTTAAATTTGCTTATAAAAGGAGGATGGTGTTTTATTTTTGACGGCAGCAAGAAGCAGGCTTATAATTTATTTAAGCCAATGTAGTCACAGAAAAGTGAAAGCAGAGCCCTACTAAGTGTGAGCTGGGCTCATCAGAGGTAGACAATAAAATGAGAGAGGGTAAAGATACTCTGAAAGATTGCACGTTTTCATATTAAATATCTTCTTTCTGCCTTTCAACACTTTAACAAAACTGAAAATTATTGTTCACCAGTAGTGTTTCTCTTGCCCTGCTTATCACAGATCTTGCATCCAACTCACCCCCATGCTGCAGAAACATGGGCTCTTAGAGAGCCATTATAGATTCACTATTTGCTATTATTTTTTAATATTTAACATATGAGATACCAATCCTTATAAATCCTAATAATTTGCTATCTTTTTACAAGAAAATATTATTAAATTATGACCAGATTGCTAGTGATAGCTCACTGTAATGGGATGTGGTTCTCTGGCTTTTCCTATTTCTTGAGAAATTCTAAGTCTTCTGCTTTCCGCCTGTTATATGGTAGCCTCTTTCAACTTTTTAAAACACATTTGAGTTTAGGAGTGGGATTTTTTTTTTGTACTAGCATGTGGCCAAGTTGTGTGGGTAAAATCTACTTCTACCATACATAAAATACTGGATGCTACCTGAACCTTTCCTTTCTCCTTCTCCTGCACAATAAACCATCTGCAGCTTTATTTCACTCTTTACCAGGGAGTACTGTAAATGCACTCTGTGCCTTCTTTCAGCAAATTTTGCCTACAGTGAAGACCATGGAGCTATTCATTTGCATCAAGTGAGGCTTAATACTTGAAGATGCGAAAAAATTAACTCATTCAAGCTCCACTAGAAAAAAAATATCACAACTTATCTCCTAACTGAAAATAGTATTTTATCACAGCTGTGCAGTATGAGAGAAGAATGGGGAAAGTGTTGACAACTAAAATTTCAAATATATGAGGGTGTTACATTGTGAACACATTTAGCTTCCTCAAATCGTAACTTTCTTTGCTGCTTGATGTTTCATTTCAAAAGTGTTAGCTAAGGTGCAGCCAACACTAAGCCACATTAATGAGCCATACTTTTACTGCATAAAGAAAATTCCTGTTTTAAAGTCATGGGCCCTCTGCATGAAGAGAGAAAAACAGGATGACTTTCAGTGTCCTCAGTGATTCACAAGGGAGTTAAAAATGAAGCTTTAATGGGGGGGTCAATGAAAAACAAGAGGATTTTTTATTGTGAGTAAGGAGCCTTGGCATGTATTTAGCAACAGCAATATTATGACACCTATAATTTTAGAATAAAACATGCTGTGATTTATAAATAAATTAGAGGAAAATTTGACATCAATGGTAAAAAAAAAGATGAAGGTTTCCTTTTTGTAAATTATTTCTGCAATAAAATCAGTAATTATTGCAAACAGTAAAGACAAAGTGCAAAATGTCACCATTGAGCAGTTCCTGAGTGCATCCCAACTTATCCAAGCTACTTCTGCTTGCTCATGCCTCTCCCCCTCTGCAGGTCAGCAGTATTTCATACAAAACCTTGTTCTGCTCTGAGGGCTTTCAGTACCTCACCCACGACCTGTTTGGAAAGATGAGGAAAGCTGCAGAAAAGGGAGGGTATTTATTAGGCCAACCTGCCACAGAGCCTGCAGACAGCTCCGATTACTCATCTTCTATTACATATGACAGTGCCTACTTTTGTTGAATACAAGGCTGTGTTTGATGTGGTTTTAGTTAACATTCATTTACCTTTCCAGCATAAACAAGTGGTCCAAACAGTTGGAGCTTGTCTCGTTTTTCTTTTTACATGGGCGAGGCTCTACTCAGCACTCAGAGCTGTGTGCCCGAACTTTGCTTTACCAGCACATATCACACTTTTGTAAAAGTGACATCTGCTGTAGGTGCTGATTTGGTTGTCAGAATGTCAAGTAAGTACAGAATAGTCAATCTTATGTTTTTGTTTGTGGTTGGGTTTCTATACTTTATAGCTATAAAGCCACATTTGTAAAGTTGAGTAGGCCACCAAGTAAATATTTCAAGGGAATCAGTTAAAAGCACGTCCCACTAGGCAGGAGTCCAAAGACAAGAACATCAAAATGGAGGACAGATGCTAATGGGGAAGTTAGGAAACTAGACCAGGAATCTGAATATTTGCATTCTTTTGGGTAGTTTATTGGCTGACTTTTTGAGAGATGTCATTTTATGTCTGCTACATTCAGCCAGAGTAGCGTAAATTCCTCTGAAATGGAGCAATTTGCACCTACCATGCCGTGCTGTATGGAAACAGTACTGTAGCAATAGGCTGTATTTGGTTACAGTGGGATAAAAGATCAGTATAATTTCTAGATTTTAAGACATTTGAAAATACCTTTAACCTGGAGCTCTGACTTGGCTTAATTTTATTTGGTGTTGCCCTAGCTGGACAGGGAAATGGTATGTTCTTCTGCTTAGGCCACTGGTGAGATAGCTCAATCAATATATGCAGTTGAGCTTTCATCAAGGATTTGTCCAGAATGATTCATTCCTGGCATCTTAGGCCTGCCATAAATTTCCAGGTGGTCTCTGACTCAAATGCTGGAGTGCCTGACGCATACTTCACACCACCAGCTGAACAAATTTGATTTTAATAGCTGAATTATAATGCTGACACTCATTCTTCCATGCCTCCTAAATCTGAATGATTTAATCTGTAGCTTTAATTTTCTTTGAGTATAGCTATATGTAAAGCATAATTTTGTTTTTATAAAGGGATCACCATAGTCTGTGGACACCTTACACTGATTACTAGAGTAAATGATTTACATTAACATGCATACCATACATCTCATATTACTGGCAAATATCCAAATCCTACATATCCATTACTGTAGGAGAAGAGAGTAGCTGAAAATAAATGTTTGTCTCACCAAGAACTGACTACAGGGAGAGCCAATCCCACAGCATTTTTACTACCTGACCAAGTTTCTTCAAGGATCACTCACTCTAAACCCACCAGCCAGAGTGAAGAAATCACCAGACTGTGTTGATCCATTTCAGTATCATTACCCATCAACCCTGTGCTGGTGACATGACCCATCATCTACCTGACCTTAACATGATACACAAAAACCAACTCATCTGGGAAGCTGAGTGCTTAAATAACTGGAGCTTAGGTCTCTGGACACTCCAACTTATGTGTCACTTATCATTGAGTGGGGAGCAAAGAGTTTAACCCACAGCTCTGCTTCCTTTAGCCATACTTACCAGCACTTAATCCTGTCAGACATGTGAGTTGAGTGCCATTCAAAATGAGTAAGTACTCAAACACTGTTGCTTACAGTTATTGCTGAAGATATCTGTATTTTTCTTCTTAAGAAATTTGACTTACTTAATATGAAAGCAATTAATTTTTCTCATGTTTCAAGTCAACTATCTTTGCTGGTATTGACATTATTAACATTCATTGACATATTAAATGTAATTTGTAGAAACTGTTGTATGCCTTCTGGCTCCTGACTTAAGCTGTAAGACTTAAGCTAACTTTTATGCTGTTCTTTGGCTAAAGCAGATATGCCTTGATGCTCACTGGTCTATTTTTTTAATCTATTTAAATTTTAATCACTCCACAAAAGCTTTACTGTAGCCAAATACAAAACTTTTCAGCTTTTAGAGCATTTTATTGGCCTGAAAATATTGGAATTGTAAGTTTCATGGAAATGGCCACTCTTGGGTCTAGCAATGAGAAACCAAACTGTAAACCAACAATAAACTAAGAGCCATTAATACTAATTCTACTACTTGGATTAGGGTCCAAACCTGTCTGTCAGCAGTGATGCCTTGTCCATAGGCTCTAATGAGAATTGCTCAGAAGCTGTTTCTCTCCACACCTGAGTCCTAGAGCTCTTTGTGCACAGCACACATACATCTTTTCTCTGTGGCAAAAGATCTACATTGTCTGCCTGTAAGCAGCTGTCCAGAAGAATCACAGGCAAACAAAAGGCAGGTTTTCCTTTGAAGGAACCATTTTACAGTTGAATGTCTTTTAAAAGCCCTTAATCACCTTCTCAGAGAAATTCGAGTGAGGTTTTTTTCCAAATTGTTAACCTTTCCCAAAAGTCTGTTTGCAGAAGCAGGTATTTGGTATAGATGCAGAATTAATTTGTATCCATTAACACCCTACTTACATATTCTTGAGTTTAGTTGCTCCACGTGGGACAAACCTTGAATTAAGAAAGCTCTCCCTGCTAGGAGAAGGACCCCATGAATGAAGCATTCTCCTCTCTTGATTTCTGCTCTGGGAACTTTATGTTGCTCAGCCCTTTCCATGCCAAACATGGGCCAAAGTTCTAGTCCAAGATTTAGACACACCATCAGACATGAATGCATAGAAAAAGACCTCTCATAATATGCACCAGCTAGACAAGACAAATGAGGGAGAATGATAGTGTGGTGGCAGGAATACAGATATTTTGGAGTTCCTATCCTCCACCTGTATTTACTTTCTCTTCTTAATAAGTAATTCTTGACAGCAAAATATTGTGTGGGGTAATGGTTTTGAGGACCACCCTCAACAAAATAGCCTGGTAAGACAGGAAGTAGAGTGTCAACAACACACACGAGTGGAACACTAGAAACTGAGAAGATGCTTGCCCAAACTCGTGCTGCTTATAGAGAAAGAAGACCATCACCACAATTTAACAGTAACCAGGAAATTGAAGTCTTTTGAAACAAATAAAACTTGAAAAGTGCAAAAGATGCACCAAAAGTTGCAACAGAGGGCAAGGTGGTGGTAACAGAGCAGGGTTTGACAGTGACAGGGGTCCTGCTCAGCAGCAGCACTGCAGCACCCATGTGGTCTGGGGGACATAGGGCACCCAGGAAGTGCAGATTCTGCATCTGTGCTCCAACAGAGCTTACTTGGTGACATGAGGGTTCAGGGAATGTTGGGAGCAGTGGGGGATCACACATAGCTGGAGCACACACATCCCCCAAAGCTGAATTGTGGAGGAGGGGAGCCCCTTACCCTGGAGAGAGATGTAGGCACTTGTCCCTCCCTATGCAGAATTTGAGCATTTGGGGATTAGTTATACAAGAGCGTTCAAAAATTTCTAGTTCAGTAACAGTTTGTGAGAGTCTAATGTTTATGTCTATCTGTTGGTATAGCTCTTGAATATTCATTTTTCACCAATTGCTGATCAATTATGTGCTGTTAATAATTCAATAAACTACTTCAGTCTTGGGTTAGTTTAAACCATGAGCAGTTTTTCCCTGTGATAATTATGATGCACCTGAACACCCCTCAATCTAGCAATATTGTGCATGAAATGCAATAAGGCCAGCTTGTTTTTTCCCTTGATAGCAATGCATCTTGAGAATGCATCTTGTCTGTCTTCAATAGCAACTACTGTTCTGTCTGCTCTGAAGGCTCCAAGTTAAAGAAGGAATTGCTCCAAAGCCAAAAAATAAGGGGAAAAAATGGAGAGAGAATTTGAGGGAAATAATGATAAAGAACAGAGCAGAGAGCTTATCCACATAGAAACTACTTTCTGACTCAGGAGAGGACCACTCTATCCCTCATGTTTTGTCAAATGCAGTCCCTGTCTCTCTTAGCCCTACTACAAAAAAATGTGGAGGCTGGAGCCTTTCTAGCATGTAAGTGGAGAAGACAGACTTCTTGCTGCAGTATAATTTGCTGTAAGGCACCCCACTGAAAAGTGAGCAGAGAAGTTAGGGTTTTTACCTGACTTAGTGGTTAAAGGAGGAAAAGCCAAAACAGGCAGCTGCATCAATATCAGATGTCTTTCTCCTAAGTACATGTCACTGGGGAGAGGTTTAGCAGAGATGACACATTGGGACTGCATCTCATAATTTGTTAATATAAAAACAAACAGTGCAGTAACTGCAATATGATACTAAAAATCCTGTTTGGTTTATCACTGCAAACCTCAGAGATTTATGATGGTCAGAGGCATATGACTATCACGAAGTCACATGAAACTGGAGAATATGTTATGTTTATTTCACTGGATGAATAGTCCTGAGACAGGAGAATTAATTGCATGCAATTCCGATTTTCTTTTTCTTTCTGTTGACAGAGTTATCATATTCCCAGTTGGCAATAGACTGTCTAAAGAAGGTAATGTTTAATGGAATAATGAGGAGTGATGTAAAGTTAAAATCAATTCATCTAAGACAATTTACTGTAAGATAAATGAGTACAACATTAAAGAAGCCAATAAAGACCATGATAAAGCTTCAGGAGGCATAATAAAGCTAGAAAAACAATTTCTAGAGAGTATATTAAATATATTTCCAAAATCCAAGCTATCATTTGAAAAATATTTCAAATATCCTCTGTTCTACATGGGAAACATTGTAGAAAATTTCTGCTGGTTTTACATTAAAAAAAATACACATTCACTTTACTGTGTAGTCTGGCAGGTTCTAGCAATTTGCTGCGTTTTTGGCATAAAACAGTGATGCTGCTGCCATTCCTGGTCTTCCTTGCAACTCTGAAAAGCAGTCTTGAAGTAACTTCTGTATCAAACTACCATCATCAAGCACTTTTTAAAAGCAGCTTTGTTTTTGCCATGGAATCAATAATGTACTTCACTTATCCTAGTTGTAAAATCCTAGTGAAGAAAAGAGATTTTTCCTGTGTGAAGGAGTTGGATAAGATGAAATCTGTGTGCAATGGCTTAAGCACAATCTCATAACAACTACAATGTGACAAAAGGAAAAAAAAAATGAAAGGAGAAATCAAGCAGAGCTTCCTGCCTTCTGTTTGGAGAAAACATAGCCAAAATGAAATTTCCTGTTCTAACTCCAGCAATATCAAGAGAACAGCAGAAGCTGATAGGACCCAATAATTTGTGTAACAGGACACATTTAGACAACAACAGTGCAAGGCACAATGTGGCACCATGAGTTATCCAAGAGAATGAGGCTCAGTGTGTTGCTGTTGTTTATCATTCCTGAAGGACAAAATAATCTGCTCTCTTTGCAGTGGATGGATCAATGGGTCACTGCTCAGTGACACAGCCTTCTTAATGAAGTGAGTGATCAATGAAGATGTGTAAATTAGGAAATAAGGACGTTGCAGCAAATGACATGTTAACTGCTCTGGTAGGGCTTTTTTTAAACCAGGAAAGCCCACTAGTTAAATGATGTAAAATATAAAAGACAGAATGTCTAGAGGGAATTGGTAAGTGGGTGGATGGATGGCAATCTCCTTCTTTTCTGGGCATACAAATTAAAACAAAGAGAGTGTTGCTGTGGAAATATGCCTGCCTGAGAGGTATGATGCTTCCAAAGTCAGGGCTGGGGTGTTCCTTATACTAAAAAAAAGAAATAGTTGTAATTCTCTAAGATTATTGTAAGCAGAGCCTGAGGGTGAACAGAGGATCTAGTGCCCTGCAGCAAGAGCTGACAGCCTAAGAAAGGGAAAGGCTTGGCTCTGAATGGTCAAAAAAGATTGTATTTAATAAGAATTTATGATGTTATATGGTAAGAGAGGAATGCTTAATACCACTGATATGGGCTACTCACTATATTTTTAAAGGAACTGAGAAAAGAGTCTGTAGGATCTGTGCTACAAGATGGTGTCTTGTACCACTGAAACGATGTACTTTTAATGATAATACTTAGTTCACACTTGAAAACCACATCTTGGTTTAGCTTACTCTTTCTTAAATTTAATTTCATCATTTTGAGCTCAGAGAAGATTTTACAGTTTAGAGCAACATCACTTGAAAAAAACCACATCATGATACTTTCTTAAACACTACAGTGATGGATGCAAACCATTAAACAGTGACATTTTTCTTTGGTTGAAGTATAAAGTTGGCAATTTCAATATTGCCTTTATCAAATATCAGTTGCAATAATAACAAGGGACTTATTAATTTAACTGTATGCCTTGCAACTGAGTATCTTAAAATACTTGTCAGAGACTGTCTGTGAAGGTGAATTTCATCTTGTTAACTTTCTTTCACTTAAGTTGAATACATAGCAAGAAGATGTAAAATCATTCTCCCTCTTTTTAGGTGAAGAAATTCTGGAGATAAAACATAATGCTTTCCACAGCTGATCTGTCACAGCTGGTCCTGACATAAGGTTTGTTGAATGGCTGGTGGTCACACAATTCCATCAACTGCTCTGTGGGTGAGCTGAATAAATGGAGAGGGTAGTTGGTAACCATCAGTTATACTTTGTGAGATGTTCAAAGCTTTATATTAAATGTTAAAATCATCTTATACTCTCAAGCCTTTTCCTTGTAGTGAGGCCGAAAGCAATGTCACTAAAACTTTCCATATTTATCCTACCCCTCATCGTTTCAGGGCTCTTTTTGGCCATGGTTGCTGTAAGTAGTTAAACCACACTTCTTTTAGAAATGGGCATTTTCAAATAGACAATTTCCCATGTGTTCTCACCTTAGTGAGAACAAGATTTTATTGTTGCAGTGCAAGACTGCCTGTGCCCTAATATCTTGGGAAACATTACGCTGAAGGAAATTAAATTTGCCACAGAGAATCAAGGTAAAGCTAGGTCTTGTGGGCCTGATGTTTCTGTTTTTCAAGGGCAGGAACCTTCAACATTAGTTTCAGTGACTGAAGAATTCGTCTCACCTTAAGGCTGCAAATCCAAGGGCCATGCTTTTCAGAACAGTACAACTTCTCCCTCTTATTCTTCCTCCCATCCCTATTTCTGTCTACATGGTGACTGGGGAAGCTCCTTTTCCCCTTTTTTCTTTTTAATATTGTAGCATGTGGACATGCATGGTTCAAGGACATATGGTAACATAATTAACAGCTCACATTCAGAAAGGCAGGGAAAAAACATCCCCTAAAAACACAAAGAATTTTCAACCTGTGTTCTTTTGGGGGGTGAGGGGATTTTTTTTTTTTCCTTTTTCTTTTTGTTTGTTTGTCTTAAAAGGTCAAGGAAGCTTTGGAGTAGGCTCCGGATTCTGCAAAATGATGGGCTCTTACATTCCGCTGGGAACAGTCACACATAAATAGCTCCAAAATTATTCTTGGCTGAGGACTATGCCCCCAGAAGAGACACTCTGAGGTATGGCACAGGGACAACAGCGTGTAGGAGGACATGGGCCCCCCTCCCTGGGGAGTGACTCTCGTGGCCAGAGCCTGCCCAAGCCTGCCTTTGCAGTGTCTTGGTCAGGAGGATGTGCCAAGGGCTGGGATGTCCCCACCTCTCAATGACTTGCCTGCCCAAGTTTGGATTGTAGCACAATGCCTATCATTTTAGGATAACCATTTTAGACTTACATCTCCTTGAATTTCTGGCACAAACACTTTTTTCCTTGCCTTCACAAGAGTAGTGCAATTCCTAGTTAATTATTAAGCTATAAGGATATGGGAAACAAATGTTCAAATTCCTCCTGACACCACATCTGCCACCTCCCAAGAGCCAGCCCTAAACAGCAAGTTATAAATTATTTGAAGTACTCAGTGTCCCTGTGAAAGCTGTTCCACTTAATGTAAAACATTCTAATCCTACATACATTCATTAGGAAATGGGACTCAGGTTCTGTGCCTGTCTCTACCTCTCTTTTTTTTTTAATCTCACACACCCATGACCCAAGTCACTCCTCAGGCTCCCTCAGGTGTTTCTACTTACTCCAAAACTGGTCAGTTTTATAACACGGAGATAGATAATCGAGCAGAAGACAACAGTTCTCCCAACCCTTGCTACTGCAGCACTGCCGGTATCAGATGTGTCAGGAATTGTGTCTTCTGCTTAGCATGCTGTCCTTAGTGTCTTTTCAATATTTTAGAGTGTAATCTCAAACATTGGTTGAGAGAAGTATTGGTTCAGAGTAGCACAGCTGCCTCCATCTAATAATCCTTTCTGCGAAACAATGACCAAAAAAATCCCCAAACACCTAAAAATCTGCCTTACTTCTTTATCTGAGCCTAGAGCAGCTCTGGTGCTCTCTATCTGTGCAATGCCAATCTTGCAGCTCCTCTTGAGTCAAGGTACAGCATTGGCAGGTGCATGGGTACACACTGAAGCCTAAGACACAGATGCAACCCGGAGCACCATACCTGCAGGGTCACAGCAACTTTGTCACCTCGAAATAATTTGTGTCTTGGGGAATGCAGCAGGTGAATTTAAGATTCGTCTGCTTGCCAGTTTGACTCTGCCAGCTGAATCCAGCTGTCTGATTCGGGCCATGGGAAAAGGGGAGGGTTAAAAAAGGGTAGCAGGTCACTTTGCAATACAGTAACTAGTTTTGAACGCTAAGCGATTCAGTCAATTGTCTTAATTTCTCTACTTTGGAAAACACCCATATCTGGGACTTAAAATTCAATTGTTATTTCTGATTTTTATTTAAAGAATTGACTTATCTTGCTACATTGACATGATAATTTGCAGATTGGCTGCACTCATTTTATGACCCATATAATTAATTTTGAATCATTGGGTTCAATTTTAATTGACATTGATTTGATAATTAAATATAGTTCTTAGCTACTCTAGCCCAGTCCTAGCAGCACATTTGGTTCTTTGCTATTAATAAACTTTGCAAATCTGTTTTCCTTTTTCAGACTACCAACTCAGACTATACGTCTGAAGAATATAAGATAAATTAGATGGTTCAGCTAATGACCTACTTACCTCAATCTAAACTTTTTGTCTCCTTCTCAAAGGGCAATCAAATGGTGTAATGATATGCAAAGATTTAAGAATTCCAAGGCACTCATCATGAGGTAAAACTTACTTCTAACCCAAAATAAAAAGTTAACTTAATCTTCAAATGAACACCTCTCATTTGCTGCTTACAGATTTGATTTTACCCCTACTACAGCCAATATGATTTTGCTATATATATTAGCCCTAACTCTCCCCAGTTCCTCCACACACCTTAAACTTTCCTATGCAAGAGCTGGTTTTGACGTGCACTTTATACTTTGTTAAAGTTATTTTATAAAAACAAAATAATCCAGGAAACACATGCTACTTTATATATCATATTTATGCTGTATTAGTAAATCCAGCATCTGTATGAGGCTATACCTCCCTGAATTCATTGGTCTGCCTTTTTTTTTTTTCATTTCCACAGTGTCTCATAATAATGTAGAGGCCACAAAGTATTCTATATATTCTATCTTGCATCAACCCAAACCACATTTAAATAAGTTCCATAAAGTTCCAGAAAGAGACAGAATCTGGTGATGAAGATCACACCCTAATAAATGTATTACATACCAAAGGTGCCATGTCTGACCTGTAAACCAAGGTACTTACACACAAGAGGTCTCCTCTGGTCATCAGTCATGCCTCAAAAATGCAGTTATGAAGCAGACAGATGATTTCACTAATAATGGCACTGCACTAGGAAAAGCATGCCTTCCTGCTGATTTAAATAAGATTTATTTAAATCTTTGTGAGTACCTGATGCTGAACAGGTATCTTGTCTTAAGGTCAGCTCTTATGGAAACAAAGCAGGACTAAAAAGGGCTACCAAGACTAATCCTAGTAACTGATAGTGGATTAAAACCAGAAATAACGGCAAAAAGAAAAAAAAAATAGCATAAGTTTAACAATATGGGCAAGCCTAGGCTTCTGCTGAATAGGATGAGTTTGGAAAGTCAAGGAAAATGAAGGTTCTTTCAGTGTGATTAGGCTGGATGTGTTCAAATGTAAACTGCAGTATGGATGATTACTTATCTTGTCAAAGACAGGGGCTCATTTAAACATTTTGGTATGCTTAAATGCTATTTAGAATTAGCTTATACTAAGGGCAGTCAAGACAGCTTGCCACTGACAGATAACTTATTAAAATTCTTGAATGAGCCACACCTGGTCTTCCCTGACTGGCAAAGCTGCAAATGTGGATCTTTCGTAAGACTCTTCCACGATAAATGTTAAAACTGGAGTAAAGATACACAAGAGGTATTAGGGCATGCACCCCATTTTTTTAGTGGCATGAACATTGAATATGTTATTAAGATGTATTTTTTAGCTCTAGGCCCATATCTTTACAGAAAAATGGGTACATCCTTTCCATTGGCTTTAGCATCCTTTATCTGAGAAAGACATTCTAGAATATTCCAGAGAGAGCAGGGTGACTTTTCACCAGCTCAATTATCCTTTATATTGTTCTGGAAATGCAAAAATTCTCTAGTATTAAAAAGAACCCAGACTCACACATTGATTTTGCTGCCGATTTAAAGCACTAAACCCCACTACAGCTTAGCATTATTAGTAGCAAGAATCCTGTTGGCCTGAACTAGCAATGGTATAATCCAATAGTACAGTTGCCTATGCAACACATTCTTCAGCTACATCAGACACTTTCAGGCCTGATTACTGACAACAAAGCCTATTAACTGGGCTTAATTTGGAAAATTGGTCTCTTTTGTACTGGATTAATTATTATACATGTCAGTAACAACATACTTGAAAGGTTAAAATTCCTAGGTTGAGCCTGATAACCTGGCAGGAATTGGTTCCACAGCTGGAGACTGCTTATTAATAAATTCGTGCGTAGCTGCCACTGCAGTCACCACTGAAACCTGAAGAAAGGAGCAGCTTTCTAGCCTGTGCAAGACTCAGGCTGGTGACAGCCACAGATTTCCAATGTGCTATGCCAAAAAGGTAACTGTCACTGTCATCATTGCTACTTCACAGGCAGAGGTGGGGGCGACGCAAAAGGATGTGATGTCCCAAGGTGCTGATACAAGCAAACACAGAGTCAAGCAGAGAACTGAGCTTCTGATTACTGGCTTTTGGCCACTGGCTCCCAGTGAGATCTATGCTTCTGCTGCTTCACTGGAGACCATCAGCATAGCACTGAACATGTGGTTGCTAACACATTTGCATAAGCCTATTCTACTCCATAGGTTGGCCATGGTTTCTGTACCAATGACCTTGGACTTCCTTGATCAGGCTTCAGCAAAGTACCCCCCAGTAGTCAAGTCTAAAAATGCATGGATCAGAGGGTCTAAATCCTCCTCTATCAGGGAGGAGTGCACTCAAGAGGACTTGTTTAAATAAGAGTTAAAAAGAGACACATCACCAGCACCTGGTTTTGATGGGGTTTGTGGGTATTGGAGTCCTGTAGGTGAGCATTTTGCTTTTCCAGTGAGCAGAGCACTGAGTGCAAAGCTGTGTGCAGTGACTGTGCGCACAATGGAGTGCCTTTGGGGGAAAAGGAGCCCGGGCTAGGCTGCATCAGCATTCAGACAACACCTGCCATCACAGTACAGCTGATCTTCACAGTGCTTTAGAGCAGCTTTCTTCTCCTGGAGCCTACACCCACCCTGTGTCTGCCATGTCAGGGTGAGAGGTTGGGGAATGCCCGGCTCTGCCTGCTGCTTTTAGGTGAATTGTTTCATTTCTCCCTGACCGAGGGCAACTTTCCTGCCTGATGGTGGGCTTCAGAAAATGGAAGAAATAGTAAGAGGTGTTTGGAGAAGCCCGAGGGAGGGAGAGTCACATGGAAAGGGCCTACTGATCTCTTTAACTCCCTAACAGGAGGCTGTAGCCGGGCGAGGACCGATTTCATGTCCCAAGTAGCAAGTGATGGGACTAGAGGAAGCAGCTTCAAGTTGCACCAGAGGAGATCTAGGTCAGGGTTTTTGGGAAAATTATTTCATGGAAAGGTTATCAAACATCGGCGCAGGCTGCCCAGGGCAACGGTGGAATCACCTTCCTGAAGTGTTCAGAAACCATAGTGCTGTGACCCTTGGGGACACAGTTTAGTGGTGGCCTTGGCAGTGCTGGGGGAACTGTTGGACTCAAAGACCCTAGAGGTCTTTTCCAATAGCTTATAAAAGAGAGACAAAAGTCTCGATATTCAACAAAATTTAGATTGCTTTGTTTGATATAAACAGAGCAAGCAGTGCGCTGGGGAACGTGAGAGGTCACCACCCACTCTATGCTCCACTGAACCGCAGCCCACAGCCTCTTCTTATACTATAGTTTCCCGCTGTAATCAATAATTTTTGGTTTTTTAGCTGTCACAATTTTGACAGGTAAGCAGTGGTGGTCGAATAAACATCCTTATCTCAATTCGCAAAATCTCCGGCGCTAGTCAGTTTCACAGATAACCATTTGGTCTTTGTAGATAATCACCAGCGAAATTCTGAAAGTCTGGTCCTTGATATATAGGCAGCATTGATCAGACAATGGCAGGAAGGGCTATCGGGAAGTCTGATTTTGCAAGCTGGTAGTAGATGCAACTTATTTGAAAAACATAACATAATATAACATAACAAGGTGATTTTAAACAGAATGATTTTATCATATAATTTCCTTTATCTAGTGTCCATGCTTCACTTCAGAGCTTAGTATTCTGGTTTATACAAACCTCAATGCTTTTGTGATTAACCCGAATCTTTTATCAATTATCACAAATATAAATGATTCTGTGATTTCCAGATACATATATTTTTTTAAAACACGGGCGTTAGTGACCTGGGAAAGATATTTCAACACTTAAAAACCCAAACGTAACAAGGCAAACATACGCATCCAAGTGCATACGCGCGAGTCGACTGGAACACCACGCTCGAGGGGAAGGAGGGAAGAGGCGGGGCGGTGCAAGGAGGGAAGGAGGGAGGGCAGAGCTGCCCAGCCCGCCCTCTATTCCTGCCTCTCCCTCCCGCCTTCGGGCGGCCGGGTGCGGCGCTGCGTCTTCTGGCAGCCGAACCGGGCCGTCTCCGCGGCGGCCTTCGCCTTCCTCCCCTTCCCGGCGGCGGGGCTGGGGCCTGCCCGCGGCCCCGGGAGGAAATGGAGGCGGCGGCGGCCGGGGCTGAGCGGGGCCGGGGAGGCGCCGCCGCCGCCCGCAGCCGGGCGGGAGGGATGCGCCGGCAGCCGGGGCCACCCGAGCGGGCCGGCCGTGCCGCCGAGTGAGGCGGGACCCCGCCGCCGCGGGCCGGGGCTGCGGGTCAGCGACGCTGGAGGGCCGGTAAGCCGGGGACGGGCCGGGCAGGGTCACGGGGGGAGGCCTGGCGGCCGCCAGCCCCAGGAAAAGGCTCCTCCGGCACCCTGGGGCGGGTGGGGAAGCCAGCGAGCGCTGCGGGCATGTGTTGTCCGGGGAAGCCCGCCCAGCTTCGTCCTCCGTCTCCAGAACGGGAAAAGTTTATGTCTGTTCATCCCAGGTTCTTGCGCCCGGAGCCGGGCTGGGACTGAGCATTGCCTCGGCTTGTCCCATGCCGGTCAGAGCACGGCCCTGGCGGGGACCGCTCTGGTCTTACGGAATGAATGGAGCACCCATGAAGCCTGGATGCAGGGGAAAGAGGAGCCGCTGCCTCTCCCAGCTGTGAAGAGCGTGGGGTGTCCGCTGGAGTGGGAGCTGGTGTCTGTCAGACAGGGCAGGGCGTGCGGGAGGCGAGGCAGGGTCCCGGCCGCAGCCCGGGGCCGCGGGACGGGCGCACGCCGGGCCTGGCCCGGGCCCGGGTGGGTCCCGCAGCGGGTGCCCGCGCTGCTGCCCTGGTGCTTGGTTCACATCCTGCTGACAGGTGAACTGCGTGCGCAGGGAGTGCTCCGGGCCCCAGCAGGAGCTGGAAGAGCAGACACGCAGGCCTGGTTAGTGCCCTCATGGGGAGGAGAGCCCTAGGTAAGAACCAGCCGGTTATGATATATGTTACAACGTTTAGTAGCACCATCCGACTTGCCAAAGGAGCGTCTGTGGTATATGTTAGTCTGAGATTTTTTAAAAGTATAACAAATTGGGCAGGTTTTCTTACCTGTAAGATAATACAAAGGAAACATTGATGAAAACGGGTTAGGTTGTCCCAGTTAGCTGCTGCTTGGCCATCCTTACTAGTTCCGTTTCCAGTCCCATCAGTCATCATGTGCTGATGGACAAGCAGTTGGGAGTTTGAGCCTCCTGGCCTGTCACTGCCATTGATGATGTGTGCAGGGACTGTCCTGCCAAGGAACCCCTGTGCAAGCAGCATAAACTGCAGAGCAGAGACTGGGCATTGAGTTTTAATGCTGCTTACATCTTTCAAACTTTGTCCCATCGTTCACTTGAAGACAGCAGTCTTCTACAAAGAATGAGTGTTTATTCAAGGTAGCAGATTACTTGCAGGCCACAAGTCAAGCCTGCCATTCTACGTCTTGATCTTTGGTTCATGTTTGTGTTGTGTGTTGGTGATCCCATTTTTTTTCTCATGCAAAACCTTTCGTCTGCCTAATCTGAGGGTTATGTGACAGTTTGTGGTAGCTCTGAGAGAGAAGGACAGAAATGGGTGGGGACAGGAGTTTTGAGATATTGTGCTGCTAAAAAGTGTAGAATTGCAATAAGAGGGAGAAAGTAACCAGAAATCTGTGTATTTAATTGTGAGAAAATGGACTAAACCTTCAACATGTTTCTTGCTTTTGTCTACTTGTAAAGAAAAATCGTGCTTTAGACAGCCAGAAATAGAAGACTGTTTTGGAAGCAGAAGGTGCCTTTTAAAGAGAAAAAACAGAAGCTAGTACATGTATTTACTAGAAAATAAGTGCAGGAGAGACAACAGAAATACAGTAAGGTTAGAGATAAAATAGGAAATGCAATTGCCCTATGTGAAACAATAAAAATATTAAGGTAGAGACAGAGAAACGACATAAGCACATTATTATTTTTTTAAGTATTGATCATTGCATTTAAGTGAGCATAAATGGTTGAGGTACTTCTGTCTGTAACTTTGAATAGTTCTGCTTCTTGAGATCATTGATGAACTGCTGATACAGATGTGCTTTAGGATGCTAACAGTGAGTAACAATGTGGTAATATCATAATTACATGATGACAGATTCTCTGACAAGACCCTTACTCTCATGAGTATGGTTGCAGATTTCCTGTGCACATTAAAAACAAAAGAGTAGACAAAACTGTTTAATGTTTTCCTCTCAGCTTCTACCTCTTGAAGGGTAAAAGTGGTGGTTCTTATGGATGTGTCTGCAGTTCTGACCCTTTCCTGCTCTGTAAGCCCTGTCCTTAACGTGAGAATTGTACTGCTTGTAGGTGACTGGCTGAAATGCTCTCCTGTCCCTACAGCACAGGACCTGGCAGCAGGGTCCTCTCTCCACTAACTGCATTTCAGGTCAGAGCACACAGGAACTGCATTTCCCATGTGATTTAACACAATTTCTTAGAAATCCAATACATAAATTACATAAGGGGATATAGATCAATAGTCTTTACTGAATGGTGTGCATCCATCACTGTTATAGAAGTGGGCAGACTAACAGAGATGTAGAACACATATACTGAATTGGGCAGAGAGGTTTGGCCCAGACTTTTCATTAACCATCAGCTACAGCTTTTCAGAAGTATAGAGATTTTCCTTCTGCATAGTGTTCTCTGCAAGTTTCTGTCAGTGTGCTGCATTCAGTGTTTTGAATGTTGAATAGTTCTCATAGTTTTAGCGGAGCTACCTAAAAAGTAAAAGGTGTCATTACTACAGTTCTGTCTTGATATCCAATCTGAATTTTTGTCTTCTGTGAGAGCTGGAAATGAATATGATGTCTGAGAGTAAAGGTAACAAATCTCAGTGCTTAAATGGAAGACAGTGCATTTCATACTAGACTGAAAAATGAGGACCTTTGAGACCTGGTGGTTTTCAGCATGAATCTTAGGGCAGGTTTGCACTAGTGCAGTGGTAGGATGGGAATAACTTTTGAATAACTACTTAGCTGAAAAGAGGCCAGTCTGATGGAGTTTCTATGATATTTGCCTTTCATGGTCAACAGTTTTCCAGATCATGAAGAATTAACATGTTTCAGTTGTCAGCCAGGGAATTGCAGCAATAAACAGGAGATGACAAACATTGTCTTAATGTAGCACCTGTAGTCGTCCAAAAGACAATTCATATCTAGGTGTGGTGTTTTTAGAAGTACTTAAAAATGGACTCATGACAGAAGAGGGGGAAAGCAAGGAACTTTCAGAAGCCAAGCTGAAAAATGTTGCAGTGAGAAGATAAAAGTAGGCCTGAACACTGCCACTAGCTAATTTTTTTTCCCTTTTACTGGAGATACTCAATTATTTTCTTCCTCTTACCCATTTTGCATACATTATTTGGGTTCCAAGTCTGTTTTGAGCTGCTTGACTGCCTGCACAGGCTTTCAGCATATCCTGAAGATGGTTCACTGCTGTCAGCTGTGGAGAGAATTCTTCCTGGAAACATTTGTATTGCTGGAAAGCAATTGCAAAAGCTAGTTGGAAAAGCAATTGCCACCTGTAGCAGTAGTAGTGATGTTGCAGATGAGCATGCAAACAACATCAAAACCGGGCTTACTTCTGTTATTGAAGCTTTGTGGGAATGAAGAAGCTGGAATCCTGGTATATGACTGAAAAGTTTTAAAAATACTTCCTTAGAAGTATTAACTAACTTTTTTTTTTGCATCATAACTGGGAATGAGGGCATTTAATGTATTCCTTGGCAATTTACTTTAATGGCTGTATAGAAATTGTGATGACAAGCCATGCAGATGTGGCTCTCATTGAAGTTGCATGTGGCTACTTTAGGACTGAGTTTGATCCTGTTGCTAGTTACAGGATTGTTGTGAGGATGTCATTGTTTGAGATTTTTGTATTAGATCCTCTTTGGTTAAATGTTTGAATGTTATGTTGCTTTTGTCCTCAAAAGGAAGCATTCACTCTTTTCAGCACCTGAGTTCAGCCCCTCAGGTGTCTTATCTCTCCAGCAACAGTAGAGACAATAGTGCTGTATTTTTGTAGGTTTTGGATGTGAGTTGTTTTTTTTTATTTGCGGTGGAGCTTTTGCAGATACCTGGTGTACACCCCTGTGTCTATTGCCTATCAGAAGTTGGAAATTCAGCTTAAGATATAGCTTAAAATTTTCCATTTCTCTTAGTGGCTGGGAACTTCAATCTTTCTTTGTCATTGGTTTCCTTATATTTAATCTTTCAGTCATAGAGAATAATTTATTAAGATAGCAGTTTCAAAATTCAGGATAGAACTGCTTGTATTCAGTCAGTTCCTGTGGGTGATTGCTTTGCTTATTAAAACTGCACTCTGAAGTGTTTGGGTAACCCTTCCTGCACTCCTAAGGAAGTTCTGATTCAGCTACAGGTAGTAGGCACTGCTGCAAGGAAACTGAAAAATATTTGGCCAGCTTAAGCTTAGTGTTCCAGATTGGTAGTTTCCAGCCTGTAATTTCTGTAGCTGGAGAGGGGAAGAGTCTATTCTATATGTCATAAGCTGACTTGGGATAACCGAGTGTAGTGTAATGTTACATATACCACTGAGAGCACAACTTTCTTCATTCTCCCTTTCCTACAATGGGCTGTCTTGCCAAGCTGAATCAAAAAATAAACTCTTCTTAAAAAAAGTTGGGGTTTTTGATTTGTCTCCTGAAACATTCAGACCAACAGTGCTATTCCCAGCCCAAGCAGGAGGGAGGAATGGGTACACAGGGGTGAAGGAGTGAAGACTCCTTTGGATAGCAGCAAGTGGTTACGTTGCCTCAGCCTTAAGGTTAGTTAAAAATACCGCTGAATGGACAAAAAATAAAAAGTGAAATCTACTGCTCTGTTTTATGAGACACATGTATGAAAATCTTTTCTTTTTGGTTATGGAAAGTATTTTTCTAAACTGTAACAAAAAATAATTAATGTGTCTATCTTTTCTCTTTAAAACAGGAAGTGCCAGCTTTATATGGCTCACATCTGACAACATGCACCACCAGTGGCTGCTGCTAGCTGCATGCTTTTGGGTGATATTCATGTTCATGGTTGCTAGCAAGTTTATCACATTGACTTTTAAAGACCCAGATGGTAAGTTTAGCTTTAATGTTTGATGTGAAACAGAAAACTGAATAGTGCTTCACGAAAATACTATTTTATATGAAAAGTAGTTCTTGGCATGTTATTACTTCTTCAGTAGGACTGAGAACAGACCAACTAAATTTCTGAAAGTGACAGTGCTGATATTCAGCTCATTTTCTTGCTAGAAGTCTGTAAATCTGCATCACAGGAGATTTTTTTGATGGTTAAGAACTGAAGAGATCATGTTTGGCAGTGCTGTCTTGGTAGGTCTGCTTTTTCCAGTACATTTAGTTTCAGTATTTGTGATCTACTTGGGGTAGAAGTTACGAGCAAAAGCAACAGAGCAGTATTACCTGTTTAAAGTCAGAAGAGACTCAGAAGGTACTGAGAAGCTCATTTCACATTATACTAGTTTGTGTCTTTTTGTCACTGTCCTGTGGCTGAGGCATTATGTAAAACCTGTGGAAAATTTTATTTCATTTGCAATGCACTTTGCCTAGCCACCTCTGGCCTGCTTCTTGCATTAATTCAGTTTTATCCCCTGTTTGACTTGTAAACAGCTTATAGGCTTTTGCTTAACTTAAGTAGCTGAGATGTTATTATGATGAGGAATTTAAGCCATTTGATGACACCACACAGCCTGTTAGTTCTGTGTCTGCTGGAGAGATGCTCTTACAAAGCCATCCTACTGAGAGTTTTGGGTGAAGGTGATGATATGACTTTGAGTCTTAAGAGATCTGTGTTTCTGCATCTTCCTAAGACATGCAAAAAAAATGTAATTTTTGAAACATTGGCACTTGTGCCCTATTTTTCAATAACTTGATAATGGATAAATACATTAGGTGTAACTTTATATATAGTATGCATCTATGTGAAGATTTATTCAGCAAGTCTTACAGAGGAGATCTGTAAACTAAACTAGCTTTTCTTGGACCCAGCTGCTCTGTCCTGGTACATCTGCAAATCAGCTAGTCTTATGTTAGGTAGTTATATCTTCCAGTATTTCCCTCTATGTCAACTCTTGTTTCCTGGCTCAGGTATTCTTTGGGTGGTTCTTTTAATCAGAATTTGTCAGGAAAATTAAAATGTAGTTAAAAAAAAATAATTGCTAGAGCATAGCCTCTGCATTTACTTGCTTTTTATTATCTTGACTTGCCAAGTTTTTTTTCTATACTGAATCTTCCACTCCATTTGAATAGTTCTCTGAGCAGATGATATATAAATTCTTAAGCTTGTCCTGCAAAGGCGTGACAATGGTTATATACATATGTGTTGGAGTGTTTGTAATAAAACTAATGAAGGGAAATACTTTGAATATACCAACAAAATTTTGGAGCAAGTCCAAACAGGATGGCAAATCCTGGAGAAGTTCTTCTAGAATTAATAAAATATGACTTGTCAGAAATTTTTTCTTATTTGGATGTGTCTTCTTAGCAGATAGAATAAAACCAGCAGATGCTCAATGAATCAATGTTCTTCTGTTTAAGCCTTTTACTGATGTCTTGGGTGCATGAGCAATAGGAACTTCTTAAGGAGCAGTTTTCTGTCCATCGTTCCTAGTAGCATCTACAGGCATGGTTCTACACAATGATAGTGGAAAAATAGTTAAGCTGCTCTTTCACTGAATCAGATTACTGGTATTTTCCAGAAGAACTCCATGAAGTAAGTCTGTGCACAGCAATAATTACAGTTTCTGAATGCTTGAATGCTTACATTTCTTTAAGTTTTAACTTGCTTTTCCCTGCGAGCCCTTTGTTAAAATCCAGTGTAGGCAGAGTAGAGTACTCCCTGAAGAAAAGGACATAGGCAGTGCACGCATTTTCTCAACCATGAAACAGTAAGCCCTTGTGGATGCAGATGAGGAAACATTCATAGAAGAATCTCTATGAAGGGAAAAGTAATCCAGTATGGGTGGAAAGAAATTTTCAGGGAGAAATTATGTTCTTTTTGCTTTGTAGTTAGGGAAAGCCGCTTCAAATTATTTTTGATCTTTCTGCACTGTGTAGGCTAAAGCCATAACCTTGTGTTATTTTTTTTGCTTTTACTGTACCATACTAAATGCAAAAGATGAAAAGGGTTCTTCCTTACATGCTTTAATTTGGTCTCAAACTATTAGTTGCCCTAAAATCACTAAAAAAGAACAAGAGTATCAGCTGAGGTTGTTGTTGTGAGAATCTCTAAGGAAGGCCATCAGTCTGGTAATAAAGGAAAGAGGGGATTTTTATTTATGTTTGGTTATAGGTGCTTACTTAGAACACCACAGAAATAAAAGGGTGTCCATAATGACACTTTTCTTCTTGTAGATTTAATATAAAAAAGAAACATTTCTATCAGTATAAAGGGGTATAGATAGATTTAAGTTTTTTATTTGGACATGCTTTGGCAAGTTCATCGAAAAATAAAAATCTCCTATGTAGAAGTCATATAGTTATATCAAATTGTCTATCCAAGTGCACTATTTGGATCCAAGACTTTGATGTCTATCTGCACTTCTTAGAAAAAAGCAAAGCAAACAACCAAAAAAACCAAGTAAAATATAATGAGTATGTTTCTTTGATAAAACTCAAATGAAGTTGCATCCAAAATTCTCACAGAGTGCATCCTTTAAAATATTCATAGTCTGTGTCTGTCTTGTCTAGTACCTTTCCATATAGAAACAAGTCCTAGTGTTTTGTAAGCTTAATACAGGAAGTAAATTTCCTGTGTTGTAGTTGTAAAGCAGAAATAGTTGCTTTCCCCATACCTTCTGTAATGCTGTTATCTCTCTCCCTTCTTTAGGCTATGGTGCCAAGCAAGAGCCATTGATACTGACAGCTGTGACAAAAGTGGAGGACGTACACGTGCCAGAGGAAAAACATTGGCCTGAAGAATTCCAGGTGCATACTGTTGAGATAAGGGTTATGTGTATTAAAGAGTAGAAGAAAATATGAGATTAAGGAAGAGCTTCCTGTTGTTAAGATGAATTGCTAGACAGGAATTATTTATTCAGACTGTTCTATTTAGATAGAACTGACAGAATTCATTTTAACTTCACAAAGCTGGTTTGTTACAGTAACCTGCTGTCTTGTTTCATCTGAATGATTCAACTTAATGTGCTTCCATTTCTAGGAGAAAATTGTTACAGTATTCCTTTATCAAGTCAGGACAGTTGTTTTTGTTAGCCTTTTTAATATAATGGCCCAGTTTTGGATTATTTGTGTTCAGTCTTGCCATAGCGATCAGGCTTGTGGTTGTTTGAGGGCAAGCTTGTGTCTTCTCTATTCTCTTAGATTTCTGCCAATCTCTCTGTTTCTTTTTATCAGCATCAATTTTTTTTTTCATGTTTTGTGTTCTTTGTGTTTCACATTTCAGCATTTTTCCAAAGTAGAACATGAACACAATAGTAGTCAATACCAGTTGATCTTTTAGGTGCGTAGTTCTGTGCTTTCAGCAAATTGACAATGAAACTCTGAAACTCCTTTATACAAATGTAAACTTGAGAGCAGTTGCAGAGTGGGCTTTTTTTGTTTTTGCATTAGTACATAAGTCATCTTATGTTTAAAGTATTTTTGTGATGCATCATGGAAGGTAAGTTAGCTGTATAAATATGATTATTTTTGTTTTCATTTTTCGAAACCATGAAATTTAAGTTACCTTCAAAATACTCAGGAAAAACACTTTGCTCAGTGGAAGACTGGCAGATACATATAGTGAGTTTTAATAGCTTTCTATACTAGTATGGAAGAGGATAATAAGGTTTCTGGATCTAAAGTAATTCCCACTTGACTTCCTGACAGCACGAAATGTAGAATAACAACATTAATTTTGGTTGCATGCAGAAAGAATTGTTTGGACAGATACAATAATCTGACAGACTGTTGAGATTACATTCTGAGCAGGGGGTATTAGAGAAGAGTAACAAACAGAAAAAGTAGAATATTTTTTCCTTATGGAAGGTTGAGACAAGTAAAATAATTCTTTTTTCATCTGTAGCTTGGACACTGTACTTAAAATCATGGAATGGTTTGAGTTGGAAAGGAGTGTTGAAGATCATGTAGTTCCAAGCCCTCTGCCAAGGACGAGGACACCTTTCATTAGCCCAGGTTGCTCAGAGCCCCATCCTACCTGGTCTTGAACATTTCTGGGGTGGGCCACCCACAGCTTCTCTGGGTAACATGTTCTAGTGCCTGACCACCTTCATAGAAAACAATTCCTTCCTAATGTCTAAACCTATTTTTTTTCAGTTGAAAACCATTACCCCTGTCTTGTCACTACAGGCCCTGGTAAAAAGTCTGTCTTTCTTACAAACCCCGTGTAGTCATTGAAAGGCTGCAGTGAGGTTCTCCTGGAGCCTTTTCTTCTCTGGGCTGAGCAGCCGCAGCTGTCTCAGCCTATCTTCGTAGGAGAGGTGCTCCATCCCTGACCGTCTTCATGGCCTCCTCTGGGCCTTCCCTTAACAGGTCCATGTCTTTCCTGTGCTGGGGCCCCAGGGCTGCATGCAGCACTCCAGGTGGCAGTAGAGCAAAGGCAGAGAATCACCTCCTTTGACCTGCTGGCCAGGGTGCTTTTTTATGCATCCCAGGGTGCAGTTGGCTTTCTGGGCTGCAAGTGCACACTGCCACCACATATCCGATTTTTCACTCATCAGTATCCCCAAGTCCTTGGCATGGTTGGTCTCAATCAGTTCATCCCCTAGTCTGTATTGATATTGGGGATTGCCAGTCAAGTTAGTGGAAAGGTGAAAATTTGTCTGTATAAATTTAAATTTACCCATCACGTCTTAATAAGAGAAGTTCCTTTTTTCTCTCACTCTACTAGTTGTGAGGCAAGAGGTGGTTGTGGTTCCTCTCTTAGTCTCAGAAAAATGAGACATGTGAAACAGCTCATCCATTTTTGAGGAGATGTATCCTGCTACTTCTTTTGTTTGTCACACTGATGCTTATTGTTCACATTTCTATTCACCTGATTTTATTTTAACTTGGATAAATGGAAACACTGGATGCCTACAGGTGCTAGAAAACAACACAACAACACAGACCTTTTATCCTAAATTTTTTTCCAGCCAGATGAGTCACAAATATTCTGAGTTGGAAGGGACCCACAGGATCATCGAGTCCAACTCTTAGCCTACACAGAACGTCCCCAAGAGTCACACCATGGGTCAGCCCCATCTTCTCAGAGCTTAAAGCATAATTTATGTTGAAATTCCTGTCCCAACCTCTCAGAAGCTTTCTTACAGGTTGTTGAAACTCTGTGGGAGTTGCAGTATTTGATCAGGGCATGTTTTATCCGCACAGATAAGACCCTGCTGCTGTGCAGCAGACTTAAATTGTTGTATGGAAAAGCTCTTAGTGCTGTATACTACCATAAAATGTCTTAAGAGTTGAACTGGTGTACAGCAGCAGCACAGGAAGCAAACTCTGGACTACTCCTTTAATTAATACATAGCAATGTTTTAATCATGAATCTGGGAGTCATTAGGTGCATAGTTTGGGGATTTTTATACTTTAGAATTTGATCTGAAAACTGAAGTCTTTAACTTTGCTTTTTTCTTTCTCTTCTGCATTTCATAAAGCCAACTGGAAAAGCTTTTTCAGGAAATCTGATCCACCAACCCCTTATTCATATGGAAAGACTTGAGCTTCTCAGGAATGTCTGCAGAGACACTGCATTGAGAGATCTCTCTCATGCCGCAGTTTCCAAATTCGTCTTGGACCGAATATTTGTGTGTGACAAGCACAAGATCCTGTTTTGTCAGACGCCAAAAGTGGGCAACACTCAGTGGAAAAAAGTCTTGATCGTTTTAAATGGTATCTACTTTTCTGTGGGTGTGTGGGTTTCTTTGAGGAGGAGGAGGAAATGGAATTGCTCTAACTGGGGCAACTAAAACGGATTCTTTCTGCATTTCTGTACACTGATACTTAATTTCAGCTTTTCATTTATCACAGTTGTTTCTAGTCCTTTCAAAACATCCCCTTAAAATGAGATCTGTTCTTTCTGTAAAAATAAATAATGTTATTACTTGGCTCAGAAGTTACTTGAGTCATGGCAGAGTACCCATATGCATGTGGTAGGTAGGTTTCTTATCATTGACAGGGTGCACTAATTTATAGAATTAGGAACTATATGACAAGGTACTGTAATTCCTTAGTAACAATAATATGAAATTTCTAGCTAAAGACCAGTGACTTTTAACTAGGGATTTTAGCCATGAAGAAAGCCAGTTGGCAGCTGCTGTTGGTCTGCATTTTTGAAATCTTGTGTGTGTTCTATCAGTGAGCCATCATAAGAGTTAAGATTCTGAGGTGCTTAATGCAATAGTTTGGTCACTAAAGATATGTTATAAAAGATAGTGAAAGAAGGAAAAAGGGACTAGTGTGTTTGAAAAATTAGCAAATGAGCTGCGTCCCTCAGCAAAACTTTTCTAGCAAGCAGTACTAACATTAAAAACTTCAGTGTTAATTTCATCATTCATCTATGGATGTGAGCTAAAAATCTAGCAGAGATACACCCATACCCATGTATGTGCATACTTTTTAATACCTATGAAAGCCACACTCAAAGTGTTAAATATAGAACTGTGTGAGTGCATTGGAAGTACCTGCTCTTACCAGCATTTGAGAGATAACATGCAAAGAATGCCTCAGGATGGGCAGGGATGTATTGGCTGTGCTGAGTGGAGGATAATTCATGTCTTAACAGCAGGGAACTTTTCACCTTGAGTTTCCTAGTTCTGCCATGTTGGATAATGATAGAAAATTGCTTGCACGTAAACACTGGTCTCTTGTCTTAAGCTGGTGTCTGCTGATGAAGGCTACTCCTGTGGTTGACCTAACTTTCTCCTCTTTGGGTAGTCTCAGAAGGCAGGACTGATACTTGAGGGGGAATAGTTTATGTCCAAATACCTAAGTGATATTTGGAGGTACAGGATGGGGAGATGCAGCTTTGGCACTGTGTGGGAGCTAACTCTGCTGCTGCTTGTACTGAATATGTTCTCTGAACGAATGCAAGGTATTGGTTTCTGAAGCTGTCTAATCTGACATCTGTTGTCCACATGCGATTCACCTATGGTACCAAAAAATACAACTGAAACTGATAAAATACAACCCCAGTCTCTACCCCTCATCCCTGCTCATTCCAGGAAAAAAAAAAATTGAAAAACTGAGCAGCTGACTGGTGTGTATTATTCACTTCAGTTCTGGAAACAAGAAGGCTGTAGAGGCTTTCACTTGACAGGATTGTTTTGTAGCACCCTGTGCTTGTTGCAGGTTGTTATTCTGAAACAATGCTGTTGTGGGAAGACTTATGCCTGAAGGCCAAGGGGCCACATGAGATGTTTCTCAAGGTCATAAAACCTTCCAGGATCAGGATGCTAAAATGAACGCAGCAGAGTTAAGTGATACTATTTTTCTTGTCAGCTCATGTGCTTGCAGAAATGAATATCTGGAGACTTATGTTGTTAATTTTAGTGCCTTTTAATCTGTGGAGTACTCTCTGATTGGATTTTTTGTTTCAGCACAGCATACTTGTTAAAAAAACTTTACGGATCCTGAAAGCAAAGTACTTTTGCATTGAAGCAGTTCCAAAAGCAGCTCATAGCATTTTTTTTTTGTTGGTGGTTGAAATTCAGCCAAAAAGCTGATTCCTTCTTCTGAGATAATCCTGAAAGTCTTCCTCCATTTGTATGTGCCGGCAGAGGGAAAGAGAATGGGGACACTGACATGTGAGGAGTTATAGGCTTAGATGTAATTGCAATGAAATTTGCATAATATGCATTTCTGAGGATTTGGGGGCCATTTGGTCTTGGACCTTGATGTCACATACCCTAAAGCATTTTAACAGTTTTCAGCTTCACAGTCAGAATCTCTCATAATTTAACAGTTTTAAACATAGTAACTTTAAATGGTAAAAATAAAGAGAACGACATAAAACTGTCAGCCAAAGGCACACATGCTTGCTTATACTCACTGTTTTTTTCCCTTGAATGAATCACTTGCTCTCTCATTTTGATTTACCTAGGAGCATTTTCGTCCATAGAAGAGATCCCGGAAAACATTGTACATGATCATGAGAAGAATGGCCTTCCACGCTTGTCCTCTTTCAGTGACTCTGAAATTAAAAAACGGTAAGTGCCTCTGCCAGCAAGTGTGAGAGGGGTTTGAGGTCCGTGGTGTTATGAGCAATCAAGGGTACAGCTGAAGTCTGCCTCTGAAACTGAGGACAGCAGGGTTTCTGCTCCACCACTTGTATTATGGCACTATTCTGTTATCCTCACAGATGTTGCTGTCTGCCTTCCTGCTGGCTTTGAAGGAGACCACCAGTATAATTTGTGATGTAGTTAGGTGAGCCAACCAACTCCCTGAGATACAAGGTTTCTGTAATTCAATGCATACCTAGCTGTTAGATAGTTGACCTTCAGAACTGAAGGTTTAATTGGACAGCCCATCCTGATGTCTTGTATGGTAAAGCTTACTGCCTACAGGTAAGATTGTCATTGCAGCAGACTTACTGGGACTGAACTGGTTAGATTAAATTGTCAGTGCTTCTTAGCCCCAGAATATTTTCCATTCAACTGAACCATTTTTTCTTCCTGTTTAAGTGCTTCTGGTTATTTTCAGAGCCAAAAAATACTCCTCAATAGAACTTCTACATCACTTTGGCTAGATTTTTAACTATGCCTGCTCTTATCTTTACTAGTGCCTATGCCATGTATAATGCCTGTTAGGGGTGGCAGCATGGAGAGAACAGGACATAGGATGGCAGTGGACACTTGTAAGCATGTACTTGCATGCATTACACCATTCTGAAAAGTCAGTCCTTTATACATGTGTCACACACCAGTAAACCTCAGTGCAAGGTGTCCTGTTGCATGCAGTGGCACAAGGACATTTATCACAGCTGTGCCTGTAGATTTGGGGTCACTTGTTTGTGTTAATATTGTGTGAAGGAAAATATTGTCACTGCGCTCTTGAGAACATGGGTCTGTTCTCCTCCCTGTGAGCAGCTGTGCAGAAAGGAACTGTTCACCTGGAATGAGCCCTAGTTAGGGTATATGAAGTCGAATCCATTATTGCTTGGGTTGCTGCATTCTGCTCAGCATGGAAGCTATGCTGGAGGTGTGTAATGTGGCTTTGGTTGGGATCTGAAATTACCAGAGTTTTAGGTGTGGAAAGCAGGATGGTGTGGATCTGTTGATTTAGTTTGCTGACCTCTATCTACCCCTGCCTGGCTAGGAGTAAGTCAAGAGTATTTGAAGTATGATTCAAGTGCTGTACATGCTGAAGAGTCCATCCACATCCAGTCTATCCATCTTTATTTCAGGACTGGGCTCTAAATCTCTTTTCTTAGCTATTTATTGAAATAAGCTTTATTTTCAATTTATTCCTCCTACAGATAATCTGAATACAGAATATTATATATATTACAGTATCACAGTAATACATGGAATTCTGTTGAAAACTGTGGTCTCATATTTCAGTGGTGCTCTCAGCCATTGTTGAAAGCGTGACAAAACATCAAAATAAAATACCATTCTTAATTTTTTATACTTAAGAAGCAATTAATCCAGCTGCCTGCCAGTGAAAAATGCAGCCTTCTTATGCATTTATCTTCACCAATGCACTTGTCCCCATGTCCTTATGTATTTTGCTTTTTGAGCTTGATCACATGACATTACAAATACCTTTAACTTGGAGCTCTCAGTGTCTTTTGTCTCCTGTTTATTATGGATTGAGATAAGCTAAACTCCAGTTTGAATAAAATGTGAAAATTAGGATGAGCTATTTCTTCTTTGTCCTGTTTGTAAAAGCTGCTAGTAAGATAGAAATTGTGTCCTACTGATTAGAATATTGATGCAAGTGCTCTAAGATTCACGTTGCTATGTCTGTGGTCAGAGTTTATGTACATTTTGTAAGTATATGCTAAACACTTTGCTGAATCCTTTAATTTTTTTCTTTCTTTGTTTAGACTGAATTTATACTTCAAGTTTTTTATTGTTAGAGATCCATTTGAAAGACTTATTTCTGCATTTAAAGACAAGTTTGTTCACAATCCTCGGTTTGAACCTTGGTACCGGCACGAAATTGCTCCCGGCATCATTCGTAAATACAGAAAGAATCGCACAGAGACCAAAGGGCTGCAGTTTGAGGATTTTGTGCGCTACCTGGGGGACCCCAATCACCGGTGGCTGGATGTTCAGTTTGGTGACCACATCATTCACTGGGTAACATATGTGGAACTTTGTGCTCCCTGTGAAATCACGTACAGTGTGATTGGACACCACGAAACCCTGGAGGACGATGCTCCATATATCTTGAAAGCAGCCGGCATAGACCACTTGGTATCTTACCCCACAATCCCACCAGGCATAACAGTGTACAACAGAACGAAAGTAGAGCGGTACTTTTCAGGAATTAGCAAGAGAGACATAAGACGCCTCTATGCACGATTTGAAGGAGATTTTAAACTCTTTGGTTATCCTGAGCCTGATTTCTTGCTTAACTGACACCTGGGATAAGATCTGAAAAAGTATGTCATGGATTAATCTAAACCTGTGTGAATAACAGCTGCAACACTGGCAGAGCTGAGAATGACCATTTGTTTTCTAGCTTTTTGATGTTGCTCCACTTTTCAGTGAAATATTTGTCATATGAACATGTAGGGGCTTATAGTTGTTTCCTGACCATGTTTTCAGTACATGACATTGCAATCTGTTAGGAATTACAATTCTGTTATCTAAAATACAGAATTTGACTTCTCCCCTCTCTCCTTTAGGAAAAAAGAGGGAGAACAAATGGGCTATGATCTTCCTCTCCTCCCAGACAGAATGCCATTTTTGAAATGTTGTGAAGTATTTACAAAGATGGCAGTTTCACTCTAGGTTAACCCTGGCACTTGGGTAAACATGATTCCTGCTCATGAGAAAGTCATGTAGTCTCCCATGAGCTTTGTAAATGAGAGGCCAGTACAAGACTAGAAATTAAATGCTTGACAAATATAACCATCTAGTCATGTGACTGCTACCATAGCACTGAGCTAATCCATTCTTATTTGTGAAAAAACGAACCTAATTAGACTGAAGCTTTTAGAGATGTAAGAAAATGAACTGGTTCCACACCCCAGTTGTCTCTGTATTTTTGTCAAGTGTTTACTGTATTTACTACTGATGTATTGAGCCTCATAATTCTACTTTTGATTTTCAAGAGATTATTTAACTCCTGACTGTGTAAGTTATGTGAGAACACCAGCTGCAAGTGGAGCATAAAGGAAATACGAAACTGTTAAGGGAACTGTTAAGGAAAATTAATTTAAAATATCAGTTGTATTTGTGGGAGCACATATAATAATGACAAGATGCTCTCACACAATTTAACCTGTCTTTTCTTCTAACAGTTAAAATTAATAAAGAAGTTACAAAAGCAAGATGTCATATTAAAGAGTTGCTTACTTGGATTAACAATCCACCTTTTTCTTATAGTCAGTCTTGCTCAGTTCAGTACCTCAGAGAAGAAAGTTTATCCCACTCTGAAAATTCATCTCCCTGCTGCTAAAGAAGAGAAGGAGACAAGATGAGTCTCTGATTTTTTTCCAGTGATTCACTGCCATGGTGTCTCAAGTGAAAAATGACTAACATTTATGTTACTGATATGGTAAATTGGCTATTTGCCAAAAGTTTAAGTGTTGCCGAAATTTGTGTACCAAGTTATGCATAAAAAAAAAAAAGAACTTTTTTAAGTGGATGCAACCATCATATTTGCTTGTGTTTGCATTATGTCTTATAAAGAGCAATCTCTTCTCTGAGTTTATCAGCAATAAAAATCAGTATGCTGCCACTTCATCTTGCAGGCCATGGAAGAGAGACCAAATATGAAATACAGGAATTGCTCAGTTGCAGTGAGTATGTGAACTGTATTTTTTAAATCATAGTCCCAAAATATTTATTTTCAGATCAGCATAATGTTGCTGGCTAGAAATGCTAATGACAGCCACTGCTATGGAATTTGCTTTTAAATCCAGCCACTGTTTATGTTTTTGATAGCTTTCTGTATTAACACAAGGAAGCATCTTGTACTTGTGTAAAAGGAAAGCTGTGCCAAGCTGACGTGCTGCTACCCACAAACCGGAAGCCCTGTTGTAGCTGGAAATTATTTTAGAAAGATCTGAACAGATGAACTGAAATAAAGGAGAATCATTAACTGGGCATTGTTAGCAAGAGAATAATCCAGGGTGGCAAAGTTGGAAGGTAGGGTATTTTTCAGGTTGGTTTGTTTTGGTTTTTTTGACAACAATTACAGTGCCCTAACTTGTTAGTTCTTAACCAATGATAAAAGATGTTAACAGCTCCAGGTTTTTCTGTGGTTTTCTTAATATGGAAACTTAGCAAAATGCACTGATAAAATGCATTTTGAAGCTAATAACCCGATTGATTACCTTGCTGCCAATTTAAAATGTAACAGTGAATAATGTATTAGTAAATTCAGGCCTTAAAGTTTAATAAAGTAGAATTGTTTTCCTCTGAAAGTATAAACTACTGATCACACGGAAGGCAATGTATGCTTTTCTTGGTAAATTATTTAATGTATTGCTTGCTTAAAAATTGCCAGACATAAAAATTGCCAATACATAAATATTAAGTAATAATTTTTTCTGATAGATTTCTCTGCATTGAGAGTTATCCCAGCCATCAGTCAACAGAGCTATGGACTGACCTAGACAGAGGTGTATAATCCTCTCCCATCTCTGTGTTCCCATGCTTTTCAGGCTGGAACTGGAATGTACATTATCATTTCTTCAATTCAAATGCGAAGTTTGTCCTTTCAGTTACATGTTCCTGAGCTGTATTTTCTTTTTAGAAGCGTGGGGTGTTTTTTTTCCTTACGTGGCTGAAGTAACAATAGTGCAATTTTGGCAAGTCTCTTGAGGGAACTTGTATACCATGGTGGTCCTTGGCAAGATGTGGTAGGGCTCTCCTTAAATTGGTGCAGTGCAGGCAGGATGGTCAGAGTGTGCTGTGTTAGGGAGGATGCCATTGCTGTGCTAGTTATGATAAACTAAATGCTTGTGGTTTGCTTTAGCTTGATTGTACTTTGCACAAGGCTTTTATAAATGTAGTCTCAGTGGCATGTGCAAACATAATTTGGCTATTCAGATGTTATTTGCATATCACTTTCAAACTGCAGATGATACTTATGTCATATTTTTGGAACTGCTGGCCCAGATTATTCTTTCTCCTTTCTTATTATTGTTACAGATTCAGAAAACAAATTCACATCCTTACTTTGTGCATCTGTGTCTCTTTCTTGTCTCTCCTCAGCAGCTTTTGAATCCTTTGGCCCATTTTAACCACATTTTGCAAAAAAAGTCAAGGGGTAGTGAGTTGAAGTAATTGTCTTGAAAATAGGAGGAAAAACACTTCTTATACATCAGAGTCCATGCTGTATGTTGGCTTTAGCAAAAGTACAGATGGGAAACAGTTTTACTGTATCTGCTTGTATGGAGCTCCTGGTTTCTAATGGACTCTCTTCCCTAGTGCTCCCTACAGTTTGGCCTCCTGTCTCAGCTAACAGAGACAAAAATTAAATTAAAATGGATTCCATCGTCTGTTATCTTCATACTAAAATTGAGCTGACTGGGATTTTTGAGATCTTGGGAGAAAGAGGGTTTGTCTTGTGAAAATGGATTCAGGATTCACTTGCTTGTGAAACAACTTTATGGCAATGCCTGTCTCCTTTCCTTTCAACTTCAACACACAGTGCATTGTCACTGCTGTGCTTTCTGATTGCGTGCCATGAAGATGTTTTTCTGTAGTTAAAAATACATGTGCTTTTTTTTTTTATTTTGGGAACTGTTCTGTCAGAGAAAATGTCTCGAAAATATGTATTCTTCCCAAAAAAAGCATGTTGTTTTCTGATTCATATGCAAAAGCTGCCCTGTTTGTATTGGGGGTAAGGCTCCCTGCTGCTCCGTGTGTCTCCATCCTCAGATTAGGGAAGCCATCAGACAGCTCTGGCTTTTGTGCAACATCACTTTTTCCTTGAGGTGTTAATAACTTTGTTGGCTGGGAAAGCAGCCTTTGATCTTATCTGTGCTCCAGAAAGTTTGCCGAGAAAAAGAGTGATTATATAGGGATTGCTTAAGCTTATTTTCTCAGATGAAAAAGGATGTCTTGCCAGTGTATCTGCCTGTATCTGATATCTCTTAATTGACAGAGAGAGAGGGAATGATCTTTCTGCTTAATGGCCTTATAGTGACTTATACTAAGCCCCCATCCTTTTTTTTTGTTAGAGCAATATGAAGGGAGCTGGAAGGAGGTGTAAAGTTAACATGTGCTTTTTTGAAATGAGGTTGCAAAGGAAACTTGACATGGGAGTTGGTTGCTGGAGATTTATCCTGTCCAATTACTTGTTACGTGTCATCTGCAGAGACTGGTGTGGATTCTTTGTGGCTTGTGCTTGAGAAGATTTATTGATTTAAGGTAGAAAGAGGCTTGTGGGTGGTGGAAAATTCCCTTTCAGCCTGAGTTAGCTGTGCGTGTTCCTGGGCTACTGCCATGGGGAATGTTTTAGAAAGAAATGATCCTATTAGCAGCAAAGCCTGCAGTGCTTGGGCTGGTGAACGGAGTGCCTCCCTCCTGGAGGAGGAGTGACTTTGGCTCACACTGATGTGTGCAACCAGCTTTGGTGCTGCCTTGTATAATTCTCTATTTTTGTGCTTTTAATGCAGTTGTGTGCAGCTGAGCTGTCAGCTTGGTTTCCTCCGTGTGGCAGTAGCCTGAGGTGACTCATCTCTTCACCACCAGAGCAGCTTTGAAAGGCCTGCAGCCTGTTTTGCTATGCAGCAGGAGACATTTCCCTTATGAAGAGAGCAGCATTAAGCCTGCAGCCATGCAGCTGGTGGCAACTGGCTGGTGTAAGCATGAAAATGGTGCTGTTTGGGACTTCCTGCTGTAAAATCATCATTTTCCCTTTTAATCCAGGCAGGAGTGAAATAGAACAAAGATGTGTGTTTGCTGTGAGTCATGAAAAGGAGCCATGCTGTTAGAAATTTCTGACTGGTAAATCCAAGGAAGACAAAGCCTGGGAAAGCAACGCTGAAAAAAAGCCATGGGCAGTTTTTCTAAGGCCCCCAGAGATACTGGATATGTTGAAGGAGAGTTGCTGAAGCTTCCTGGGAGGTGTCAGAGGAGCAAGCATGCTCCCTGTAGCATGTATGTGCATGCCAGAGGAGCAGATGCTGATAGGACAGCATGCACATGGCAGGCTGAAAGTGTGAAACATCTACTGTGGGTATCTGTTTGAAATCGCAGAAAGGAGGAAAGAAAAAAACCGGTGGGAGGGAAGTAATGAAACTAATCATGAAGGCTGCACCCCTGGAAATGCAGTGCCCACTCTTAACTGCCAGAAACAATCCAACTGCCCTGGATGTGTACAAATAATTTCTGAGCAGTTTGCAGGACCAAAGCAAATCTGCAAGTGGGAGGGTAAATCATGATCACAGGGCATCTGTACATGCTCTGGAAAGTGATTTAATACTGAGAAGCTAGCCAAGGCTCCCAATTGTGCCTAAGTGGATCTCATCTAGGAAAAACGCATAGCTATAGTGGAAGCATACAAGTAGAAAAAGCTCTTGTGGGATAATTAGCTCTCTCAACAACCAAGTATTAGGCACCTGCTGTGATTTAAGAAATAGGAACATTTTCTCTTGAACATCTTTTTTTTTTCCCTCTTCTTTGCAGTCTTCCTGTTTTATTTAGTCGTCTTTGCTGTGTCCTGAGAGGTCTTTCGATGATAAACCGCAGTAAGACACATCATTCTCCTCTTGTCAGAAGAGGCTGCAGGAAATACAAAATGTTCTCCGTAATTATGAGAAATACAAGAAAAATACAGGGAGTTTTTATCAATCATGAATGAACTTGTAGTGACTGAAACATTAAGATTGCATGGGTTGCTTCTTAGATATTTCATATGTTGGACAGAAGCCCACTTGGGGAAAAATTATTGCTGTTCTGTATTTGACATCTTTGTTCTTATGTTTTGAATAACTCCCAGTAAGGTTTTACAGCAAGTAAAATTTTATGTTTTCCATACCACAAAGTTTCGCTTTTGATCCACTTATTTTCCTCTCATTTCCCTGTAAGTATTTTGTAGAGTAAGAGTTGAGTCTGCTCTTACTCAGTTTCTTTGATTTCTGACTCTTCTTTGCAATGCTGTAGCACTTGTACTTGTGAAAAGGAAATGAGCAAGAAGAGTCAGCAAATACTCTGGAGAGATCAGGACTCCAAAGCAGACCTTTATTTGTATGCTGCTCCTATCTACAGCATCTGCTTTCCTTTCATTATCTTTTCAGTCTAGTTCTATGCTGTAAAACCCATTGGGGTATATATTTGTGGTTAAAGATACAGATTTAGAAATGTGTAAAAGGAAAGGGATTAGGAACAGTGTTGCAGCAAGAAAGAAAGAAGCAGTGTGAGGGAGGGGCTTCCACACCCCCTTTCTCAGTTCCAAACCTTGTGCTCCATCTTGTATATTCTTGTTTGACAGCTTTTACGACATAGGTTCTTGGCCTTATGGGAAGCATGGTGTGTAGTGTAGCTGCGTTTCTCAGTATCTCAGTTGCATGCTTGCACACACTTGCTCTTCTCTGATAGAATCAGGAAGCATTCTCATAGGTGAGACCTTTGTTCCATCAAGTGTTACAGTACTGTGTAGCAAAGGTGGAGCAAAGGTGTTATTTCCTCTTTCTGAGCGGTAACAGTGTGTTCCTTAATTCTCTTACTACCAGAGAGTATAAACATGATTTCACTTGTCTGGAAGATGACCAGTGATAACAGCAGTGTTTTTATCAGGTTTTAATCTTAGAACAGTGTTTAAATACATCTCTGTGTGACAGCAAGGTACTGCAGTAAATTGTAATAGGTTTTTGTGGGTTGAGAGTTGACTTACTAGATCATTGGAAATGCCATTCTGATGGAGAACAACTTAGGTGCATTTCTTCCGTCTCCATGTAAGGATCTGTCATAATTGCTTACCAGTCAGAGGAAAATAACTTCATTAGATAGCGATGCTTTTTTATTGTAATCCTCTTACTTGTGGATTCGGGTCTTAAAATACAGCATGGTAGATTTGTCTTGTGTACTCCTCTCCTGTTCTAAAGTAGTATTGGCAGAAATTTCATAACTCTGTTGTTTTGGGAACTTTTTTCTGCAGCTTCAAGTTGAAACTGTTTCGGGTTTAAGCACTTTGCATTGGAAAGTGTGTAATTGGACTGTGGGTATACCAGAAGGACAGTTCATGAAGAACCACAAGCCAGCAGTGTAACATGGGTGTGAGGAAGCTACCACCTGATTCTGCATGCATTCAGGTAAGTATTTTCAGTAGTGGCCAATGAATATGAGCATTGTGACTAAGGCTGTGGAGAGGCCTTGCCTTGAACCCATTTCCTGTTCTCATCAGCTGTGACTCTGGGGAGTTGGCAGAGTTGCAGAGCTGCTGGTGTTTGAATGACCAGAACTTGTTCAGCCTAAGAAAGGAGAAGCAGGTATCACAGGTGTCTAAACCTGTCTGGGACCAATGAAGTAGTGAGAGAATCTCACATCCAGAGAGGGAGGGGAGCCAGAAGACAATGCAGTCACAAAGGCAAACCAGTCTGAGTTGGCTAGGAGCCAGCTGAGCCCGGAAAATAGGAGGTTTCCTACCCTGAGTGAGGCTGTGTGTTGTCAATTTTGGTATATACAAAGGGAGCAAAATAATAACAGGCTGCTGTGTCACTGCCTGTTCAAGCAGCAGAGGCCTTGACTTTGTAGATTTGTTTAGGTTGAAAAAGACCTCTAAGGTCATGGGGTCTAACTATTGATCTAACACTGCCAGGTCACCACTAAACCATGTTTATGAGTGCCACAGCTGCACGGCTTTTAAATACTTCAGGGATGGTGACCCTACTGTTTCTTTGGGAAGCCTGTTCCAGTGCTTGACAACCATTTCAGTCAAGATTTTTTTTTCCAAAAATTCATTCTAAAACTCCTCTGTCACAACTTGAGGCCATTTTCTCTTCTCACATGGAGAAGAAATCAACGCCCAGCTGCCTTCAACCTCCTTTCAGGTAGGTGTACAGAGCAAGGTGATCTCCCCTGGCAGCCCCAGCTCCCAGCTATCCTCTGGGTCCCATCTCTTCTCTCAGTCCAGTGAGCTGTGGCTGTAAGAATAGCAGAGCAGGGCTGGTGCCTGAGTGCTGGATGATCTGACTGGGAGGAGAAGGATCCACAGAGGCAGGTGAGGCCAGTCTTGCACAGCCACATACATTCAGATCAGACTTGTATGCCATGGCATGGGTTATATCTTGGGACATGTTGTCATCTCCTGCCTCCTTTTCTTCTTTAGCACTTCTTAATCACATTTGGAGATGGTGGAAGAAATGTCAAATTTTGAAAGAAGTCAAGAGTGTCAATTCCCTGACATTTTCCTTAGTGGAAAGTTTACGGTTCCTGTAGAAAGTTTACTGTGCTTCCTCTGTCCATGTTTGAGTTGATGTTTGATACAACCAGAAGTGACTTGGTTAAAAACAAGAGAGGAGGTAAAGAGTCTCATGGAGTATGTTCTACATTTAAAGTTTTTGGGATCCCTGGCTTCTCTCTCTTCCTAATCCGAGGGAGAGGTTGGACAGCATGCTGCTACCAGACTCCAAATCCAGATATCCCATCTCTAACTGGCCAGACTGACTTGACTGTCAGCGTGGCAGAGTGCACACAGATGTCATTGCTCAGAAGGACCTTTGCTGCAGGCTCTGTTGGTCCCACTCAAACAGGTATCTCCTCTAGAAAATGAATCATGCATCTTCAATCCACCTTCTCTTTCCTGTCCCTGAAGAGGAGATTAAAGAGCACTTTCTGCAGCAGGATCTGCCATTGTCAGACTTGAAGCTATCGCTGGGGGGCAGCACACCAAATAAGCTTTATTGATGACTGAGCCCCATAAATAAAGCTTTTGCTATGAGGCAAAGTCCTGAAGGTATTTGTAACACGTTTAGAAAAGGTGAAAAGTTCCTGTAGGAGACAGAGCAAAACTAAAGTATTTATGGTTTTATTATCAGCAGATACCTGTAAAAGAGAATTGTAATCTCCAAGTTCCGTCATGCAGAGTAAATTAGCACATAGGCTGTAGTGCTAACAGCTAGCACAGGGTACACAATACTGTCAAGAGCTTATTTTGAGGCATAATTTTAATTTTTCCCTGACACAAAAATCATCAGTGGTGTGTTTACAATCTGAAGCAACCTAATGCTCCAGACTGTGAGCAGTACTTTGATTTGCCATCTGTAACATGTATCTGAGGGCTTTCTTTGTGAAGTATTATTCTGAAGCACTAAATCTGCTAGGCATTTCACTTGAGCTAAGGGCACAGAAAGATCTAGTGTAGTCTCTGCTCCACCTGAGAGGGCAGAGTGTCAGGGAACTTGGACTTCCATGCATTTATTCCATTATTCCATGCTTTGTTTAACATCTGTTACTTGAGATGAGTTCTGCAAGAACAGATCACCCCATCTTCAACTTGGAGGTGCTTGCAAGCAGTTCAGGGCATTTGGCTGAGGTAGTTATTTTTACAAGCTGTAGAGCTGATACTGCCAGGTGCAATTAGGTTTCTGAAATGTTTTGTTTATAAAACTCTGGCTTTGAGTACTTCTAATTTTGCTGACAGTATCTAAGAGCTAAAATGGTTATGTGATTTTATGTTATTTCTGAGAATACCCTTAAGTAAAGTTACTTAGGTTGTGTTGTGCCTTTGATGGAAAAAAATCCTGTGCTACACTGGTCTCTTGCAAGGGATGAAGGATTTAAAACTCAGTGAGAAGGTGAAGTCACTTTGGGGTTTGATATGTCTCCTTGCTGTCTGTGGGACAGAACCACTGAGAAAATTAAAAACTTTTGGAGAATGCAAGCCATGCAACCTGGTAAAGTCCTAGAGCTTGGTGGCTAAATCCTTTTTAGAGGGTGTGTCCTGTCCTGGCTTGCACATGGTGAAGGGGTCTCTTCTATCAATCACTGCTCCTCACTTCAGCAGCCTATTGCAGCTTCAGGTGCTAGACCCACTGAGCCACTGGAGGGGCAGGGATAATTCAGGGGAATTCAGCATATAAACTTGAATAAGGAGAGTGAACACTTAAGGAAGCTTTTGGGAGGGAAGGATAATAGTAGTGAATTCCAACAAGGTGGGAGGTGGTGTAAAAGCAAAGGACTGACTGTGCAAGAAGTCTTGCAATATAAGAACTTGGAAAGGATCCTGAGGCTGATGGGACTTGCTTTCCTTTTTTCCTTTTTTTTTTCCTTTTTTCCTTTTTTCCTTTTTTTTTCCTTTTTTCCTTTTTTTTTCCCTTTTTTCCTTTTTTTTTCCTTTTTTCCTTTTTTCCTTTTTTCCTTTTTTCCTTTTTTCCTTTTTTCCTTTTTTCCTTTTTTCCTTTTTTCCTTTTTTCCTTTTTTCCTTTTTTCCTTTTTTCCTTTTTTTCCTTTTTTCCTTTTTTCCTTTTTTCCTTTTTTCCTTTTTTCCTTTTTTCCTTTTTTCCTTTTTTCCTTTTTTCCTTTTTTCCTTTTTTCCTTTTTTCCTTTTTTCCTTTTTTCCTTTTTTCCTTTTTTCCTTTTTCCCTTTTTCCCTTTTTCCCTTTTTTAATTTTTTTTTTTTTTTGGGACAATGTCTAGAAATTTACATTCAGTAATTGCTGAGTTTGCAACAGGCTGGTACAAAAGTCTGGGAAATACCAATATTAGAGACTTCCCCCCTGCTCTTCTCACCCACATGCTATTTTTTCCACAGAATTCATGTCTCATTCCTTGTACTGGAGAAATGAGGCTCCTGGCTTGAGCAGGTCTTGAAGATGAATAAAATGCGTGTGGTTCTGCTTTCCTACCTCTTGCAAAAAATAGAAGATGGGTACTGAGAGACGGAAGAACTCATTAAAAAAAGAATAATCTTGTAATCTGCGAGCAGTTGCTACAAAAATTTTGCATAATGCCACTTACATGACCAAACCATGAGTCTCACATATCTTATCACTGGTTACAGGTTCCTCATTCTTTAAATGCAAACCTTCAGCTATGACTTACACAAGCCCTGTTTGTTCACAGCTGCAACTGAAGTCTGAAAAGGCTAGAGCCTGAATAGGAAGTTTGCGTTTAGGTACCTCAGCTGACAGTCCAAAATGGATTTGTATTTTTTCTCTAGGCTGCTGTACAGTAGCTCTCCACTTACAAACCCAGGATGCTCCATCTCCCAGGCTTACTTTTTGAGAAAGTAATTACTGACTAGAAAAAGAAAACATGGGGAGTTTCTCAGTCTTGCTCTGGGCAGTGTCATATAAACATGCCCTCAAGAACAAAACTAAGCAGAGAAAAGCAGCTCAGCCATGAAGGAGGAGAGCCAGGCACTACACACAGACAAGTTAGGGAGCCAGGATTAGCAAGCAGAGACCAGAGTTTCTGGTATTTATGTTGGCTATGAAATCATAACTGTCCAGAGCATGCCTTTGTACAAGTTACGAGTGGAGGTGAAGAGCATTTCTGTGAAATTAAGCTCTTACTGGCCACTACTTTGATGCTGTTGTTCAAATGTCTTGGTCATGCAGCGTAAGAACTGAGCTCCTCACATGAATGTGAACACCTAATGAGTCCTGCTGAATAGAAACCCCTCAAGTGTGGATGCAAAATCCCCCTTTAGCGATCCTGTCTTCTGCTGGAGTTCTGTCCATCTGATTAACATTGCTTTCTTCAACCCTCTGGTATGCAAGCATGACACCTTGTAGAATTCCTTGCATTCCAAATCCCCTCTTTGAGACACAAAGTTAGCTTGGCTGTACTCTTGACCTCCTTACCTTGTTTTCCACCAGCACCTTCGTACCCAGGCAATGTGATCTCCTGCTCACACGCTGTTTTCCAAGTAACATAGACTGGGTGTGACGTGCTGGGCAGAGCACAAACAGCAATTTCACTTGTCGGGGAGTTCTTCTGGATTGACAGCTCATGCTGTTGACTCACTGGGAGGCTTTTAACCTGGAGCACTATGGCTATGGGACCCAGTTTTACTGGAGGGCAGTCCCTCTGGCACACCTGAATGGCTCTGTGCATGTACTGTGCCTTTCAAAGACACACAGTAAGTGTTTGATGGCTGTTAGGCATTGCCTTGATTGAAGCCTGACACCCACATAGCAACTGGGATGTTCAGTGTATGGTGGGAAGGGAAACCTCTGTTAGTAATCCTTCTACAGCTGCAGAAGCCATAAGATCTGTGTGAAGGTAATGAAATGTATGTGCATGGAGAAAATCCTTGTAAATGGGTAATTATTATCTTACATCATTATTGCTTATTTGGCCTATCATGAGGGATTTTGGTTGTTTTATGGTTTGGGAGGAGGCCAGGGTCAGACTTTAGAAATAGAGTATTTTTTGTTAATTAAGAAAAATTATGCTTGAGTTCTAAATTAAATCAGAATACCCTTAAGATGCCCTGCTGCGAATATTTCTATGCAGATCTTCTGGCACCAAGTCAAGCATTGTCACCACTCCTGTGCCTACTATTTGTTATTTAGGCATGTACGTAGGGATTTCTGGTGAAGACAGGGCAATATTAATGCTGTTGTGCAAGCCCTGAGTGAAACTTCATCCAAACATGGGCAAACAACTCCAAGAGACTTCTGAACCAGAATAAGTGCAGAGAAGCTTGGAAAAGGTTTTAGGTATTAGGGATCTGTGGCCAAGACAGATTCATAGGTTGTACAGAGACTTTGTAGTCATCTTTTGTGACTTCCTATATTACACAGCCATTAAACTGTACTCCTGAATTGACTCTCTTTTGACCACAGGTGCATGTTTAGGAAATGGGAGGAGGAAGGAATCTGATGTGAATTTACAAAGGTTCATTAATGTAGAAGTCATAACAACTCTTGGTAAAAGGTTTTAGTCTTTATTTCCTTCACAGGTAATTATCTTCCATTATCATCACCACATTTAAATGTTTACTATTCATTTCTACTCTAAACTTTCTTCAAGCTTCATACATTCAGACTTGGCATGCTTTAGTTTGCTACAGCCAGGAGATTCGATGTGACGTCTGTTCTGGCACAGATGCCAGTGGAGGATCCTGCACCTTACCAGAAGAATCATTAGAGGTGGGAAGAACTGGGACTGACTTGTAGCAGTGGGGTTTATAGCCTAGTATTGTCATGTATGTCACCACTCCAGTAACCCTCATGGAATAAGGCTCTGTTCCCGGCATGCACTGCAGAAGTACAGTCAGCTTTTCAACTTCTTTAACGTTGTATGTCAGCCCCATGATACATAGGATCAAGAGAAATTTACTTTAAGAATCAAATCAAGCTGATGGAGCCAGGAGTTAACAAGAGAGGCATTAGGAGCTCATTTATTTCCTCATGGTGTAAATCTAAACCTCTGGCACAGTATCCAGAAGACATTTAATTTTGTAGCTGCATAGCAGCAGTCTGTATCTTTCTGCAAATCACCTTCATCTATTCACACTTAACAGCACTGTTGTTTGTTCTCTTTGACCTGACAAACCAGAGATAAGAGGATTAGGTTTCCAGACACTGTGAGTCTTTTTATTAGTGACCAATTTGAATTTCAGGCTTAAGTGAGCCAGTTGACCGCCTGGTGAGATATGGCACACCTTGGAACTAATGAGCCTTGACTATACTTGTAATTAATCAGTGACACCTGCCTATATTACTTTACCTGGTTTGCTGGCATTGACTCTGTGGTATGTGAAATCTGCTGACTTTGTTGAAGGATTGGGCAGGCTGCCCCACTTAGAAAACTAAAGACGCTGAAAGACACCATCTAAATAAGGTTTACAGAGGACCTAAGCCAAGCAGTCTGGAAAGAAGAGATTCCTTAAAGAGATCAGTGGTGTGTAGTCTGCTGATTACTAGTTTAATAAAACCAGAAAATAGATGTGTGTATGTATGCAGGGAGAATTAAGGTAGACTGTGTATGTGCACAGGTTGCTTGAGAGTAAGCTGGAAAAAGATTTATTCATGTAATAATCAGTAAATCAATGGTCAGCTTTGGCTATCCCATAGCAGTGCTTTATAAGGATGACCATTTAAAATAAACTTCCCTATAGGTCTTAAAAGTAAGTACCATGTATTTCTGTGACTGAGAAACTACACATTCTTTATGTCATATGAATAGAAGAATGCACCTTATGTATAAGCTTCACATGCATTTGAATGCCATATCTGGTCCTGCATGATTCTGCTAGCTGTACAGAGTACATTTCACTGGAAACCTTAACAGCTTTCAGAGAGTTCATTCTAAATATCTCGATGGAAGATATTAATGTGTTCTTAACTTATTCTAATCATGGCTGCTTTTATTAAAAAATATTTTGAATTAAAATGGCTACAAAATCCCTACACCTATTTTTGTACTCTTTCCATGTACAAAATATTTTATTGCATGCTAGCTAACACACTGCAATTGCAATTAATCACAGAAGTATTTTTTCCTTCTTGTCTTATTTCTTTCCAAATAATTAGTTTTAACTGGGGAGATGGTGATTACTATACAAGCACTCACTTTCCAGTGTTCTTTAGTTCCTGGACAGTGATTCACAAAATATTCATTTGTTTGTGATGGAGCCAATACCTACATGTTGCTTGTGCAGTTCTTTTGATAGACAGAGCTGTGTTCAGATATTTCATTAAAGGGGCTGATCCTTTGAAGTTTTATTGTTGGCTTCCTTTGGTCTGGATCAGTCTTATTATCTCTAATTCTACTTTAGGTCACTCCAGTATTTTTTTGTGTCCTATCTGATATGTTTTCCAGTAGCATCCTGTCCTGTGTGGAAACCTTGGGACCGTTGCCTCCTGATTCCCTTCCTTTCAGATCTTAAGGCAGAAGAGTGCTGTCTCTGAAAGCTTTCCTCTCCAATGCCCCTCCAAACACAGCTTCAGCTGTTAGCTTTGTTCTGCCCACTAACTCCCCACAAACAGAATCCATACTCCTTGGTGGGTACCTAGCCCTTGGCTAGCCCACTTGGTCACAATCATCAGTATCATTGTACTTTTTATAACTCAGACCTGTAATCTTGGTTTCCTATGATTAGATTCTAATGTTCTGGTTTTGTCTCAATATTTTTACTCCTGCCTGCCCTGCATTTTCCCGACAAGATCTCATGTCTCTTTACACTCCTGTATTTTTTTCCCAGTCTCAGCCATGCTGTTCCCATATGACTGAGTAGCCTGCTCTCCCTCTCTGGCCTCTTTTCAGATTATGCTCATTTATTAGTCAACTGTTCAAATCTCCTTCCCTTCCTGTTCGTTATTCTCTTATTTCTACTTCAGGTTATCCTACTGCCTTACCTCTTCCTGAGAAGGAAACCCCCTCAGACTCCTCCATAACTTTGTGGGAAGATAGTTTGTAAGTATAGTGCAGAAGGCAATTTTTCTCAAATGATCACAGCTGTACTGGTTACCAAGAAGTGGAAACAGCCTTGCCTGCCCAGTGAGGATGGGTTTCCTAAAAGATTGGGCTAGCTAGTAGAGAATTGCAGTTGCAGTTGAAGATGCAGTTGGAGCTTGAGACCCAGAGTCTGCTGCAGTTTGGGATGGAGTCTGCTGGCTGTGCTGTGAGGAGGTAAGGAACAAATGGTCGTGCAGGGGACAGACAAGGTAAGAAGATGCTGTGTGAGGGACAGAGAGTAAGGGACAGTTTGGGGCTAGCCAGTCATGAAGAAGGAAGATGGAAACTTGCAGAGAGGAGAGAAGGAGTCAGTGCTGCGTGGAGCAGCTAATGAGGAAAGGAGTCAGAGTTGCCTGAAAGAAGGCATGAAAAGTTTTTAATAAAAGACTGGTGTTGGTGCCAGTCATTTCTGTCTCGACATAATTACTACACTACTTGTCTGGCTTTTTGGCTTCTGAAGCAGTCTACTCTGCCATGGTGACCCAAAAGCAGCTTTTAATTAAAATACGAGAAATCACTATACTCTTCTTCCAATCCTTGCCTCTCCCTCCAAAAAACCAACTAATCAAATAAAAAGACAAACACTCACTGTTTAGGAGATGAAAACTTGCCTTGTACTGTCTGCTCTTGGCTGGCAAAGAACAACAGACATTATAGTTTTAGTCTCTCCAAATCTTACCATCCAACCTGCCTGTGCATTTTGTAGACTGCCAGACTCCTAATACCAGGGATGTCATTGAGAGGTTTCTAGTTCTTGAGCTGATGAGAGTAATGTGGCTCAAGGTGATGGGTCCTCTGTGACTGATCCATACCGAACACTTTACCAGGAATCATTGATAGGTGCAGCAGGGACTTCAGAGCATTCCTTGAGTGGGGATGTGAAGACAGCAATTAGCAGTTTCCAGGGAAAACAAGGCATGATACTGCTCCCCACCTGTAAGAACATGATCTCTCCTCTGAGTTAACACTGGTAGCTCTTCACAATGTTTTTCCATCTGACCCACATTTAATTTTGCTAGCATAGTGTCTGGGAGTTTTCATGAAAATGTGTCATAGGCTGGCTCACAGTAAAGAAGCAATTAAAACAGGACAAGAAAACCTCTTTCAGGCAAAACAGTATCTCATGTATGCATCTAATTATGTTATTTGTCTTTTTCATACTAGATTGCCACTGAACAAGAATTTAAAAGTTGGGAAAGAAATTTGTGCTTGAGATCTAGCTTTCCAACTTCAGTGAATCCCAGCCAGCACTCCCTAAATGAAAGCCCTCACACCTCAGTTAATAAGGGTAGTACTTGGGCCTCAGCACACAGAGCATGGAAAACTGTGACCACAGGTAGGGTGCTCAAATGCAACACCAGGATGTCCTCCAGTCTCCTAGAAAACTCATTCCAGAGCACAGTCTCAGAGAAAACTTGCTGGCATGTGGTGTCACACCAATATTGTAAAACTATAGGGGAATTGCTTCTTAAATGGATTAAAAGTGCTTAATTTCAATGGATGCTTTTCCCACTAATATAGTAGCCAAAGAACAAGATGAAAAAATGCCATTTGAAAAGAGAGATGTAAGATTATATATACTCAAGTCAAGTGTGACATGGTTGAGAGAAAACAGATGAGAACATAATGGTGTCCTAGCAGGACTGGGAGAGAAGCTTGAGAAAAGCTTCTCCCCAACCACATTTCCAAGGCAGACCATCTCCCTGAAAAATGTTAATGCAGGGCTGCAGAAATGGGAGAGGCCCCCAGATGCCAATAGATGTCTCTTGTTCTCATGGAGATGCCAGTTATGGTACCTGCCATCCGACTGGATGACCACCCTTATGGATGGCTGGCACCAGAAGGGATTTGGGATGCCATGAACTGCAACATGCTATCCTGCTTTTTAGAACAAGCTCAGTGCCAGATGCCAGAAGAGTCCCTTGTGTGTGTCATCTCACTGAACTTCAGGATGCTGTGGTGCAACATGGGGCAGGGTCACAATGGTTTCCACTCATGCAGGGTAAATGCACATGGCTGTTGCCTTTCAGCCTTGGTCTGGTGCTGCTGCACTTCAGCATCTGCAGCAGCCCAGAGGAGTGTGAGATGTACTTTGCTGAGCCACAGCTCAAACAGGGGTTGCAAACAAATGTAACTTCACTCAATTTCACTGTGGATTTGTTTGCAGAACCCCCTCCCCTCAGTGGGCAAACTGACCCCGAGTGTCAAAAGTTGGATGGAGATCAGTCATCCTGAACACACCCTGCTTCAGCCTTGTGCCTTACAAAGGCCCTGATGGTGCCAGCAACAGAGAAAAACACAGGTCTTGATATTTCTTCAGGTATGTGAACCAGCACAGTGGAAAATATCTGTGTATTATTCTGAAAATCCAAGCTGGTGTTTACCAAACAAGACCAAAAACTTCCCTGATTCTATGCTGGGAGAAAGCAAAGCAACTGGGACTGGGCTGTCCTTTGGTTTGTTTACTTAAGCATGAACAATTACCACCTCATTACATTACAGTGTATAATGTGAACTAATACATAAATTGAAAAATTAAGACACTTTCATTCTATAAAGATTGATTGTTATCATAGCTTGAGAAGGGGATTTTCTTAGCAGTGCTTATCTCAGAAGCTATTGGAAGGGAATCCGGTAGTACACTTTAATTGGCTACTTTTGCATCATAAGATGTGTTAATGATTTGTTGGACAATTATTAAGCTGTTTTATCTTCCCATCAGCCCATGCAGGATGTAGTTACAAATAACATCTTTGGTACACAACACACGTATGACTCGGGAAAGAAGAGATCCATCTCCCTCTTTAGGATCTTGCAAAGAAACATGAGAATCTCCAGAAACAGTCCTAGCTCCTGCATTTCACAGCAGCTGGATTAATGTATTACAAGTCTTATAATGGGGGGGGGGGGGGGGGGGGAGGAGATTGTTGTTATGTTTAACATCAGTAGATTTTAGCTAGCATCTTTTTAATCACTGGTACTACCCTGCAACTTTCTGACAAAAATACTTCTGAAAGAAGGATTTCTTGAAAAAAGAGATTTACACTAACGCTATTTCAGTTGGGGAAAATTCATTATACTGGCAAAGACTTTAGTAGTAATAATTATACAGTGACCTTTTATTTTGTAAGCTGGAAAGCTTGTAATAAATGAGTCAGTGATTAGGGAAGGAGAAAAGTAGTTGAGTGCTGGCTGGAAGAACTGCATTCGGCACTCTCCTGTGGGTTTTCTCTGTGCCAAAGTGTAAGGCATTTACATCATGCCTTGGGAGGTGGTGGTGGTGCTAATTGTATAGCTCTTGTTTGCAGAGTGTTCTAGCTGAGGCCCAAACACAGTCACCACCTCTGTCCAGTTGCAGCCCAACCAAAGGAAGATGCACTTCTGAAATAATCTGCATATCTGAAAAATCATATTCTGAAATTTAATCCACTAAATCTGGATAGAGATAGTATGCTATGCTATCCCATCCCAAAATCTTCTATCCCCAATGCCTATCATGAAACTGTGGCAAAAAATGAAAGTGAGTCAAGGACTAGCATAACGGTGAAATTGTTTCTCTCCACAGAAGAGCTCCTGCAATTCACAGCAGCTGATTTTAGCTAGCACCTTTTTCATCACTGGCCACCGAGGCCACTCTGAATTTACCTCAATTTCTCAGCTCTCAGAGGGTGAACTATTACTCCTTTTGACTCATGCTCTTGTTAAAAATATAAATGTGTGCATATTTGTGAATATTCCAGTGCTGTAGCCTGAATTTTGCAGAAAAACACACAAGGAAATTTTTAATTCTGCTACTGCAGCAAAGTATGACTAATACAAATTAAAAGGTGCCAGGAGACTTGCCCAGTGACCAGGGAAAACATTTGGATGTTTGGATGTCCATTAATTATCTTTTTTCCTGTGACTAAACCAAGACAGGCATGCATCCTGTAGAGAAAATAGTATGTCATTAATTAAAATCATATCAGATTAATTCATGAAGGAGGTGTTAGATAAGCCTACACAGTCTTAATTGTACTGTACCCAAATTTTCATGTCTTTGACTTTACAACTTCTGTAATGTTTTAGCCTGGTATCTGTATGTGTGCCTGTGCATTAATTATTGTTTCAGAATAAGTTAATTAGGATATAAAAGATTTCCTCCAAAAGAAAAATCATCAAAACAAACTAGAGTTTAATACTTCAAACTACCTTGGAACAGAAAATGTTAGAGGAATTAAATATGTCCTCCAAATATGTAAATGCTGTCACTTCAAAGTTACTTCATCTTCTCCTTTCCCCTTCAAGCTCCAAGTAAATTCCACCTTGAGGAAAACCCTGTGGAAGCTGGGCCTCAGGACGAAGTTGAAAATTAGGCTATGAACTTAAAGGAAACCTCATGGCAACTTTGAACTGTGTAACTGTGACTCATTGGACTATGTACCTGTAATACTCCCTTTAGGAAGTGCATGGACTTCTACACGTTGCTTAAGAGTGCGTGATGAGGCCAGTCCTAAGGGGAAGCACAATATTCACAGGAAAATAATACTACAAATGGAGAGAGCCTCTAACAGCCTTCCATGGAGTAGTCAATTTTGAGTGAGGGGGCTATTTTTAGAATTATTTGCCATGCTTAGTGAGTACAAGAGGTGGTCCTTTATTTCCTGTAGTAAGCAACATTTCAATCCTATGCAGTAGCTACAGCTTTTCTTCAAATAAAAATTATAAATCAACTTGGTGTTTCTGTCAGCTTTCAGTTCCTTTATGGAAAATCCATTCTGTTTTGTGGCTGTTGCAATCAGTTGCTTGTAGTTTGTCCAGCAAGAAGCCATAAACCACATGACCATGTCATGGGGCACCTGTTCCACTGAATTTCTTGGCAGGAGTCTCCATGTCACGTTTTCTGTGGTAGGCATACTACTGATAATTTCAGTAAGAAGCATGAGCTTCGTAAGTATACATTTTTAATGATTTTACTTTTGTTTCTTTCCTCCTGGTAGTTGCTGTTTCTTAGTCTATCATTCTTTCCTGAAAATCATTAATACTTTGAGGTAGCTCAAGTGGTGAATCCACATTTTCATCGTCCCTCCAAGATCTGCAGCTCAGTGAATTCTTATCTATTTTGCAAAATGCAGCTGCATTAAAGTGGCTTTGTTGCTCAGATAAGGAAACATAAAATACAAGTCCAGCCAGATGTAAAAATGAACCATGGATCAAGGCCTGTGAAATAACGTGGCCCCCAAAATAGTCATCGGGGAAAAGAGTGACACAGGTGTGCTCAGACACAGGTGGCAAGCAATTCTGCTCTTGGGAAGCAGGGAAAAGATGGGATTCTGTGCCAGTTTGAACAGCAGTGAGGTAATTTTGTTCCCTTGCAAATAGATGTCTTGCAAAAAAGTAGAGGCTGTGTGCCAAGTGGCTATTGATCATGCTGGTAAATAAAGTAGTAGCCACACTTCACGGGAGGTTCTTCTAGAAGTGCCTGCTAAGCACTGATGAGGAAAGGACTGGAGCCATCCCAGCACGCCAGCCTGGCACGACACATGCACAGCAGCAAATGGAGGCCGTGTTCAATACCAGCCCCTGAGCCAGCACCTCCCAAATCACCACCCATCAGAAGGGATAGATGGAGCTGAAGGGCCATCACATAGCAGTCCAAAGACACGTGGGGAGAAGTGGCGTGGCAGGATGGACTTGCCTGCTATCTCCTTCCGCAGGAAAGCAAGGAGGGCTGCTGGGGAGTTCCCAGCCAAAGAGCCTAATCACCAGGTGAGTGGGATGGGGGCAGTCAGCAAAAATGCTGCTGCTCCTTATTGCAGTCATAGGTATGAGAGAATAATGCTGTGGGCCGGCTCAAGCAGTGAGTCCACATTTTCATCATCTATCCAAGATTCCGTGGCTTGTCCTTGATACCACAGAATAGAATGAGCCACGGTATTTCTGTCCTCTGTGCTATGAATAACATCCCTAAGTGACTTAGATAAAATGGGAATGGGATTCCATCCCAATTCCAAGTGAACATGTCAAGAAAGGGAATGATGAAATATTAACAGGATGGCAAGGTCACCTTCTGGGTAGAAAACTTGAGCCAAGGAGGATGGTAGGATTGTTGGAGCTGTGAGTATTGCTCAAAGAATCAACCATTAGAAACGCTAACAGTGCAAAATGGGTAAGTCTTGGAGCAACTTCGTGCTAAGGTTACTGTTCTGAAAACCAACAATACTTCTGTAGTGTGATAAATGTGATTCGTGCTAACTAAATTGTAACTATATTAGCAAAATTGTACTCATATCAATAGAAAATAATTGTTACAAAGCAAAAAAGGAAATGGTGAGACAAAGCAGATGAAATCCTCCAGATGTTAAGTGGCAGTAATAGAAGGATGTAGGTTTGATAAGCAGCAGCTAGAAATAAAAAGTTTCGACCTTGGAATGGGCCAAATTGGGATGATTCCAGGCATGGAACTTGAATAAGGTTTTATTGTGGGAACATATGCTGAGCTACATAACCCCAAGCTTAGCGTGCTTGCACTACCTGCAAGGTTACACAGCGGACACTGATGAAGATAAAGAGCCTTCATCGGAAATAAGACCCTCAAAAGGATGAGAGACCCCTAACTACTAACTACTAGCATGCACAACACAACATAATGATGTAGATTTTAGGAATAGAAACTAGGAGGAGCTTTCAAAAAAATTCTGTATATATTATTATATATTGTAATATATAATATATATATTAGCATATAGCATATAAGTGAGATTTTTGGCTTGATTGTTTGGTACGTGAGGAAGGGCGAGCCCCTCCCCGTACCCCCAGTCCGTTTTGCTTATGCTTTATACGAACCTTAATTATACTAAATTACTCACCGCCAAATTTTGTATATACTCAAATATATGTATCTAATATACTTTGATTGTATTCATTTATATACAACTGTTGCTATTAAAAAAAATTGCTGCTAAATTTCTTCTCGTTGTCTGATAAATTGGACAAATAGAACATCATTCATAACATGTAGCCATCATCCACCTGCTTCTTTATTGCTCTTGACATCCTGGAGTCAGTCTTGCTACAGTTTCTAATCTATGATAAAAGGTAAGAGGAGGGTTTCAGAGGTGCTGGAGGGGCTAGGATGGCTGGGCTATCTTGGTAGCTGAGGGGTATCCTTTATCTGTCATGAATGGCTTGAGGATCTGAGAAACAAAGGTCCAGTTCCTTGCTTTTAGCTGGGGTCCTTTGGTCATGCTTACTCCACCACGAATACTGATGATAACTTAAGCCTAACTGTGCAGTGTATGACATCAACCATATACATCTAAAGAAAGTTAATACCACACTACTTAGAAAACCAATAGACTTTCATAGTATGAAGACTACGTGGTACAATATTTAATGAATGAGATATTCCTGATGTGGCCTGAGACCATTAGTTGAGGGCCAGAGGCCTAGAAGGAAAGAGGCAAAGCCAAAAATACCCTCTGCTGTCCAGCTGCAGCCCAAAAAGCAGCTGGATGTGGGTATCTCCCCATTGGATTGACAGGCTTTCCGCTTCTCAGAGCGGTTTGTTTACAGCTGTGTCTAAAATAAACGTTGCCTAATTTTTTTTTTACCGCTCCTGTTATTCCTGCGGAGCAAGTTGGATTCCTCTCTGACTCACGCATGATTAACTAACTTCCAGCTGCATTATCTTTATTGTTGCTGCCGATGCACAAGCCAGCGCTCAGCACGACTCGTGGATCCCAAGCTGTGCTGGCGAGGCTGCCACTTACAGAAAAGGATTTTTTCCCTAACAGTTGTGGGGTTTGAGAAATGTTATTATTTTTTATTTGTGTATTTATTTATTTAAGAGACAGCAAGTACCTGCTTTCTCTGAGACCAGAGAAATAAAAACAAACAACCGATATCGCTCCCCGACCCACCCGGTGCGGTGCTGCTGGCGGAGAGGCGCGCCCGGCGGCAGGGAGGCACCGAGGGGGTCCCGGTGCACGGCGGACAGGACGGGACGGGACAGGAGGGTCCGGCAGCCGCGGCTAGGAAGCGGTTAACGCCGAGCACCAGGAAACGGGAAGGAAGAGGCTGAGCTCGGCAGGAGCCGCACGGCGGAAGCCCCCCCGGCCCCGCTCCCGCCGGGAGCCGCCGCCGGACCGGGCGCACGTGCGGGCGCGGCGGCGCGGGGGCACGTGCCGGGCGGGCACGTGCGGCACCGGCACCTGGCAGCGGCGGCGGCCGGGCGGGCACGGAGGGAGGGGCGGAGGGACGGAAGAGGCGCTCCCGCCGCGCCACCGCTGCCCCCGGGGAGGGCGGGAGGTCTGCCGGCCTCGGGCGGTTTTATCCAACCGCTTGCCCCTTACATAAGCTGGGAGCCGGTCCGCCCCCCATCCCCGCCGCCGTTCCCCCTTCCCGGGAGCCGCCCCCCTGCTGCAGCGATGTGACACGCCCCCTCCCCATCCCTCCCTCCCTTCCGTCGCCGTCCCCTCCCAGGAAGAAGCCGGAGTCGGGAGCGCCGCGGGCCCAGCATGGAGTAGGGCGGCCCGGGGCCGGCGGCGCCGCGCGGGCATGGAGCTGGGCCCGGGGCCCTGCGCGCTGCCGGCCGCCGCTGGGGCCGGGGCCAGGGCGACGGCGGCGGCACCCTGCGCCGAGATGCTGCAGGTGGCGGAGGAGGCCTTCCGCGGCGGCAACTTCGAGCTGGCGGCTGAGATCTACGGCTCGGAGCTGGCGGGGCTGCCGCAGCCCGAGCGGGGCCTGTGCCTCCGCCGCGCTGATGCGCTGGCCAGGGCCGGCCGCATGGCCGAGGCGCTGGACGCCTACGGCGCGGCGGCGCGGCTGGCGCGGCTGCGGCCCGAAGAGCTGCGGGAGCTGGCGGAGAGCGTTGCCCTCAGCATCCGCGACAAGGAGCTGCGCCTCCCGCCCTGGGGGAGCGGCGCGGCCGGCGGCGGCGGGGCAGAGGGCGAGGGTCTGGGCGACCCGGCGTGCTGCCGTCCGCCCGAGCTCTTCGCCTGCCCGCTGTGCCGGCGGCTGCTGTGCGAGCCGGTGACCCTGCACTGCGGGCACACCCACTGCCGCCGCTGCGCCGAGCCCGGCGACTGCGGCCGCTGCCACCGCCCGCGCCGCCCCGCCGAGCCGACACCTGCCGCCGCCGCACCGCCGCCGGCCGCTGGCCGCCCGCGGGTCAACGTGGTGCTGGGCAACCTGCTGCACAAGTGGTTCGGCGCCGAGAGCCGGGCGCGGCGGCTCCGCGCCGAGGGCGACGCGCTGCGGGAGCGCCAGGAGCTGCCGGCCGCCCTGGAGAAGTACAACCAGGCCCTAGAGATGGGTGAGTGGCGCCTGCGGGGAGGAGGAGAAGGAGGAGGAGGAGGGGGCGCGGCGGGGGCAGCGCTGCCCGCCGGCACCGAGCTGGCCCCGCAGCCTGGCGGGGAGGGGGCTTGCGGTGAATGGTGGGAGAGGGCACCTGGGGGAGGTTACGAGCGGGAATCCTGCCAGCGGGTCTCCTCACGCCCGCCCCACGCTCCAGTGAATGGCTATTTTTGTTCCACTGGTATTTCTGTCCTTGCTCTGAAGGTGCCTGGCGTTTAGCTGTTCACTGCCGATGACTCATTATGCAGTATTTCTAGAAAACCCGCTTTCCTATTTATGGGGAAGCCATCATTCAGTGTAGGATACGCAGTAGTGGTCGTGTTGAGCCCCGCCGCGGCTTCGTGGAAGAAATGAATATGTGGGTCGGATTCATTCAGCTACATGCAGCTGCACCTTCAGTAAGATAAAAGCTTTGAAAAGACCTAATGAGATATCAGTAGGTGTAAAGGCTCAGAAAACTTCCTTTATCTTGCACTGTGCAAAATACTTAATATTAATCTATGTTTAGCCTTGGAGAGATGGTGCGCCCGTGTTGTGAGCGTAGCCTCTTTGTTGACACGCAGGATTTCTATGTGCAGGGTGTTCTCTGAAGAGCTTGGCTTTAAATAAAAATGCCTGCCATCCTCCTCTGCCAAACCGATGGCAGCCTTAGTTTATCAAAACTAGCTTGTTTTCAGGCTCTGTGCCTAGTAGTAGGTGGATCCTGCTCTCTCGGTTGTAGCCTTGTAGTAGTGGATGTGTGCGTGCGTGCGCCCGGCTTGTTTGCCCTGCGAGCGGTGGGGGTGGTACAACACTGTGAATGTCTGAGAGGCGTGGAGCCGGGGAGAGCCGTGATCTAGGCAAATCCCCCGGGATCTGCCGCTCCTCCGGTCTCAGCGTGATGGATGTCCGGTTTAATCGAGGAGGAAGGGGGGAGAAAGCTTCTGTCGTTTTAACACTGACGAAATCCTGCGGGTAAATGTCTTTGAAAGACAAGTGTGGGGAAAACTGCCGCTCCTCTGTCGATGAGCTCCTTCCCTGCATTGATTAAAAATCGTGTTCCTTGATCTTAGTTCTTACATGCAGGGATAAATAGCTCTGTTTCTTTTTTTTGTTGTTTTGTTTCTTTTGCTGTGGAGAGAAACAATTTCATCGTTATGTCAGTCCTTGTCTCACTTCGTTTTTTTTCCACGGTTTCATAGTAGGCATAGGAGATAGAAGAGTTTGAGATGGGATAGTATACTATGCTATCCCATCTCAAACTCTTCTATCTCCTCACAGCTGATGCTGGCTGTGGCAACCATTACTTCTGCTATTTCTTCCACTTTTCCAGCTAGATGTGACAAGTTTTCAGTCCTAGTGAGTGTCCCTGTAAAACTATTATGTGGTTTAGCTGTAGTAATCCCTATTAAAATAGGCAGGATGGAGCCCAAGAAGGAAGGTGAAGCAGAGGGGGAGAGGAGAGTAGCATAATGTAGGTCACTGGTGGATACGGTGAGTTTTCCTTAGGGAAGCCTCCTAATATTTTGGGTTCAGAGCCCTACTGCTGGGCAAAATAACATCTCATCAATGAAATTAAGTTTGAAGAGGTTTTTAGAGAACTATTTCTCACTGTTGTCTCTGCTTCTTGCTGTGTCTGCATGAGAGTGAAAGGACAGGGAGGCCTGTGGTGTGCTGCTGGTGTTCTCACACAGCAGGTATCTTTCTCCTTCCTGTCCCGGGAGTATAATCTCCAGCCGATCTCAACTCCTTTCCAGTGATTTCCCAAGCAGCCTGGGAATCCGTTCAGAAAGTCCTCACTCTGTCAGTGAAGTTGAATTTTTTCTTTGTAATAAAATTGGAATTGGAAATAATAACAGGTATCTTGCTAGCTTTTGAAATCCAAAAGCCATAGGCTTATATGTCGTAACTTCCCTGTAGTGGATCCAAATCCTTGCTGATGAAGGGCAGCCCATGCCCCCAGCTCATCATCTTTTTTGATGTTTTGTGAGTGACAGTGCTGTTTCTCACAAACTGAACTGCTGTGTATGAGCCTCATGTAAATTCTTAAATTCTTGCCACATGTTCATCAGGTAGGGCTTTTTGGCATGCAGGAGTTGCCTTCTTGTTTTCCAGCCAAGTATCATGGTAAATAAGGAGAAAGAAACCCACAAGTTCTTTTCTAACTGTTCAGTATATAAATGTTAGCATATGGGTGACTTAAATGCACAGGACAGCCCTAAGAGTCACACCATGTGCCTGAGAGTGTTGTCCAAAAGCTTCCTGGACTCTGTCAAGCTTGTGGCTATGACCATTTCCCTGGGGAGCCTGTTCCAGTGCCCAGCCACCCACTGGGTGAAAAATCTTTGCCTAAAATCCAACCTAAACCTCCCCAGACTCAGCTTTATGCAGTTTCCTCAGGTCCTATTCCTGGTCACCAGAGGAAAGAGATCAGTGTCTGGCCCTCCGCTTCCCCTTGTCAGGAAGCTGTGAATTGTGATGAGGTGTCCCCTCAGTTTCCTCTACTCCTGACTGAACACACTTCTAATGTGTGAGAAGATAAGTGCTTTTTACAACCTCAAAATGCTTGTGTATTGCTATTGAGTGTCAAGGGCCTGGGTATCGCTAAAATTTCTTTGTGGCATCTGAAGGCACAGATTGATTATACAATTGTGGTATAAAGTTAGGTAAAATTCCAGGTTTCTTGGCAGTATGCACGCTTCAGTGGGATTTTTTTACTGGTGCTTTTTATGGAACACTTTCCTACTCCATTTGTTACAACTAGCTTTGTGTGATGCAATATTAAAGCAGCAAGTTCTCCTATCACTTTGCTCGTTCTGATTGTGACCTTCTCCTTATTCACACTTCAGTTCTCAAGGTGCTTCAATTCTTGAATTACATTTTTGGTGCAATCTGGAATGTCTAGTACGTATTTCAGGCCTGGGAAGAGGTCTACATGCCTTCAAGTTGTCAACTTTTTCCAATTGAAGTCTTACAAACTCATATTCTTAGTGAGTATGTTCCTCTTTTGTCCTTAACTATCACATCTACAACAGCACTGCTGCTCTCATGCTCACTCCTGTAGTCTGCTATGGATTCAGGTGTGGTTGAGTGAGGTTTTTTGTTCTTAAGAAAATCAGCTTTGCTATTTGATCCTTCCAGTCCTCTTGAGCTGCGATCTCTGCTGTTTTATACAAAGTCACTGCCTTTTTTTTTTTTTTGCTGCTATAGACATTGTAATAGATCCTCCATTATTGTACGGTATCTAATTACCACAGCTTCAAAGCAAGCACATGTCAAGCTGCTTGAAAGAAAGCATTTGTTTCCAGATGGATTGTTTTTTGTGCCAAGCTTTATGCTGTTCAGCCATCATAATATCAAGTATTATGTTGGTCTCATGGCCATTACCCCAGATTTCTGAATTTCATTTGTGTGAGGATCAGAGGTGGACTTCCTCTGACATCCTTTCTCTTCTAACTAGTCTTTTGATTGTTTGGACTCCTAGGTTAATTAAACTGAAATATACGATATATGTGTGCAGGATTGCTTTGTTTGTGGGGTTGTTTTCTTTTGTTTATTTGGATTTGGGGCCTTTTTGTGCAGTATGTGCTTTCTGCACCCTTTTTTCTTTCACCTGGTGCTCTCTCTCTGATGGAGATACTCCTCCCAAGCATGGCCTCTCCAGAGAATACAGTCATTTCCTTATATCCAGGCATACAGACTCCTTAGGCTGTGTGCCTGAAATTAAAGTAAGCTAGATTTCAGTGACAAATTAATGTATTTTGAGGATGTGCTTTTGGGAGTGTGTTCTAGCTTCTAGCTTTGATTTTTTTTTCTTTTCTTTTCTTTTTTTTTTTTTTTTAATTTCTCCAAAGCAGTTCTCAGTTACAGAGGCAGACATGCATGCAGAGTGTGAGAAGTTTTGGGTGGTCTTGGGTCATGCCTTAAGCCAGAATTTCTCTGTGCCCTTCTTTGTACTGAAACAGCCTGTTAACATCCTGTGCCTTTCCTGTAAATAAACCTGAAGATGTCTGTTCAGGGATACAAAGCCCAGGGGTGTAGTTCTGTGGCTCCTGTTGCTGCTGTTTTTAGAGGTTTTGTTTCCTGGGCTGTGTCAGCAGTTGTAGCTCTTGGGTGGTCTCTCAACCTGCCCACAGGGCTGTGACCCTCTTGTGCCCACCTGACCCTAATCTCGAGTGAGTTTCTTCGGGTGTGGAGGTGTGAGCCAGCCCTGAGGGTGGCACGCATCTGTTATGAATGACGTTCTATTTCTCCAGTTTATCAGACAACGAGATGAAATTTAGCAGCAATTTTTTTTTAATAGCAACAGTTGTATATAAATGAATACAATCAAAGTATATTAGATACATATATTTGAGTATATACAAAATCTGGAAGTGAGTAATTTAGTATAATTGAGGTTCGTATAAAGCATAAGCAAAACCGACTGGGGGTACGGGGAGGGGCTCGCCCTTCCTCACATACCAAGCAATCACGCCAAAAATCTCACTTACCTGCTATATGCTAATACATATTAATACAGAATTTTCTGGAAAGCTCCTCCTAGTTTCTGTTCCTAAAATCTACATCACTATGTTGTGTTGTGCATGCTAGTAGTTAGTAGTTAGGGGTCTCTCATCCTTTTGAGGGTCTTATTTCCGATGAAGGCTCTTTGTCTTCATCAGTGTCCGCTGTGTAACCTTGCAGGTAGTGCAAGCACGCTAAGCTTGGGGTTATGTAGCTCAGCATATGTTCCCACAATAAAACCTTATTCAAGTTCCATGCCTGGAATCATCCCAATTTGGCCCATTCCAAGGTCAAAACTTTTTATTTCTAGCTGCTGCTTATCAAACCTACATCCTTCTACTAGTGCCACTTAACATCTGGAGGATTTCATCTGCTTTGTCTCACCATTTCCTTTTTTGCTTTGTAACAATTATTTTCTATTGATATGAGTACAACTTTGCTAATATACAATTTACAATTGTATCGCAATTGTTACAATTTAGTTAGCATGAACCATATGTATCACATATCCTATCTGGACACTGGTGTTCCAGGACACCCCGTTTCTACATGAGACATGTTGGCTTCGGTGTGTAGTTACCCACTGCTGTAAAGTTTTAGGCTGAGAAGATCGTTGTTTCTGAAGAGCTGTAAGAGCTCAGCAAATAAGTCAAAGTCCTTATGTTTACTTGTAGTGTGATGGACTGTTTCTGAGCAGAAATGCTTTTGTCCTGGGGCAGGGGGGATAGCTAATGTATGCAGCCTCTCACATTACCTAGGATTTTAGTTCCACCCCTGCCAGGGGTTCCAGAATGAGCATGTAGGCCATCAAGCTCAACTGTATCATAGAGTTTTCAAAACACGGTGAAAGACTGAGGAATTTGGAAGAAAAAGCTTCTTTGCACTTTCCATCTGTCTGTGTGGATCTTTGTTTCAAGGGGATAAGGGATGGTGTAGGAAAGGCCAAGGAGAGGAGGTAAGTTTGTACAAGCCCAAAGTAGTGTCAGAGGTTGCAGTGCTTCAGGGAAAGCAAGGGAGATGCTGCTGTGTGGGTGCTGGGGGTGCTCTGTCTCCAGTCCCCAGAGTGGAGAGCTGCTCACTGACCTCTGGCCCACGGGGTGGTGGTTGTGGTTGCTAGAAACAAAATACAGAAGCTTTCCTGAGCTTTGGTGGAAAGAGGAGAATCTGCCTCTCTTGGCCAGACCTTGGAGAACACTCCCCTCTGTTCCCAGTGAATGATCACCATAAATTAGTCTGATCCAAAAGACAGCTTATTGTGGCCACTCAACGCTAATTACTTTTGTGTTCAAGCAATTAATGGAAATTTATCTGATGCCTTCCAAATTCTCCCTTTGTAAGAATTGAATTAAGGGGGTGGGCCAGGCCAGGAGGCAGTAGAAAAAAGACACAAAGGAAGCTACAGACCTTCAATGTAAGTTGATTCAAGAGCAACTGCTGTCGATTTTCCTGCTGGGTAAATGACAGATTGTGGGGTTGCACTCCTTCCTGGAGAGCATGGCACAGGTAAACTTCCAGCCAAGCATTCTTGGAGCACTCTTAGACTGAGTGCTTACAGCCATAAGATAAGCGTGGGCAAATGTTCTGCCATTTCCCAGAAATAATTTGCTTGGCTTGGGCATTTTCCTTCTATGTCTTTAAGTTGTTTCAGATAAGGAGGGGAAAGGCTGATCAGAATTTCTTGGTGGACTGATGGACAGCCTTCAGGTCCTTTCCTACTGCACCCCTGACCAGTGATGGACTTCTCCCTTAGTCCTGGGTCAAGGGTCAGAAGAACCAAAGAAGAGTCCTGATCTGTAAAGGGAAGCTACTGAGCTCCCTTTAGAGAGACCTGTGCTTAAATTTTTGTAGAGGTGGCTGATGCCATTGTATGCATTTTATTAATTCTGCCATTTTCTAAGGTTGTACCCTTGTTAATGGTGGACTTGCACCAAAGTGTTGTTCAAAGAAAACTGCTAGAGAGCATTCACATGCACCTGTATGTGAATTATATGTATTAGAACACTTTAATGGTCTCTTCTTCTGTACATCATTTCTAAAAGGCAGCTGTTAAAAGATAGGGTCGTTTGTCTTTTCCAGATAGGGTAGAAAAGATGTTGGCCAAATCTTCCTTCCTCACAGGGAATTTGGTACAGTTTCCTGTTTGCAGTAGTAAAGTCAGTCTTCGATGTACCAGCCATTTAGCAAAAGCAACAGCAAAAGCCATGGTAGACAGCTGTCGTGACTCTTGCAACAGCAACTGGTTCAGTCATTTTAATAATTTATCAGAAGAATATTTAATTTTGTAGCTCCTAAAGTAAGGTGACTTTAAGAGAGGAATGAGAGGTAATGTTTCTGAAATTACCTGCCACAAAAAATAGTAGTTACTTGCCACTTAGAGGAGTTGTGCTAAAAAAGGAACTTTCCCATCCCTCTGTAAAATCGTGTCTTGGAATCCACTTAAAGTGTGTCTCCGAAACCTCTTTGCTCTGTTCTACATGGACAGAAAAACGTGTAAAACTAGGAGTCAAGGTTAACAAGAGACTGTTGCAGTAATCCCAGAGTTATTTTTAAACTTGAAATATTTTGCAGAGTTCTGCCCCTCAGTGCCTCCCCTGCTCCACCCTCCACACCCCCTTCTCCCCCTGCTTGAAAAATAGTAGTAAATACTTCATGTATGTCAGCACTGGAAACATGTCAAGTCTTTTGGAGGAGAAGCTCATGTTACTCTTGGTTTGTTGAGAGCTTGTGGTTGAGTGCTCAGGTCCTGTAGTTGGATGTCTGGAAGTTTTTGCCTGCTTGCAAAGGGTCTGCTGAAGGCAGAGGAATTGCTCAGCTGCAAGACCAGAGCCAAGGTGGTCAGAAGGCTTATTCATCACTGGCCAAGGGAAGGAGGCATTGTGCTGCATGGTAGACAGTCTTGCTGTGGGTTTTTGGGTTTTTGTGGTTTTTTTTTTTTTTTAACTAATTAACATTGCTCATGTAACTTACCCCATCTTAATGGTACAGAACTGTATTTTGCCCTCCCCCTTCATGTATGCAACCCAGATGTAATTTCCTATAAATAATTGAACTACTTCAGCAATCCTTGAGAATGAACTATACCTACTTATCAAAGTCTGAAGAATTTTTGAGGTCTCTTCAAGCAGCATGCTCTTCTTTTTTTCTTTGATAAAATACAGCATAATGTCTTTTGCTTTTGAAAGAAGGCATTTATAGAACTGACTTATCTTAAAATTAGTAGGGTATTGCAGTACTCTTTTCTTTCTTGCAAATGTATTAAGTGATCAGCTCTATTTAAGGGCAGAAGGAGTGAGGTATTAGTTGAGAAACAAGAGGGTCCTTTTTGAAAAAGTTATAATTTTTGAAACAAGCTTTAAAGAAAAAGAGCTTATAAAGACCTAAAGAGTAACTTGTAAAATGTAGCTTATTTACTAACCATGTTAAAGAAGGCAACTAGGTTGTTACTGGTAAAGTAGTTTTATGATAGAGTATCTGGCTGTAAATTCATCTTACTAAACTGTGATCACGGAGACCTGCTTGGCTGGTCCCACCTGTCTGCAAAGTACAATGGTGTCTTTGGAGTCTCCTTGCAATCACAGGTTCTTTTGCTCCTAGCATAGGTCCCTGTTTCTTTGGAAAGAGCAGAACTTTTCCTTGGGTGCTTAGGAGTTCTGGCAGGGGGTTGACCCCCTGAGGTTTTTTGTTTTGGTTTTGAATCTTGCTTGTTGTATCATACTTTAGTCCATAGATATCTTGATTTGGTGCATTCTCTTCACCTGTTGTTTGAGAGAATAATTCCATTCTGACTGAGGCTTGGAAATGGAAAGATAGGAAACCTTTCTCATTAACTAAATGCTGGGTGATTTAGCATTGGAAAATGAGTCATATTTGTGTACTTACTGCTTTTATTATACTAGTGCCAAGAGGCCATAGGTGGACTTGGGGTACATCATGTGAAGCAGCCCAAATGTTCAAAGGGTAGAGTGGGAACTGAAAATACAGGAAGAGTGTGTTGTTTCATGCTGTATTACCTGGAAAGCAGGCATGTAGCAGAGTGTTGAAAGATTAGGATTTGCATAGGAGGAAGCAATAATCTAATATATTAGATTATAATAATCTAATATATTATCTGTATGCTTGGACGTTGTTGAATTTGGGACTTTTGCTGCTGCTGCAATTCCTGACTAATGGGTTTGGAAAGAAGGTTATCATTGCTTTTGAAATTGTGGACGTGCAAACTAAACCGTAGGTTAATGTAATTGGTAATACATTAATTTGTAATAATATAATGTAATGTGGTTGGCATGCTTCTGCCTCATGAGACCAGAGCTACAGCACAAAAGTGAGGGTGCAGAGTTAGCTGCATCATCTGTAGCAGTTCTTCTGGGTAACATACAACTTCCTTTACAGTGTTTCTCCTGAGTAATGATGGGAATAGTGATTAACTGTGCTTAGCAGTGATGACAGTCCAGCTTTAAATAACATATGGAGCTGAGGACTTACTGAGCCTGAAATAAAACTGCTGAGAATCTAAAGCATTTTGTTCAGCACATTGCAAGAGCTGTGTTCTTAAACCTGGGCTTTTGAACAGCAAAATACAGAGATTCAAGAGAAATTAGTATAAATCTTAAAATTACATCTTCATGAAAATTGGTGGCACAAGCCCCAAGTGGAGGATGGTGGTGCCCTGCGCTCCTCATCCTCACCACAGCCCATTTCAAGAGTACCTAAGTCCATACACTGCTGTCTGTTCCTGTTGGTCCCTTGGCCCTCCAGGGGAAATGAGTGTTCCATTTACCTACAGAGTCCCGTTTACAAATGCCTGCCTTGTAAGTGCTGTGGTAGGGTACTGGGTAGACTTCTGGAGGAAGAGACATCTTCTATTGCATTCTCTGTGCGCTAAAAGCTCTTGCACATTTTCTCTGGGATCTTTGATTACTTCACTTCAGGAAGAGGCCAGTGATGTAAATGCAAGGAGGAAAACGCATGATTTTCAGAAAATATGTATACTTTTTAAAGTCCAGTTGTTATTCCAATTAAGGTGAACTGATGATTTAGAAAACATGAGTTTGCTGATTGCAAGTATGTAGTCACGTTCGTTGTCCCCATTAATTGGGTTTGGGAAGCTGACCATGGTTTTCATCTTTGCTGTGAAATGAAGTTTTATTTTAAAGTCCTGATGTCTTTACTACTTCTGCTAATTATTTTATTTTCTAAACTGCACCTCTCTCTTTGCCACCCCCTATTTCCTTACCAAACAACCCTGTGCATTCATTTTTTATGGGTGGACTTGTCATGCTTACATGAAGTTGGAGGTGAAAAGCTAATTTGCTATTCAGTTAATTGCTAAAACTTGCTAATTTCTCACTGAAATGAAAATATATGTTTCATATTATTTTTCAAGCTTATTAAAAGACTTTCAATACTGAATTGTTCAGAACTAAATGCATAATGTAGCAAAACAAGCCAAGTTTCTTTCTCTCTCCAGGGCAGAAATTTGTTTAAAATGTGAGAGAAGTTTGTGCTGAAAAACTGTGCAGACTGACTCTTACAAGCAAGACTGAAAGGTGTTTGTGATGACACAATTTAAATTCTGCTCATGCCTTCAGAAAATATGCTTAGTATTGAAATAGGTGTGAATAAGGTACAATTTTCTAGGAAGAACTGTCAGATAAGCAGAGTTAGAGAGTTCTAGCAACTTTAAACTTGTTCTTTCTTTTCTGAGTTCCTGGAAGAAATCACAATGTAGTTTATTACAGTAAAACTTCTGTTATCATCTTCAGTCAGTTGGGCAGATTCTCATAATTCTCCTAACTGTCTTCCAGCCACAAGGAGATTTTAGGGAATCCTGTTCTTCTACCAGCCTCCTGAACTCAACAGAATAGTTTTTTAAAAATCTGGAATGCTTGAGCATATAGAAAGGTAATTTTATGTGATAGTTTCTGCATAAGTAAAAACACATTATCACAAACGTACAGATGAGCACAAACATGGTGAGAGGAAAATTAATGATTTTGAAGAAATCCAAGCTGATGGCTACATTCAGAGTAGGCAGTATTTGGTGGTCCAAAGGAGGGTCCAGGAGGCAAAGACCCAAACATGTCTTTGCTCTGGGCCCTCTATGGGCCAGGGTTTTGTCTGGTACAGTGGGATTATGGCTGGGGGGGAAGGGAGATGCCTGGGAAGACTTCCAGGACTTGTGTCTTGGAGGAAGTCCCTGTGTCCCAGCTGCCTGGAGCCGTAGATCCTGGGAGCCTCAGTACTGCATCCCTGATGCTGACAAGAACATAAATTTTGCTGTGCAGCTGTAGATTCCCAGGAGGAGTTGGATTCACAAAATGCCATCTGCTGGTATTGTGGAAACAGTAGAATTTTCTATGCTTTTCTTTTTTAATTTGGCCTGAAATAATAAGTCATTTTATAAAAGAAATCTTTTTTTCTCTGCTCTTTATCTCCAGAAGAGAGAAAGGGAACATTATTTTAAAACCTACTGTTGACTTTTGTGCAGCTTTTTCTTTTAGGGTTGTTTCTTTGGATTTGTTTTGTTTTGTTTTTTAATTGCAAAAATAAACTTGACAGTTATTATAGAGTAGAATCAAAATGTTAAAGTGTTGGAAGGGACCTTAAAGATCATCAAGTCCAATGGGCTGGGACACTTTCCACTAGACTACTGGATTGGGGTGGTCAGGGCATTGTCCAGCCTGACCTTGAACACTGGCATACTTGTATAATGCTATCCAGCAGTGTTCACAAACTCTGTATATCCAAGCCCTCTCCTTCCACCTTCTGTGTCTAATTATTTTCACCACATCATTTGCTGTGGCATGGAACACCACAATATCATGGTGCTTACAAGAAACCCTGTAGTTATTTAGGTTGCAGCTGGGTATACATTTTTTCATCCCAGTTTCTACATGGACCCTGAGTTGGAGTCAGCCAGCTGATACCTCAGTTCCACTGACAAAGAATGGGGTTTCAGTCCATCTAGCTTTGCCCTGATGAGACACAGACTCTCCTGGGACAGTCGTGCTGATAGCAGGAGGTTGGAAATCAGGGATGCATGGGCTGGGTGTAGAGCCAGCAAGAGTTCAGGCTGCACTGCTTGCTCTGTGGGTGAGGTGAGCCTGAATGGAGGTGGCTGGGCACCACTCTAGCTGTAGCATCTAGTCTAGATGCTTCATCTCCCTATAGAAAACCAGTTGCACTATGGCCTCATAAATACTGTTGTCTTTAGCAAAGCTGTTTGGTTTGTTGGGTTTTTTATCCTTTCTCTTAGTTAACTAAACATTCCTTGCCAGTTACTCATTACGATGGGCCACACCTTATGCTTTTTGACTGAGTCTCAGAACGAGAGTTACAAGCCCTGAATACATGTAGCTTTTTCTGACTTGCCTCCGGGTTGGTTTATTTTGTTTTCATCTTGTGAGACCCTTTGGACTGTGCTTCAGGAGGATCTGCAGCCTTTGCCATACTGTTGTGCTCTGCAGTGGCTTTTTTTTTTCCTTAGAACATTTGCGGTGAAGACAAGTTCCTGAAGAAGAGCTGATGAACCTGTTCTCTCTCTGGGTCTGTTGGGTGTGTGAACTGTTCTGTAGAGTGCTGGAAAGCCCTCTAATCTCACACTGCTTCCTTTCCCTATGGTACCAGAAGTACCCCACCCTGCACCCTGCTTTCCTGTGGAGGTGCCTGACTCTGCTTGCTGCTTCTACCCTACTCAGCATACCCTACAAATGAGTACACTAGAGCAGATACAAAGATGGAAATACAAAGTATGAATTCCTTACTGTTCAAATGTAGCTAAATTAAATAATTTCATATTTTAGCATCTGCTAAAAGAAACAAACTTACTTGAAGATCTTCAGTTAATTGCTTTTCAGTTTCATTTAATTTGCAGTCTTTTTAAAAACTATCAGGTAGGAATGTGGATCACTGCATGCAGCAGTCGGCATGTGTAATAGTTAAAAAAAAAAAAACACAACAAACGATGACAAAACCACAGAAACAAAAAACAGCACAGAACCCCACCACGTGAGCTTTTGTGGAACTCTTTAAGTGTATTCTCTAGCTGCCACTGTCTGAGACCAGCAGAGAAGCATCAGCCCTGATATGTCATGCTGCAGTTAGTATATCTGGCATCAGTCCACAGTCCAGCTAAAAAAGGCAGTGCTCCTTGCTGCTTCTTTCCTTCTCATCCGGTGTCCTGGCACTCAAGTTTGTGTGGCTGTGCAGTGAACTAGCTGAGGGGAAACCGATTCTCTTAAACCTTTGTATTTATTTGTTGCTGTTGAATTAACTTTCAGTCAATTGATTCTTTGCTCTGGTTCTCGATGCAATCACGCAAGCCTGCTGCACAAGCAGTAGCATCAGCCCAAGAGAGGGGAGGAGATGGGAGGAGGATGTGATGTTGGGCCATCCCTCCTGATAGGTGCTTGAATTTAGAGAGTGGTGGCATCTGCAGCACTTGTGCTTGCTCTGCGTCCAGGCACGTGTTTGTACCTGGGCTGTGTATGGGCAATGTGTTCTTACTGAGGGTGTATTTAGGATGCTGGTGCTGAAGATCCAAACAGTGAAGCCAAAGCAGGCTGAAGAGAGCAGAAGTATGGAGATGGGAGCCCTCTGTGTGAACATGTGTAAGGTGACACTTGGTAGAAAAGTTTGGCTGTGAGCTAGTTTGGATGTGAAGTTTAAAATTTGCATAAACGTTAGTATACCTTGGAGCCTCTGTAAAGTTTATTAGTAGTTCTGACAGTTTTAACCAGCTCACATTTGAAAAAGGATTGCTGCACTTAGCTGTCAACAGCCAGCTTCTAGCCTTCCAGAAGCCTCTCCCAGTATATGAAGGTCAACAGTGACCAAAGAGTAAATCTCTCATAAATCTCATAACCTATGATGACATAGCTGTTCTAGTGAACAAAAGCAGAGCATTTTTTGGGACTTAGTGCATGTTTTGCAAGGATGATGGTGCAGCCTTCTGCAGTGTCCTTCTTGCCAAGGTGGGGATGTTGTGGCAGGGAGGTGGAGAATTGACTGGACCATGGAGCATGAGGTGGTCACTAATGGCTTGAGAGCTGCTGGGTGGATGGCTGCCAGTGGTGTTGTCCAGGTGTTGGTAGTGGGGTTGACACAGTTCAGCACTTTATTAACAGCTTCCATCACAGGCAGGAACGTGCTGTCAGCGAGTTTGTCCCTGACACCAAACTGGGAGAGGAAGAATCGATTCATGTGCTGGTGGGCGGGGCTGCCATTCAAACCAACAACCTGGGGCATGGGCTGACCAGCCTTGCCTACTTCTGCAAAGGAAGTACACGTGGGACACAATAACCTTGTGCAACAGGATGGGTTGGACTAGACAGCAGATCTGCAGAAAAGAGCTGGAGGTCCTGGTGGACTGGCTGAACATGGATCATCCAGTGTTTCTATGGTTCTGTGAAATTAAAATGTGTTCTAGAAGCCTTAAGAAAGGACAGAATAATAATGCTTGGGAAGTTCATAATCCATGTGAACTGAATGATTCATGAATTTGTGGAGGCAAGGTGTGTGATCATGAGAGGTTTGCTTGCCCTGGGGAAGGCAAGTGGGTATGAATTATAAAGGCTGCATGCATTTTTGCTATTTAATGGCTTCCGGGAACATTTTAGCTGAAGTCTTGCACTGGTGATTTCTTTCTCCACACTGAGGGTAGAAACACTTGCAGCTTTTTTCTTTTTGCTTTCTGAAGTGTCCTGTAAACAAGATGGGGAAAAGAGCAGTGGCATCCTGTTTATGGTTATGAAATATATCCTGCTAGGTAAAACACAGAAGTTACTTCAGGGTGAGAAGAATATGTTTTAAGTGGGAAATAATCAAGGAATTGCCTTTTTTTCCCCATTACGGAGAGTATAAATGTAATGGGTGTGAAGTAGTGATTTTTTTTTGGTTACAGTGGCTGAATATGAAATTACATAAGTAGTACTTTTAATTAAGTTTCTTGCAACTGTTTTTGTTTTCCAGCTCCTTGCAAGTGTTCATTAATAGCACAGCGGGCAGAGCTCTGTACGTTGATGAAAAACTACCAGCAAGCTCTTCATGACGCGGACATCCTGTGCCGGAACAAACCCCACTGGCCCGCGGTACGGTGCTTGCCTCTTGTAAAGACCAAAATGAGAACTGCTCCTTCTCAGGGCTTCTCTCTGTGCTGGGAACAGTGCTGCTGGGGCTGTTGTTGGAAGAACATTGTGGCATTAATAGGGCCAAAACCTTAAGTTCTTCAAAGAACAAGTCTGGAAGGTCCTCAGAATCTCTCCCGCTGGTGGGATATTGGTGCTGGGCAGCTGGTGGCATGGTTTTGTTCATGTTGGTTCCTATTATCAGCTTGTGCTGCAGCGTGGCAGCAGAATCAGTCCATAAGGCTCCAGCAGCCCAGGATGGCCCTTCAGATCCCTCTGGGATGATGTGTCCCCAGGAAATGGGTGGCTTTTACCTCTGGCCAATGTGTTTTTCTGAGGAGCCACCCAGACTGTATTTCAGGATTATTTTCTTTCCCTCTTTAATCCTAAGATTTCATATCTGTGATGTCTACCTGTGTCATGGTGTTTCGTAGAGAGGTTGAGATTTTTTTTGTAACCAAAGGATGTGCTACAAGGAGCAATGGGCAGTTTGAAGCAAGTATTAGAAATTATGTTAGGAGAGAGAAGTGGAAGAAACACATGGTGCCCGTCATTACTACTGGTTGCCTGAGGCTGTACTGAGTGTCCAGCAGTTCACCCCACCTAGAATTACACCTGCAGTCAGTCTCTGTCCTATCAGTAGCAAACTGCAGCACAAAGTTGAGCAGATAAAGCCTCTAGCTGCTTTCTGGGGAGAATGTAGCATGGAGAATTGGGGAAGGATTTTAGGCATTTTCTTCCTGTGGAGACTAAGGAGATGTTGCCTAAATGCCTTGGACTCCTTCCTGAGCAAGCAGGGCTGTGCATCTAGTGCTCCATTCCCAGTCAGGGATGATGCAGGGCAGGTGCTGTCTGAAATACCGAGTCTCTGGCAAGTTAGGTAATTGTCTCTGAAGGCTATCTGTCCTGTCACCCATTAAAACCTTTCATTTTGGAAGGCAGTTCATGATCTTCCCCTGCATCCAGTTTGCTTCTCTACCTCGGATAATTCCTCATCAAGTCAGGAATCCCATCTCGGGTGATGTTGGCTGGGTTTTCTGTGCAGAGGGAGAAAAATTACTTACACACGTTCAGATGTTTTCTGGAAGTGTCTTCTGTTTGTCTGAATCCATGGAAATGTGATGCGTGTCAGTCGTAGGTGGATAAAGGTTTCATTAATCACATCTCTGAAGAATGTTAATTGAAAATGAAATTTGTCATCATGGCGTAACCAGCAGCGTCTCAGACGTACTGCACTTGTGCTTTCATGTTTATGAGGACATTGACATAAGCTGTGCTGACCCAGAATCCTTATTCTCCAGGAGTTCTGGGCATCTGCTTTGTTTTGTATATTGCAGCATCTCATCCAGTGGCAGAAATTAGCTCAAACATTTGCTGTATAGTTAAAGAAAACCAGACCTAACATAAAATGAAACTTAATTCTGGGAGTGGCTCCTAGGAAGCAAGTGTTCACCTACTGGTATCTTTTGGCTTACTGATAACAGATGTAGTGACTTGCTGAGTTACTGGTGAAACTTCTTGGTATGCTGTAGTCATTGGAGCTATAGATAAGTTATTTTCTTTTCAGTTGCTGTGAAAACTGGGTCCTTGGACTCTGTAAGGAAAGGAGAAGTTTCCAGTTGTGTTTTTATATGGAGGGTAGACAGAGATGCCCTCCTGCCTGCTGCTCGTGGTCCTGCTTGGATCTCCCCTTCAGTCTGATGCTTATCAGGGGTATGTGAAAATAGGGAAGGTGGCAGCAGTAGTCTCTGAAGTATAGGGGCCTCTAGTCCCTGGGCCTAACTCCTGGTGTTGGATCTTTAGGTACTCTGTCTGTGGACAGCTCAGCTGAGTCCTCCCTTGCAGGTCAGGTGAGGCTATTGCTCTTTTGGCCTCAAAGGACAAGCCCAAACAAGCTTGTAGGCTCCCCAGTGCAGTGCAGTAGTGCTGACAGTGATGGCAGGCGTGTAAAAGGTTACATGGAGGCTGTGCAAGATAAGAAGGTCAGGGTTAGTATCACAGTGTCTCTCTTCTTACTGCAGTGAGGAAAAGAAAAATATATCTTGCCTGAAGTGAATTGATGTGTACGGAGACTTCTTGTACAGGTCACCAAATGATAATTGTGTTAATTAACCTGGCCTATGCAGTGCTTGCTACTTACTTTTGGCACAAGCCTCCTTCTTCCAATTCCAGTGGAATGGTAAAGATCTTAACAGGTCTCAGCTTGGATTGCAGTATTGAAAGAATGAGGGAGTTACCTGCTCAGGAAGATTATGTGATACTGCATCTTTCAGCACTATTATGAAGGAAGAAAAGTGAATCTGCTTATCTAGCCAGTCTCTTACATGAATGAAGCTGTACTTTCAGTCCAGCCTAGAGATCTTCATGTAGGTCAAGGGTGGACTTGTAGAGCACGTTTCTGTCTAATAAGCAAGAGGGAAACGTTTATATGCACACTTCGTTTCTTTTCATTGTAAAGGTAGCAATTTATGTGGTCAGATTAGGACTGTAGTTTGATATCTGCCAGTAAGTTCAGAGGCAAGACATTCCTCTCTTGCTACTAGTAACAAGAAAAGTAGGATTTATTCCCGAGCTGGCTACCGACCTGTTGGTCACTGGATGTGTTACTCGAGAACACAGAAGAGGTAGAGTGGGATAAAATGCTTCAGGTCAAGCATTGGTACATTGCCCTAAATTCATGATGCTTTTGGGCCAAATAAAACAGGTGAAAAATTATCTCTGTCCTAGTAAGACATCCAGGAGAAGTGACAGTCATGAACTTTCTTAGCTCCCATTTCCAGGCTTCCCTGTGCCACTGCCTTTTCTGTGCAGGTGCATTACTTTTTAAATTCTGGTATGTGAAACTGTTCTCTAGTGGATCCAAGCAAAGTGGGATGTGTAGTAGACTTTGTCCCTTGGGGGAGAAACACCCCTGCTTATTCTCAGCTCTTCTCTCAGGAAATGAGCTATTCCTTTGGCAAGGGATGATGCAGCAGAGGGTTCTTGGGGAATCTTTTTTCACCAGATGACACTGAGTTTCTTTCAGTCACACATGTCAAAGAGGTTGTCACCCCAAAAGCATCTTATTCTTCACCTGCAGAATGACTTGAACTTTCAGGTTTGTTTTCATGTGTTTTGCAGCCACTTCAGAAATGATCTCTAGATTTGTACGTTTCCTTTGTGTGAACAGGGCCATTATGTGAAAGCAAAAGCTCTTTCTGGATTGGAAAGGACTGAGGAAGCATTGAAGGAATTTCTTTATTGTGTTGCCTTAAATCCTGAATGGAGCTCAATGAAGAAAGAAGCCCAAAAGGTATAAAATGTATTTGCTGCCTACTTGGCCACTGTGCTGCTTTTAATCCCACAGCCAAGTAAAATTCATTTCAGGTGATAGTAAATACCCACAGGATAGTTTGATTCAGTAGATTCTCCAGTAAATCTTTTTAGCATTATGCTGTGTGAGGCACCTCTTGGGTTTGGTTGATGCCTCAGCCAGAGAGATTATGTATTTGTAAATTCCACTGTGTAGGCTTGAGGCCACTAATTTTAGTACCCATCAGAAAATGACTTTTATGTGGGAAGTGGCAGAGAATTGAGAAGAGGAAGCTGTGTGCTGCCCTGTCCTGGAAAGATCCTGCAGTCTGTGTAGTATTTTGTTCCTTATGGGAAGTTAGACACATTAAATGCTAACAGCCCATCATCAGGTTCTCTTGACCATCCATACAGGCAGCTTTTTGTAAAAATGAGACGAGGATTTGGCAAGATGCTTGGTGGAGACTGGTGAGAAGGGGACCAGGCTCTACACCAGCTTTAAGCTATGGGTTAAATCTGCTTAAGGATGGAGGAGATGGATGAAGAACACAGGGAATGTTTAAACACATTTCTGTTAACTGGTTTTGATGGGACAGCATGATCTGAAGACTTCTGAAGGCAGGGTCAGAATGGAGATGCATAGGATCAGGAGAAGGATGCAACAAACTGCTGCCCTGAATGCTCCCTTTGGTAAGGGAGGTGGGCACCAGAAGAGCACCTTGGAATATGAGTGTGGCTGTGGTGGACACTGCCATTTAGGTTTCCCATGGGCATTGGGGAATGCAGGATGTTTTGGATGTTGCAAGCTTCTTGGCATCTAGAAACTGTGACGTTTTTGCATCTGTGTTCACACAAACATAAATATTTATGTTGTAATTATTAATTTTTCTTTTTTTTCCCCTCTCTCTAATTGACTAGATAATGTGTGAGATGTTTTTCCCAGCCTTTGAAAATGTGCATGATAGTCTAACAGCACCTTTCTCTAGTCGAACATCCCATACAAGATTGAAACCTGCATTTCTGAGTAGCATAAACACACAGTCAGCTGTGGAAGATAACTCTGTTGCTGGGTCCTCAAAGGTAAAGCAAAAAGTGTTTCACATAAAAATACCAAAAATAGCACATAGCTCTTTCTGATCTGTGTGCCATTGTCTTTGTCTGCACCTGTGTAGGCACTCATGGTAAGCCTGTTCTCTCCATTGCTGTTAGATCTCTTATGGGGATGTACTTCCTCAGAAAAATAAGAGAGTGAATCTTTTTGTGATGCTTTCATGTAGGGGGTCAGTTGTGTTTGTGGTTTTTTTCTACTGCAGATTTTAGTATGACAGGAGCTGTAAGGAGAGACATGGCCCTACTTCATGCAGTTGGGAAGTGACCTTTGATACAAACCTTTCTCCATTGCTAGGCTCCTTATGGGGAACATTGATCTATTGCTGATAAATAGATAAAAGCAAATCAAAATTGTCTCATGCTGTATATAACTGTTCTTATTTTTTTAGGATACTATGTTCAGGTTAACAAAAACCCCGTCCCAAGAATCTGATGTATTCAGAAACACTGATTCTTCTGTTACCCATCATGTTCTGGATCTCTACTTTGATGACAACAAGAAGTCTTTGGGAGCTATTCTCTCCAGTTTACCTGGGGTTGGCTTAAAAAGAAAGCTGTCCAGTGATACGAGGGATTTGCAGAGTTTGGATGTCCCCAATAAGATTCTTAAAAAAGGTTTGTGTTGTGACTTAGAAAAGCAATTTCTCTTGCACATACTGAAAAACTGTGAACTTTTTCACTCCTCCCTTTTTATAGGGGTTAGTAAAATACTCCCTACAGGAATTGGGATAATATTTTCTTCTCTGGTGTGTCTGCTCTAACAACCTATTTACCTTATTCCAGAGCAGTGAAAACTGTATTTTTCTTTCTCAAATGGGCCATGTCCAATGTAAGGTCTGTGTAATCCACTCACAGTTTAGTCTTCTGTTGGTAGTGCCATTTCCATTTTGTAGGTCTCAGCTATAGCTGAATTTCGTTGTCTTTCTATATGGTTGAAGAATGAAGTAAGCCTGGAAACTAATCTTTAACTGGCATTAGAAATGAATTTTTCCAAGCAAACAAAGAAACCTTTTAAACGGTAATAAGCCCCCCCACCCCCAGTTTTCTGTTATTTGATAGCTGTGCTTACAATTTGTGTGCTTCTCAAGCTTCTAACGAAGACCTCCAGAGTGGCTTTAGTACTCGGGGCTAAAAACAGTCAAGGCAATACTTCACTGAATAGTGTAGTAATTGGTTAACAGACTTGGAAAATGTTGCTGTGCTGGTGTGAATTTTTTCCCTTAAGAAAAGAACCCACACCTTGATATGTTTGACTTCTGCCTGAAAATGTTACAAGTCTTCAAGTAGAGCTGTCTGTCTTCAGCCTCTACAAAAGATCAATATATGGCCAGTTTCTAATCACGTTGCTGTGGAGGAAAAAACGCTGTACTTGCCTGTGAACTGCAAACTCAGTAAATAGATTGTGAAATCTGACCCACTTGTATCTTCAGAGGGAAGGCCAGAGATCGTGTTTTACCCATAAGCACTAATTTCTGATCTGTGCTAGGTCCCAGTGCCATGTTACTATTTGCAGAATTAACACAGCCAGGTCCTTGCAATTACTAAATACTAACATATGAGATGTAGGTTAAAGATAGCACTGTTTTTCTTTGTAGGCCAAACACCACCTATCCTGTCTGTGCTCAAGATAAACCAGATGCATAAGTTACTCTTTAACAAAGCATCCTAGTGTTTTAACTCAACATAAAAAGCAGAGCTTTTTAACGGTCAAGAATTTGGTTAATAAAAAACATGTGGAGGCAGCAGTCATGACTCTGTTGCAACTCATCACAAAGATGCAAATGGTAAAAGAAGTTGCAGAATTTGCTTGTGTGAATATCAACAGAAGCTGGAGCTGATAGCTTTTGAGCCTAAATTATGCTGCTGTGAAATTTGAAGTGCTTACCCTTAAAGTGAGTTTAACATAGATATAGAAACCACCCCCAAAAATCAATCTGGGTAGAATTTTAAGTGAAGTGTGCTGCCTCTGTGTTTGCAGATTGTTGAGCCTAGTAAAAGCTATGTTAGCTAATGCAGCTTCAGTAGGCCTTTTGACTTTTAAGCTGTCTGAAATTTGGGACTTCTACAACAGCCTAGCCTAAAAAAATGTGAGCCTTTTTATATTTGTAAGAAAAATTACCCCTGCTGAGAAATCTATAATAAACAGTGATGAAATATTTTGACTGTGTGTAAACAAATTAAATTCTGGACTTAATGTACTTGAAAACATCTGGCCTGGCTGATGTGGGGGTGGTGGTGGGAAAGCAATAGCAGAATATTTTAAAAACTAGTCTAGAAGAACCCACAGCACAATCATTTTTGGAGAAGCAAATAATGGTTGTTCAGCTCTGAAGTGTAGTCTCTGGCCACAGACATCATCCTCTGCTCTCCAAAAGATCTCCTGCCAAAAAATCTAAAACTTAAATGGGAAGTATGTTTGTTAGGGACAAAACTTCAGAAAAGAAAAGACATGAATCAGGCTTTTTATGGAAAAGTCAGCAGTGTAAAGAACATTGGCAAATGCAGTAATGCTTACATTTTTACTATAATAATCTTCTTGACTACTTAGATGGAGATGTTTTACCTGAAAACACCACTGACACTTCAGGTGAAATACCAACAACTCTGGTGGATGCGTCGGACTTTGAGTGTTCCCTCTGCATGAGGTATGACTGTGTTGACCTGGCATTAATACAACAAAGCCTCTCTAGCTTCTGAAAAAAGTTATCATGGTGTAAGAAGAGAAACCTGCCAGAGAATGTCTAAATCATTACTCTGTTTCTTTTTGCTGAACCTTACATCTGGTAAATCTTTACAGATGTGTTTTTCTCCCTTAAGCATGTGATTCTCCGTTTTTTATCACTTGTAAAAATGAAATCCTTTTTAGAATCCTTGGATAATGCTGTCACCTGTACTTTATACAGAAGTAGAAAAGAAAGAAAGAGCTGTCCCTCCTCTCCACACATTGGGAATTGTTTTTGTTGGCAGCTTAGCTTTTCTGTTCCATGTTTTCATGTTAAGGTTGTTCTACGAACCTGTTACCACACCCTGTGGACACACCTTTTGCCTCAAATGCCTTGAGCGTTGCCTTGACCATAATCCACTTTGCCCACTCTGCAAGGAAAAGTTGTCAGAAGTAAGTATGTCCTTGCCCCAATTAGCAAAACTGCACAAACATGTTCTTCTGAAAACATCTATGTGGAGATTTTCTGTGCTCTACTTGTGAGCTGCATCCAAAGCAGCGTGACCAGCAGGATGAGGGAGATGATTCTGCCCCTCTGCTTCTCTCTGGTGAGACCCCACCTGGAGTGTTGCATCCAGCTCTGGGGTCCCCAGCACGGAGGAGCAATTCCAGAGAAGGGTCATGGACATGGTCTGGGGCTGGAGCACCCCTCCTATGAAGAAAGGCTGAGAGTTGTGGTTGTTTGGCCTGGTGAGGAAAAGACCTGATTTCAGCCTTACAGTACTTGAAGGGGATTTATAAAAAAGACAGGGACAGGCATTTTAGTAGAGGGGTAATACTTTCAAAGCGAAAGAGTTGATTTGAAGAGATTAGATGTAAGTAAGACTTTTTTATATCATGAAGGTGATGAAACACTGGAAGAGGTTGCCCAGGGAGTTTGCAGATTCTCCATTGAAAACATTAAAGGTCGTACTGGATGGGGGGCTCTAGCAATCTGATCTGTTTGAAGATGTCCCTGCTCACTGAAGGGATTGGACTGGATGGCATTTAAAGGTCCCTTCCAACCCAAACTTCTATGATTCTGTGAAACTGAAACAAGATGGTACTGACAGCATCAAGCTATGCACAGACCTCATTTACTCGAGGTTATATTTGGCAGTCATTGGAATACAAGTGGTTTTGCTGGTTCTTTAAAGAAATGGAGTCTTCCAGTATCACATCAGGCTCATGCCTGGGGACCCCCAGCCATAGCCATGTTCATACCAAATTTCCAGTTTGTGTGGAAACTGTGGTGTATAAAGAATGATTGCTCCTTGGCCAACACTCAGCAGCAGCAGACATAAGGTATCCCGTACATAGCACTTCTTGGCAGTTAGCTGACAGCTGTAGATGAAAAAGATACATGTGTCTTTGCAAAAGTGGTGAATGGATTGCCTTTTCTTCCTGGTAGTACAACTTCTGCTGAAAAAGGATATGGGGTTAAAATTAAAAGGACAGTGGGGTGAACCACATAGGCTGAAGTGGAAGTTTTGGTGCCTGGAGGCTGACAAGGGTGAGGAATCTGTACAGTCCTAACTAAAGTGTACTTTGGCCTCAGGGAAGAATGGGCTGGGAGGAAGAGATGTTACTTGTGTTCTTGATACCAGACTTAAGAGTTGACTCTTCCTTGTAGTTTCTGGCAAGCAGAACTTACAAGAAGACCGTCCTTACAGAAGAGCTGATAGTCCATTACTTGCCAGAGGAATTATCTGAAAGGAAGAAAGTTTATGAGGAAGAAATGAAGGAATTGTCAAAGTAGGCTCTCTTTATACTACTGACAGCTGTTACAAAAATGTATTTTTCAGTCTAAATTACTGAAGATGATTAAGTTGCTCATGAAAATTCACCAAAGGAATGAATTTGTAACACATTGCCAGATGTTTTTGTATTTTTGACATGTATGTTGCAGATAAACAAGTAACAATGTACTTGGATAGTGGAGAGGTACAACAATATTCTTAAAATAAAGATAATTGCTTTTTTCTCTGAAACAACATAACAGCCTTAGAAGTTACAGTGGGGGTTTTCTGGGAGTAGAATTTAAATAATCAATGGGTTATACTTCAGGTCAGGAGAAGTTCAGGAATCCAGTTTTGTCAGTGACTTGTGAATGTTGTGCTATAACTCAGCTAAAAAGTGAAGCAAAACATGCAGTTAATCCCCCCCAAAATTAGGTGGATTAATGGGCTTTGAAATCAAAGGGGTTTACTGAGCTTTGTGATTCTCTGCTATCTTGCTTTGAACATGGCTGTTTCTTAAGTACTTTGTCACTGAAAAGTTGTCATCAAAACCTTGCCATGTGTATCTAAGATGTATCATTATGGATGTTTTAAGGAAATTGGCTATTTCTTGACTTTTTTCCTTTATGGAAGTAGGTTAGAGGGATTGTTTACTTAATTATTAAGGAAAAGAGTCCTGAAATATTATTTGTCTTGTGAAAATGGCAAACTTCAAAGAGATATGCAAAGAAAGATTGAGTCTAAGGAAGCCATTTGTCTTGTATTAAGGATATATGCTGAATATAGCAGCACCCAGAAACAAAGGTTAATTTTTCTTTTTAAACAATTTTCTTACAGTTTGAATAAAGATGTTCCCATTTTCGTATGTACCATGGCCTTTCCTACCATCCCTTGTCCTCTCCATGTCTTTGAACCTCGTTATCGCCTAATGATAAGAAGATGCATGGAAACTGGTACCAAGCAGTTTGGCATGTGCTTAGCCGATGAATTAAAAGGGTAAGGAGATGAGCTGAGAATGTCCTATTGTTGCAGAAGCTGCTGTGAGCTAATGGAATACTGCAGCACAGTATACTTGTCTCCCCAAAGCACTGTGGTTCCTTCCAGTCCTGTATGAACCAATACTAAAACAAAACTCTTGCTTACTTCTTAGTTTTGGGCTTTAAATGTTCCTTTTTACACAAAGATGTACTTTTATTACTCCTCTGTTGGATAATAGCAAGAATGCAACTCATCCTGCTACTACAGGCTCCAAAAATAGCGTTTAATTGGCTGTGTGTTTGGAAAGCTTGCTGGCCTGTTTGTTCCAGTGAAAACTGTCTGTCTGGGTAAGGTTCCCCCCGCCCCGTCTACGAAGTTGAAAAACAAAACAAAAATAAAGCAAAACATCCAGACCTCCCATAGCTTTCCTGAAAGAATGGTATCGTTTTAACGAGACAAAGTATATCCTTGGCTGAGAAGTCTGTTTTGCTGCTGAATGTTGAATTTGAATGTTTGTCTTTACTGCTGTGTTGCAATGTCTAAACTATCTGCAGTGAGTGGGTTACATTGTCTTTCTATATGATCATACCTTTCATTCATTTTTGTGGATTCTGACACTGATGTGTTTCCAGCTCCCTATGCAGAGACTGAGTAGATTAAAGGTCCCTTACAACACAAAACTATTCTCTGATTCTACAAAAGCCTTCAAGTTTAAGGTTTTCACAGATAATGGGGTTTTGAGACCATGCTCATGGGAGAAGCATGAGGTGATCTTGAGAGGTCTGCCTTATGAGATGAAATGGTTGCTGACTTCAGAAGCTACATTGGCAGGCTGCAGAATGGATGACAAACATGGGAATTTTTAAGAACACATTAGACAGGCATCCTCAGGAGCAGTATTTTTGTATGTAATCATGACTGGACCTGAGAGGGGGGCAGTCATTACTGAGGCTTGGCAGCCTTTCCTTGTCCACTCCGTGTTTCTTGAGGAGGGGGGGAATTTTGTTTTTCTCCCAGGCTGGACAGTAAGTAAAGTAGCTGAAAGAATGCAGGAGATGCTGCAGCTTCCAGTCAGCTGTGGCTGTGCTGCAGTGCCATTTGGCATGCTGTCAGTACTGCACTGACTGGAGTTCAGACTCCAGCAGCAGCTGATGCTCCACAGACCCTTTCAGGCCTATTACCAATTTTCTGAAAGTGAATACTTGTGAGAGTGAGGACAGAATTACCCTAGGACTTCAGTGATAACTCTCCTTACATCACTGCAGGCTTGTAGAAGAGCCAAACTTATTTGGAGTCGGGTATAATAATACAGAGGGCCAAGGTGTTACAATCCCCAGAACACAGTAATTGATGTTAGATAACATGAAGTTAGATTCGGTATGGTTAGATTTCTATGTCCTGTCTGTTTTGAGTTACTAAAATAATTAAAATTTTTGAGCATGATAACTTAAATCAAACACAGAAACACAGGAAACCTTCCTCTGCAGACACCTGGCAGGCTGTTCCAGCTTCTTACACAAGTGGAGAAGTTCTATTTATTCAAAATTGCGAAATCAACTTGGGAATACAAGAAGCAGGGAAACTTGTTTTGCTTCATCTACTGAGACATGGATACATACCTCCCTTGAAAAACACAGTGACAAAGCATGTTTAGGTCATTACCTTCCTCTGTTTTATTTCTCCATTTAAACTTATAATTGGTAAAAGAATATAAGCTCTTAATGTTGTCAGCACATTTTATGCCTGTCTCCAGGTGCTTTCTTGTCTCTGATTCAGGTCGCTGTCTACCCAAAAGTAACTCCTCTAAGAACAAAAAAGAAAAAATCATCACTTCTGTATTAATTTCTAAATCCAGTATGAATGTTACTAAAATCTTTAATTAAGAACAATTGTTATGTAGCTGTTTAAATAGTGTATAGTGTAATATTGCTATAATAAACTAACGGACTTGCCTTTTTTAATCAGTCCTACTGGTAGAGCACTAGGACTTAGCTCTGTGCAGCTCTGCTCCTCCTGCTCTTCTGACTTTTTCCCGTACACTGGCTGGGAGAGAACAGTTGTTCACAGTGGTGAGCTTCCCTCCCACCCCTCCCAAACCCATGATTTCTGGTAGAGCAGAAACAGGAGTAATTTCTTCATCACTCAGTTTTAAGAAATGGCCAAGCCCTAGTAAAACAAGCATTTCCATGATAAAGAATTTATCAGACCCTGCAGGGTTTGGTATCTTGAAATGAGACTAGATACAGTGCTTTCTTCTGCCTAACAGTAGGCTGAGGTGTAGACATGCAAAAGTATTGTGGTGAAGAGTCATTGTGCAATCAGCCTCTCTAGTGAAATCACTGCACCACAAAGGTAGAGTTAAGTAATCTTGATAAAGTAAAAGTTTATTGTGTGCCTGTTTCCAGGGTGTGATTAAAACCTGTGCCTGCTCTAAATATAGTGGATATAAATATGCTTTTGTGAAGAGGATATTTTGGCTTTGATTTGACTTTTTTTTTTTTAAAGGAAACAAATGCAAGAAAATACTTGTTACATAGAAAGCCTTTTTCTTCTGAAGCCTGCAGTCTTCTACTTACACCTTGGAGTAGGGGGATAGTCCTCACAGCCATGCATTTGTTCCTCAGTTTCTGTACTTCCTTACAGTATCTTTACCCATCTTGTTTTCTTTGCAAACCAGATAAATTTGCCACCAGCAGATGGCAACTCCCAGCATGCTGGTGAAACGTGAAACATTCTTCATTTAGTTTCCTGTCCCTTTCCAACCCTCCCACCCCAAAAACCTGCCCTGAAAATGCTGCTGTGCAGGTCCTCTGAGGGAAGGTAGAAAGGGTGGGGGATGTGTGGCTTATGTGAATAAGCAGAAATGTATTGTCACCAAAGCAGAATCCTCTTTCAAGTAAGAAATGGTGAATTAGGCCCAGTATTTGTCCTGATGTCTGTAAACACTTGTTGATGACTTCCACTTTTATGCCCTTCTGTCATTTCAGATTTGCAGATCATGGCTGTATATTAGAGATCAGGGACGTAAAGTTTTTTCCTGATGGACGCTCAGTTGTTGATACAGTTGGTGTCCGTCGTTTTAGGGTCTTAAGCCATGGCCAGCGAGATGGATATAACACAGCAAACATCGAGTATCTTGAAGATAAAAAGGTGATCTATGGTGCAAAGTTATTCATACCCATGTATTGCTGGATTCACTTAAATAGCCTTTCCTTGTTGCATTTCAAGCTAGCTGTGCATTATTTTTAAACCAATATCGTTACAAATACACTAAAGCTCTGTTTTAAAAACCATGGAACAAACTTTGTATCTTCTTTCCCTTTCTTCCTTTCGTCACTTATAATTATCTCTGCCTAAAGTGTTGCACTCCTTTCATGGATCTCAACGTAGCTTCTAGGATGCTGAGGTCATGGTGTGTAGGTGAGGTCAGAGTAACATTTTAAAACTCGTACAGAATTTAAAGCCTTCTGAAAGCACATGCTGCTGTTAGTAGAGAACTGACTGTTCTCTTGCACTGAACAGACAGTTGGCACACTTCATATGTCCTCCAAGTTCTCATTTACAGAACAGGTCCTCAAATACATGTGGGAGTCTGCTCTTAAAATGACTTCTTAGGGACACGTAGTTAACCATGCCCTGTACAAGCATCCATTAGAGCTGACTGAGAGCAGAGAAATGCAGAGAGGGGAGTAGCTTTTAAAAACAAGTCCTCTTAGCAAACCTGCATCAAGGCAGGTGTTTGTCATGGGTGTTGGCCAAAGGCTGAATTTTTGGCCGTGCTTTCTGGATCATCTTCAGACCATGTCTCTAAAGCCTTGGTAGCTGTTAACAGTGAGCTTGGCAGTAATCTCCTGCCAGTTGATGAAGTCAGTTTGGTCATACAGCTCTAGTGCACTCTCACAGTTGAAGTGAAAGTCTGTAAAACCTTAGCAGTGCTTTTCTAACCTGTGCAGGGTGATGCAGTTGTTTGCCAGGGCACAAAAGGTTGAGCTCATGGAGGTGCCCCTGGCTGTGAAAGGATGGAATAGGCAGTCTGCTCAGAGTGAGGGCTGTGCTCTGTTTAAATCTCTAGTGAAGAGTAGTGGAACTCAGGTATACAGGCATTGTTTATAGATGGTGCCAGAGATCCACCTCTTCATAATTAGAGTGAGATTTACCTTGTCTCACATTGGAGGTTGGTGTCTGTTCAGTGCCCTACATCCGTGATATGTCTGATGGTCAGAAATCTCAGTCCAAAGATACCTGTTTTATATGCTCTTAGATACTTACTTTAGGATGAGAGTAATTGCTCTCTAGAACTGCTTCTCCTTGATTGTGAAAGGCATCTAGAGCAGCTAGATCAGATGTGTATCTGAGTAGCATAGGTGAAATCACTTATGTGATGTGCACATGTTAAAGGGGATTAAAAGGAAAAAACCCAAACCACCCCAAACAAAAATCCAGAATCAAAACCTCCCAAAAAAACCCACAAATCACCAATTTGTAGAGGTTTTTGCTTATGCTTTTTTTTTTCCCTAATAGTTATAGTAGGACTGTGCAACTAAAACACTCTGCTTCAATGAGGGTGTTTCTTCATGGCTGTTTCTGGTATTGGGAAAGGATCACTTTCCCTGCTTCCTGCCTGCCCAGGTGTCTACCCTCCTCTTTCTCCTTGGCTGTCCTACCATGGCCTTAACACTTCTATAAAATAGTGCTGGTCTCTTAAGTGCTGTAGCACCCCCCCCGTCTCTGTGCTCGGTGGCAATAGTGTTTGTTTTGTTTTGCCAGATGATGTACCACTGTCCAGAGGTCATTCTGTGACAGGGACTCGAGATTGTGGGTTTGAGATGATAAATTTGTCCCAGGATTAGAGAGCCTATTCCTCTAGTATGCTAGCATTTAGGAATGGATACTAGTGAGGCAGTTACTGCTTCAGGAAATATCACTTCAGAACACCTAGGGGAGGGTAAAAAGACTCCAGCATCACAGGTTTGAAATATGAGACTTAGGCATAGTTGGTTTAGATAAGGAGATCTGAACAGCTGTAGTCACTGCATTATTTTGCTTTGTTTGCTTCTGGGGAAGCATGTGGACTCCACAGTATCAAACCTGTTTTGTTCCATCTCCCTTCTTTTAACAATAAGGTTGAAGGACCAGAATATGAAGAACTTGTTCGCCTTCATGATTCAGTCTATGATCAAGCTGTTGCCTGGTTCACTTCTCTTAAAGACAATATGAAAGCTCAAATTCTCAATCATTTCGGATCTATGCCAGGAAAAGAACCAGAGCCACAGGTAATAAAACCTGCCTATGTATGCAGCCTTATTCTACACAGAATTTTAACACTAGACTGTTCTCTGACAGTTTTTTGCTGTGGTTTTGTACATTCTAGACTCTTATTTACCCAATTTTGGTGTTTTGGCATGAAGCATGGTAAACAATATACCTCTGTAATTTGGTAGCTGAAGAGATAAATCTTAATGGTGTGTACAGATAAAAGAGAACACTTGCAATTAAATGTTCAGCTGTTGCTTGTTTTGTGGTGACTTCCTTAGCAAGTAGAAGATGACAAGGAAGATGATGTTCTTCATGGGGCTGGGCTGGTGAATACATAACTGCATGTTTTTCCATCCTTTTGCAGAGCAACCCCAGTGGTCCTGCCTGGTACTGGTGGCTCTTGGCGGTGTTGCCTCTGGAAAACAGAGCTCAGCTGGCTATATTGGCTATGACCTCCCTGAAAGATCGTCTAATCGCCATCAGGCGCGTATTGATATTTGTGACTCGCAAAAGACCCAGATAACATGGACTTGTGTTGTGAGTGGGCACCAAAAACATCTCATGACAGGTTGTTCTGGGGGAGGGCAAAGGGGAGGGGTTGTTTTTTGTATTTTTTAAAGATTCTTTCAAGAAGGAACAGCCCTTTCTGACTGCGTCCTGCATCCATCGATTGCATCGGTTTGTTATCTGGGTATTCACCAAACCTTGCACATTCTCCTATTGTCCTGGTGAAAACTGAGCCTCTACAGAGCTGTGCTACATTTAGAATGTAGCTGATGGATGTGGATAATTGCTTCAAAGTACTTAGATAGCATTGATGTTTCTAGCCAAGAGAGTTAAGTACTAGAGTAGTGCCATTGGCCTGCATGTGATGTGGATTTTCACTCAGTAGGAAGAGGAAACTGGACAGTGGATTGAAGAGGTGTTTCTAGACTTTCTTGAAGGTAGTGAACAGAAGAGGAGTTACGCTGCCCAGCAGAAGTATGCACAAGGACTATAACCAACAGTACTCTCTGTTAGTGAATTGGAAGGCAGTCTGTCATACTCCCACATCTCCCTCTCTCTCTCTCCAGCAAATAACAGTCTGAGGAAAAAACAGGTTAAGCCGTTTGTAGTCAAGGCATCTGAGGATGTTTATCAGAAAGAATAATAGCTACTGAATAAGCACACTATTTGGTAGCCTTAGGTAATCCCTCCTTTGTGATTTACATGTTGTAGCAGAATAAGTATAATAAGTACAAAATGTTTGGAAATACGTACTTTTGGTTTTTTTGAAGAGAAAACCCAAAGTAATCCTAGCCAGTCTTACTGTTAAATTCAAACCAAGCCGCTCTCTAAAGTATGATAAACACTGCTGTGAAATAATGATTTCACCCCAAGTACAAGGGAGGCGTGCTGCAGTTTACTCTGAGCGCCTGCTCTACGAGTGCAACCAGCGAGGATGAAAGGTGGGGAGGTTTCCACGTCCCTCCTTCCTGCAGTGTCATGCCCACCTCCCGTTATGTTGGGGTGGTCTCTACTGAACGTGTTTCAAACCCGAAAGTATTGTAGTTTAGTACCTGTTGCTGTATGTGATGGAAATCAGTCCACAGTAACATCGTGAAAGGAGTCACAAACAGAAACTATAAAGGCAAGTCTCAATGCAAGCTTCAGTCAGGTGTTAACCTTCATTTGTCTCTTTGATTATTTTTTATGTATTGTTTTGTTGATATCTAACTTTGATAGCTATTAAATTGATCGCTTGTCAGTCAAATGATCAACATATGCTCAACTGCCAATGAAATAACTCAGTGTTACCAATTCAATTGGCATAGTTTCCTATAACTAGAACTGATACTACCAACAGGGAAAAAAGTTGACTTGAATCTCCATGTGCTGCAAGCATAGCAAGACCAATGTAAAGACTCGTTCATGTGCAGAAGTCTGGTAAGAAGAAATGGCTGCTTACCTAAATGGTCAAAGTGCCTGGTTTCTTTTTTAGTTATTTTCTCCTTATTTGTCAATGAAGAGGTATTTAAACTTTTTTTTTCCACTTTTTACATGAATTCTGGAAGAAGACTGCATTAAAATGCAGTGATTGGGATATATTACCTGCTCTCTTTGGGTATTGTCGTTATAACCTCTGTGGTCTGGGAAACAAAAATTCTGTTTTTTTTCCTTTTGGCAAATGGCTACCACAAATGGTTTCTGTAACATACCCTGAATGTACTGTAACTGCCTCTACCTTGAACACGCCTTTTCTATTTAAGTAGTCTGTAAGTATATTCTCTAAATTGTGAAGTGCATAATGTACAAGCAATGATGTCATAACCTCTACAGTAGCCTTCTGCAAGTTCTGCTACCACCACCAAAATACTCAAAATTCAAGTTGAATGCATTTCCTCCAGGATTTGAAGATGATGAAGAGGAATTCACTGAAGTATAAAGTAATTGTTGTATTTGTGGGGAGGAAATGTCAGAAGTCAGTAGGTCTTCAGCCGACTGTCAGCTGAGCTACTGAAGGGTGATTTCACAAACTAATTCTCGGACCAGAAGATGGACTGTATTTGATCTCGCAATCCTTTCTGTTTAGCTTCCTGTTCTTCCCATTCCTTTCCATGCTGTGTATTTCTTCAAGACTCATTCATCTTGCTTGTGTGTCTGGCCTAGTTTTGAGTATTACTAGTTTAGCTGGAAAAGGATGCTGATGATATTTGTATATTGCTGGTCCCTGATCTTATATGTGCTTAATTTTACAGATAGGAGTGCATTTAAGAAAAAAAAAAAAAATCAAGGTGCTAGTTAGTGTCTTCTTGGCTTTGCCTCAGTAAATGTTAATGTTAATATTCTCTGCAAAAGTGATTTTTTCAAGATACCTACTTTTGAGGTACTTCTGACAGAAAACCCTATGAAATGAGAGGTTGTTTACTGCTGTTTTGTAATGTGTAAAGACATTCTACATGGGAAGTGACATTACTGTGTTCATGAAGGCCTGCATAGTTAACAGAGTGATTGTTATTGAAAAGAAAGCTGAACTGTAGAGGGATTTTTTTTTAGTCAAGGTTTAAAGCAGTTCGTGAATATTTCAGTGACTGATGTTTTGGACAAATGACAACAACAAAGGAATTGTCTGTGTGTGGATGCAAATAATATTAGCAGCCCAAAGCTGACATTTCTCCCAAAACATTGAATGCTGATCAAATAGCAAAGCTTTAATAAATAGATAAAATCACCACTGCCCTGTGGTACTTGCTTTCTAAGAAGTACCAGTTTCATTTTTACCAAATCACCTCTGCCATATAATATCTGCAGCATCCAGTAGTACCTCATGGGAAAAGCTGTCTCGTTGCTCTCTAGAGGAAATGTCCACGTTACAGCCAGTCTGTGCTTAGGTGTGTAACTTGTTGCCAAGGTACATGTGGAAGCATTGGAGCTGAGCTCCTGGAAGAGATAGACAGGATTTGTTGCCTTTCTAGCTCATTACACTTTTCTTGCTTGCAGTCCAAGCAAGGATGCTGGGATATATGATGAGTCTTTTCACTGTGGTGAATGTGGCCCTTCTTTATACATCGTAAAGAGGCCAAAAAGAAAAAAAAAAATCCCTCTACCTCTACACCTGTTGTTCACCTGTAAAATTTCAAGCTACAAAATGATATATATATATATTTTAACCTTTTTTGTCTTTCAGAAGCATACTAATTGTTTGCCACTGAGGCCTTTTATCTACTGTATTTTAATATGTTCATTTGATAGTCATCAAGATCTCTTTGTACTTCTAACCTGTAGAACTTGTCATGTTTCTTACTGCTCCTTTTCCCTTGTTCTCCAGTCCACTTTTAAATTGATAAATAGAAAGCTGTACACTCTATTCCTGTTACATTTTACACTAGTGGAACTGGTATTTTGGTAGCGCCTTAATTTTGCAGTTGTGAAATGATTGTATCAACTCTTATCTGGGGCTTCTGACCAGATGTAAATGAGTATGTTTAATGTAGATAAACTTGAAACCATTTTTTACTGTTTTAAAGCTAGAAATGAAATGGAGTGTGTACATATGTATAAATATAAATTATTAATCTGCACCTTTTTGTATCTAGTAAATACAGGAGAAGTTCATGTTCTAACCACATTTGGCACTTCTTGTTGCATAAACAAAGCCAAAACTTTTTTTAAAAATTGCAGTGTTCATTTCATGTGTATTTGCAATATTCATGGGAAATGTGTTTAATTTATGTGATATTTGGAATAAACCAGGTTGAATTTATGAAAGTGTGAGTTCATGGGGAAAGCTTTATCACCGTGAGGACTAAGAGCTAGAGCTGAGGTGAATACAGTCTGAATGAAACAAGCCACTGATGTGCTGCTGTCAGAAGAGGGATGATAGTTTGATTTTCCTGACAGGAGCCCAAGGGCTGGGAATTGGCCTCATGAGGCTTGAAGAAGCAGATGGCATCCCAGAAGCAGTGGGTAGATGTTGGGGTTCATGAGTTGCATGGCGCTGGTTTTAGCTGCAGTGCGAGGAAGCAGGGGAGGCTGCAGAGGTTGTGGCACAGGGAGGTTTGCTGGGCACCCGGGGCAGGCTGTGGCACTGGGTGTGAACGTGAGGGGTGGAGGATGGAGGAGGTGAACCTTTAGCTTTCTCAGGAGTGGATTGTGACAAAGATGGGGTATGATCATGAAGTGGGCTCTTCCTTTTGGAGCTTATTGGATTATTTTGTAGCCCTAAGCATGACCTGACTGGCCTGATAGACTAAGCTCTAAAAAATACATAGTTACAATGAAGAACAACAACAAATGCTTTATTGTCTAAGTGCAGTGAAATAAAATACCTTCAGGGGGCAGAGAGGGAAGCAATGTTCCAGAACGAGGCAACTGGACATGGTTAGCAGCAGTGTATTGGGGGATGGGACAGTGGTCAGCAGCAAAACTTTGATGTTCCTCATGGGTTCCTTCCAACTTAGGATATAGTCCTCTAAAACAGTTGTGTGAAGGCAAAAGCCAAGCCAGATTATAGAAAACATATCACATTCCTCAGTTACATCTTCCTGCCAGCTAAGCTGTGGAGCAAAACTGCTCTGAAGGCATTTTTGTAAATACTAGCCTTTTTTTCCCTTCCTTTTGGTGTTGGATTGACTGACCTTTGTGTCTGTATTCACTGAACGTCTGAGCATACAAACATCAGTCATAGGGCTGCTCTTTTAGGTAGCAAGTGTGTGGGGGAGTGTCTGTAAATGCTGCTTGAGCTGCTTCAATACCCTGGAGAACAGCTTTTTGAAACAACATGCCTTTCACCAAAGAAAGGAGGTTATCAAGGTTTCCTTTTTATTACCCAGATCCTTGTGCTCCTTGAGACTTGAGAAAAATAAAAGTAAAGTAACTGCATGAAGTTAGTAAATAGCATTTTTCCCCCTTTACTCTGCATGTCCTTTGCTAGTAGATAGATACCAAGCCCTGGAAAGGCAGCATCTCAGACTGTGCCTGCTTCCCTGAGTAATGCCATTCTTAAGAGTGGGGAAACCTTAGTGTTCTGTTGTCCTGTATCACTCTGGTCAAACCAGCAGCCAAAAATAATGCTGCTTAATTCTGTCCAACAACACGTGCTTGAAGCTGTTGCCTATTGAATAATAGAATAAGAAAGATCGGAAGAAAATCTGATAATATCAGGTGCAAAAAAGAGTAAAAAGAAAGTGAATCCATAGCAGCACTTTGCTTAGTTCCTCTAATGACACTGCCTACTGCACTTGCAGCTAAAAGACAAGCATGTTTTCCATTGCATTTACGTTACATGGTAGGAACAAGTTGTTTCTAAATTGAGATGAATATCACTTGCTGACAACTTTTATAGCTCTGTTCTGCCATATGTGGGGTTCTGCCTTGTCTGCTAAATTTGGGACTTCATGCATCCATGGAAGAAATGTCTCCACTTGTAAATGTTTCTTACGTTTTTTCTCATAAACATCTGCTGCTCTTTTTGTGCAACAGCCATATTGGAGCCCTGTTCCTGGGAGAACTTGGATTTTGAAAACAGAAGCTTTTTTGGGGGTCAGGCTTATTAACCTCACCACAGACAAAGTTAGGGAAACAACTCTGGTCCCCTTTTCCCTACCCAGTATGCTCCAGAGGCAGAGCTGGAACTTTTGAAGTTATAGGCCTATGTCCATGCAAACCTGAGGATGGCGTGTTGAGAATGGTATACAACAAGTGACCAAGAGCATAATTTGTATTTAACCATAGCAAAAGCCAAAGGGAGGCACCTCTCTGTAGCCCCTTCAGCTCATCAACAACATCCTGTGATCATCCTGTTCACAACAGCACAAAATCTTCCTTCTCTCAGTTCAGCTCACGAAGCCCTCAGGAGACTCACTGCTCATTATCCTGATTCTTGCCTGTTATTCCCTGCCCCTTCTCATCACAACCTCTTGTACTTCCCTTGCTGACCCACTGGCTTTCTTTTCAAGGGAGAAAAGAGAAAAGGTAAATAAACCAAAAGCCCAGGAAGGTTTTGCTGACTGGTGGCTTCATTTGCGAGTTCTGCTGGCTAAAGCAGGTTCAGGCTGCAGGACTTCTTAAATCAGAGTAGATCTAGCAGGGAAAGAAAGATTATTTTAAAACAGGAGGAGGGAGGAAATACAGTGTTCATTATCATAAGTGTAGAGATATCCAACTTCAAGCTTGGCCCTGCCCTGGAGCAAGTACCTCATGTTTTCTGCTAGTGGCTGGGGTACCTCAGTGCTGGCTGGTTGCCCTTGTTGGCTAAGAGAACAGACTTGCTATAAAACTGTAAAAGTGGCAAGTAGTCCTGGTATCAGAAAATGCCTAACTGCTCTGTGCCAGCTTTATTTTCTTTCATCTAAAATTATTTGGCTTGGGCAGAAGGAGGAAGATCATTGGTTGCCTGAATGGAAGTCCACCTGGCAAGGGCCCAGCACCAATGTGATTTCCCCATTCTCTCTGTGTTCAGGGGAGATCTATCACCATAAGGCTGCATGGAGATCTGAACCTGCCATCAACATGTCTTTTATCAGTTCCAGTTAAACCACCAGTGATGGTGTGTGTTACAGAGAACAGGTCTTATATTGGGAGGTGTAACAAAACTGTCAAGGTACATTTGCTTTCTGCCACTTAGATACATGTCATCAGAGCCTAAGCTGCATCAGGGGCTTTGCTAAAGGCTGACTTCATTCCTGATACCTTCATGCAGCTGCCTGGAGCACTGCCCATACTTAGAGAAACACTGTGGAAAGGACTCTGTTGTCTACAGGCACTTCTTCATGTGGAGCACTCTCAGATCAACTTTTTAAGTAAATCTGTGAAGCCTTATATTGTAGACCCAAAGCTCATTTGCCAGTGCAGACCAAGATTCAAATAGAGGTATTCCAAGCAAACAGGAATTACTTACCCAGAACCAGAAATCACTATGTAATTTCCCCCTCCTCCTGGTTCTTTCTTTCCTTGGTCTCTACTGGAAGTGGAGGCAGGAGGGCACATAGGGAACATCCAAACCTCAGGAACTGAGCTCTGTGGTGGGACCACAGTAATTCCAGAGGAAAGGTGAATGCTGAAGTATCCAGCCTGGTTTGCTTAAGCTGCAGTGTTCCCAAGCCTTATGAGTATTTGTGGAAAAACTGTTTGGAAGATAGGAAGTTACTTTAGAGTAAGTTTTTATTCTCCCTTGCTTGCTCCCTCTCCTGTTGTTATGAATCAAGACTCTGCCCCCACACCAGGTTTACTTATGAATCTCAAGATTAAGCTCATTCACACCTAGGCAAAGTAAATCCTCCATAAGAATTGGATAATTTTCCAAGTAGTCTAATGTTCTTTCTCAATATTGAATACTAGCAGACACTTGAAAAGTACAAGAAATTCTTGAATGGGAAAAATTAATCTGGCAAGATGTTTCTCACAAGTCCCTCAACTTGAGTTGTATATATATCCTGGAAAACTTTCTCTTTTCCAAGTTTGTATATAGAATTTGAGGGAGGCTCTGAGTTTGAGCAAGAAATGTGGCATAATGATGGCATTCATAAAAAACAATCAATTCCTTCTGTAATTTTGCAATATTGTGACCTCAGTACCGCAGTGTATCAACACATTCCTCAGATTATTTGTACATAAAGATCTTCCATTTTTCCTCATTTTTGCATTGTTTTGTCTAGACTCAGAGCTTCTGTTATTTCTGGTATGTTTTGTGTTGCTTAGAGAGGCCCAAATTGATCACACTTCCCTAAATAAAGGAACTGTTAGAAAAAATGTGCTTCCCACTCTTCACACACTGCATTGTTTTGTTTGCTGTGTAGACAGTTATAAGGTTGTGTTCAGAACTCTATCTGAATCGAACTTCTCCTTTCACAGAGGTACCTCCTTATCAGATGGTGCTTTTAAGAAAGTCGTTTTCTTGTTTATTTTGCAGCAATTGACTCTGCCTAAGTGCTGGCTTTGGCCAGTTCTTTTCAAATATTTTCAGTATGTGCTAATTCTACAGTGCAGAGGCTTCTTCATTTTATTGTTGCGAGTAGTAAGAGGTAATTCCTCCTGGAGAATGTGTACTAAAGCATTGGTAAGAGCTGATGCTTTTCCAGTTGTAAGACAGCCTGGGTTTACATCCTTTTCTTAGCAGCAGTATCTGTTCCCCTGTAGACAGACAGCTGCTGATTGCAGTTTGCCTTTTGCTCAGCACCCTGTTCCTTCTGCGCCTGGTGCTGGAAAATCTCCTGGCAGAGAGGAGTTAAATATTTCTGAGCTCTTGCTTGAGTCATCTGTCCCCGAGTGGGGAGTGGGTTTGCTTGCAAGCACGTATTAGTTTGGAGCTGCTCCTGGAACAGGAGCTCACGTCCTCCAGGCACTGCCTGGGCAGGAACCAAGGCACAGGCACTGCAAATCAAAGCACACCAGCGAGGAGGGAGAGCACAGGGCTCGGGCAGGATTAGCCAATGGCTCTCTCACTTTGCCTCATTCATTCCAGGTGGAAGAAGGAATACAGGAAAGAAGGGATGTTTTTGGCTCTGCCTCTGTTCATAAGCTGCGTGTGAGATTGTTCTCTGGCACAGGCGCTGCTTGGCACAGAAGAGATGTGTGTGTTTGCAGTGGGAATTCCTCTTTCCCACCCGAAATATGCGGCTTCGCAAAAACTACCTGTTGGGAATGGTTCCTGAATTGTGCAAATTTGAGGAGCTGGGGAGGAAGAGAGTGTAACATTATCTGGAGTCCAGGGAAATACTAATACTTCATCTCTCAGCCTCTAGCACTGAAGAGACTTCTTAAGCCAGATGTGGTGTCTGTGTGTTTCAGAGCCCTTAGTACATTTCACACTTTTGTTTTTTATGGCATCATTTTGAACCCACAGACTTTTTTTCAGAGAGGATGTCCACAGGCTAACTGGAAGGTGTGTAAAGGACTGCTTTTCATTTTGGACTAGTATCTTTTTGGACTAGGATCTAGCTTCCCTTTGCACTCCCTAGCTCTTGCATTGGAATATTGGAGGTAAACAATAGGGACTTGTCTCTGGGGGCTCAGGTGGGTGAGGATGAGCTAGTGAAGGCAGACTTTTGGAAGAAGCCATGGGCAGGTGGCCTTAACATCTCCTAATATCATCCAGTAGAGGAAATAGGAAATTGACAACAGAAGGTACCAGGAGCTGAACAAGGAAAGGGATTGTTCCCTCAAGCCAATGATCTCTTTTTTTTTTTTTTTTTTTTTACACTTCTGCGGCACTGCTAGAGCTTTATCTGACCAGAGAGTCCAGGCTTAGTCTTAGTCTCTTGCTTAGATGCCTTCTGTAATTTCTCAAGACCAGCCTTCACTGGTATAAGCCTGAGTGACCCAGCATTATCAAGAGAATAGTCTTATGAGGGGCAGCTGAGGGAGCTGGTGTTGTTTCAGCCTGGAGAAAGGGAGGCTCAGAGGAGCACTTCAGCTCTACTCGCCCTCTCTCTCTCCAACTACTCAAATAGAACTTGTGCTGAGGTGGGGGTTGGCATCTTCTCACAAGTAATAAGCAATAGCACAAGACAAAACAGCCTCAGTTTTACATCAAGAGAGGTTTATATTAGGAAAAATTTCTTCACCAAAAGGGTTGGCAAGCATTGAAACAGGCTGCTCAGGGAAGTGGTAGAGCTGCCATCCCTGGAGGTATTTGAAAGATCAGCAGATGTGGTACTTGGGGACATGGTTTAGTGGTGAACTTGGAGTAAGAGTTAGACATGTTGACCTTAAGGGTAATCTCCAGCCTAAAAGATTCTATTATTCTATGGTTCATCCAAATGCTTTCCTTCTGAAATCTTCTAAGTCTAGCAGTCCTTTGCTGAGTTTTCCTGTTTTTCTTTGCCTAGACCTTTTCTGTCTTTTTCCTGTACTGGGATACAAAGGAGCTCGAGGGTACAGAGGGGAGCAGAGGGAGCCTGAAAAGAAGCCAGAATTTGTGTGTTTATGCTAAGCCACCTCACTGACACCCCAGCCTGACTCACTGCACTCCATCACTCACTCCAGCCCCTCTGGGATGATGCAGGAGGCCATGGAGTTATGTGTAGCTGTTGTTATGGTGTGCTGGTTTTGGCTGGGAGAGAGTTGGTTTTCTTTGCAGTGGTTCATTTGGGGCTGAGTTTTGTGCTTGTGCTGGAAACAGCATTGACAACACAGATGTTTTCACTGTTGCTGAGCTGTGCTTACACAGAGTCAAGGCCTTTTCTGCTCCTCATCCCACCAATGAACAGGCTGGGGGGACACAAGGGGCTGTGTCCAGCCAGGACAGCTGACCCTAACTGACCAAAGGGATTTCCTACACCCTATGGGCCCAGGATATAAAGCTGGGGGAAGAAGCAGAAAGGGGAGAAGTTCAGAGTTGGCATTTGTCTTCCCAAGTCACCGTTATGTGTGATGGGGCCCTGCTTTTCTAGAGCTGACTGAACACCTGCTTGTCTGTGGGAAGGGGTGAATGAATTCCTTCCCTCACTTTGCTGATGTGTGTGGCTTTTGCTTTACCTATTGAACTGTCTTTATCTGAACCCACAAGTTTTCCCACTTCTACCCTCCCAATTCTCACCCCCATCCCACCAGGGAGAAGGCAGTGAGTGGCTATGTGGTGCTTCCTTGCCCTCTGGGGTTGAGCCACGTTTTACAGCGTGCACACAAAACCTTTATTTTGGTTACCACTGGTTACCCAGCTCCCCTCATTGCATAACATCTGACAGGAACACTTGTCACCCTATCTCCTCTCACCTCTGCTCACCTCTTGGCTCTTGCTCAGGCAGAAAGGCAGCTGCCTGTGCTGCACTGAACCAGCCCAAGGGCTGCACTCTGACCCTTACCTGGAGCCACTTCCAGGCACCACGGAAAAGGGCCTTACAGCAATCTTCTGTGCCATGCTGCCCCACCAACTCTCTTCTTGACAAGAACTTTATACCTTCAGGGCTGTGCAGAAGCAAGATTTTTTTTCTAGTCACATTCGTGCAGGTAGTTATTGCTTGTATGTTCTGCACCCCTCTGGGAGTTTTGGTATAATATTTGTACTTCAGGAAAATTACTATCTTTACTCCTGGGAGCCAGGAGTTCCCTGCAAGTTCCCAGAAGGAGCTTAGGAAGAGCCCTGTGAACCTGCCTGCATCTTTACATCCTGCTCAGAGAAACTTGGCTCCTGATTGCTTCTGGAAAGAGGCACTGAGACTCCTTCTAATGCCTCATTTGTCTTGCTAAATTTTTAGATAGAAAACCCTGCCTGGGTGCAGGACTGTGCCTCTGTTGTCAGCCACACCAGCACAAGATGACTGAAACCAGCTACCTCTCCCAGGAGCTGCTGGGAGGTAATTACATTATCCTGCCCCTGCAGACTGCTGGGACTGACCCATGACAGCCACTGACAGTGTTATGTTGCAACTACTACTTATTATTGTGGTTAAAATATACCCAGAGCACGTAAAACATGAAGTAATCCTTCCCATCTTTATAGAGGGCTCCAAGTGCTGCTGCCAGCTGGGACAACAGTGGGACTCTGTAAGGTCTCATGGCTGGAGCAGCAGTCCTTCCCTCCACGAAGTTTTAAGCTGCTTGGTGATTTCAGCAAGGTTTTCCAGTGAGAGAGAAGCCTCAGTTCTTGTAGCTTTAGTGAAAAGTGGTGGCCACACAGAGAACAGAGACACTAATTCCAACTCCTGCTCTTGTTAAGGAAAAAATCTGCATTTTTAGAAATTGCTGGTCAAGTAGAAGAAATAAATATCGAGAAAATGAGACGGATGGTTCTGAGAGCCTTGAGAATGACTTGTTTTAGTATTAATCTGCAGTGTTTTCTCCTTCCCTCAGAGCATGACTAATCCTGCAGCACACTGCAGGGGTCTGGCTGTTGCTCTGCCCAAGTGTGACCAGAGCAGTGTTTGGCCTCTGGACTTGTGACTAATTCAGGATTGCTTTTATTTTTGTAGGCTTCCAGGCAGGAACCTGGTGAACCTGCCATTGTACCCCTCCTGCCCCCTTACCCAGACTACCATGGGCTTCCCCTTATCCTTCTGCTGTGCTGGGGGACATGGTGGTGCTCCCCTGACAAATGTGTGTCGCCTGGGGTGCAGTGCCCCGGTGCTGGCCCCATGCTGGTGGACACTTTAGCCCAGGAATCACAGGGATGCTGTGCCTCAGCTTCAGGGAGAACCCCATGTCTCAGACACTGGCCAGGAGGACTATTGCATTACTGTAAATGGCCATGCATCACTTCAAAGGAAGGTAATTAAACATCTGAAGGCCTGAGACCTGGATTAGTGGCTAGAGAGATCAAGCAGAAGCAGTGGGGACAGTGTCACTGCCTAGGTGAAATGCTGACCCCTGGCTATGCTGCTGCCAGTCAGCTGCTTCTGAAACTTGAGAAAGAGGCTTTGACACCTATGGAAATTTGAATATCATATTAAGTGATGAATCTTAAGAAGTAATTACAGAAAAAGAAAAACAAGCAAAATGAACAGTGTTTTTTTTTTCCCTTCCTCCCCCATGTGAAATGGTAATGGAATATGGTTTCCTGGTGTGATGCTTTAAGTACAGTGTGTCCCAGTTTCACAGTGCTCAGTACAATGTGTTCAAAAAATAATATGAGTATGTTGTGGTTAGGCTGTTTATCAGCTGTCTGCTTTACTAAGTATGCATTTCTTTAAAGGTGATGCTTTCACAATGAATTAACTATATTAGTAAAGAAAATGAAAATTTTGTTACCAGTAAATTAAATGTCCCAGGATCCTGAAAAGAAGCTGCAGGGAACAGTCAATGTCAGGAAGGTAATCTTCTGGGGTTTTTTTCCTTCCCTTTCTAAAGTATGATATAGTTTGGGGTTTATTTTGGAGGGGGGGAGAGGAGATGATTTTATTTGTTTTAATAAATGGTTCCTGGATAAAGAAAGCAACTACAGTTTCACTTTGCAAAACTTGCTGTGTCTCCTATCCTCTGCTGTAAGTCCTCTGAATATGAGATTATTGTGTAAAGTTGGCATCACTCAGCCCCATTCTGTGCTAATATCTGCAAGTGACAGCATGTTCCAAAAGTCCATTAACAAACCCTGGTTAACATTTCTAATGATTGCTCATTTCAGCCAAGCTTGTGCTCCTTTTTATTTGCTCTTCATGAAACAGCTTGTTTTCTTACATAGATGTGAGTTGTTGCTTATGTCTCTTGGATAATGTATATGGAAGGGGTGTTTATTCTTCCTTTTGCTACATATCATTATGATTGCAGTCCTTTCAGGCTCCTCACATGGTGGTGGGACTTTGGTCCTTCACCTACTGCAGACACTGACTGGTCAAAGCAAAGACTGCAAAAACATCTAGGCTCAGCTGTTGGTGTGTGCTCTGCAGATTTCCCCTTCCATGTCCTCCAGTCTAACTGGAACTGTGCAGAATAATCATAACTTTCTTCTCCTTTTGCTGCCAGGAGCAGGATAGCTTCGTCCTCTTCTCTGGCAGTCAAAGTAGCCCATCTCTTCATCAGATCATCTTGCAAGTTCCTGTGTCCTTAACATACATGCCTAGAAATGCACACTGTATTATATCCCAATATTTCCCCACTTGCATGGGACACACTTCTCTCAAGACTGAATCTTCCCCTTAATGGATCTCAGTGCCATTGATGGATCATCATAAGCTCACTCTTTCTTTTTTTCTCTATCTGTCCTTTCAGCATTTCCAGGTTTCCCTTCCTATGTTCCAGATAATTTTTGTTGCTACTTCCAAAATGTACTTTGCGTTATTGAGTTTCATTTCCATTCAGTTCAATCCTGTGGGTGTTCAGGCACATTATCCTTTTCCTCCTCTCTGCTGATGTCTTTCAGCTTTGTAAAACACTTCCATGGTTATGTAAAACTCACCAGTTATTGAACAGGAAGGATTTCTCTCAAGACTAGTCCTTGGAAAAAAACCCACTATTTTTAGGTATTTTTTCCCCATCTCCAGTCACATAATTTCTTTTCAATTTGAGGTATGTATCACCTCTCCTATGAGGAACGGCTGAGAGAGTGGCGTTTGTTCAACCTGGAAAAGAAAAGGCTTTGAGGTGACCAAACTGCATGTTTCCATTACATGAAGGAGCCTACAAGAGAGCTGGAGAGGGACTTTTTACAAGGGCATGTAGTGACAGGACAAGAGGGAATGGCTTCAAACTGACAGAGAGTGAATTTAGATTAGATATTCAGAAGAAATTATTTCCTGTGAGGGTGGTGAGACGCTGAAACAGGTTGCCCAGAGAAGTTCCCTGAAGTGTTCAAGGCCATGTTGGATGGGGCTCTGAGCAGCCTGGTCTAGTGGAAGGTGTCCCTGCCCACAGCAGGGAGTTGGAACCAGATGATCTTTAAGGTTCCTCCTAACCCAAACCACTCTGTGTTTCACTGAAAGAGATATTCATACCCTGTGTTTATTCATCCAATCATTCTGCAAAAACCTGCCAGTTCTTTACCAGAATGTGGATGAGACTCAGCTGCTTTGGCATAAAGCTCAGGTTCCTGAGTTCAAACACTGCTGGGCACTAACTGCAGAACATGTCTCTCTCTTTGTGACTTTGAGAAGCCACAGCAAGGGCAAAGCCCGAGTATAAAGTGGCAGAACATGCAGCTGGAAACCAAAATGAGAGGTATAGTGCAGAATATCCTGTGACACTAGTCTGAAACTACGTTTTGTGTCTGAAGTGAAGAGAAAATTTGTTAGCCCAGGTGAAGTTACTACTGACTGGTTTTTCTCAAACAGATATAATATCTTTAATTAGAAATACCAAAATCTGTCCATGACTTCTGGTTACAGTAGCACACTTGATTAGTAAACCTCAAGCCCATCCATTTATTTTTTCAACCAATTCTCTTCCTGTTCAATATATGTACTATTTTCCCTTCTAACTCAAACACTGAAATCAGGGATCTAGTAATAAACTTGGTCGAGGGAGAAATTGTTTCTTCTTTTATTAAGTTACAAATGTATTAGAAATGCCAAAAACCAGATCCACAATTACCACCAGGGAAAATAACTTGAATTAGAAAATATTTTAGAACTATCCACAAGAGGTCACTGTTATCATTAGCAATAGCTAAACAGAACTTCACACTTGAGAGCCGAGCATCCTTTCTCCTTTAGGGGAAACATAAGGTCGCTCAGAATAAATATTCCCCCAATAACATCTCTCTCATCTATCTTGCAAAACAAAACCATTGAGATAACAGCTCGTTATTCCCAAATTATTCCTAAGGATCCTAGATTTTAAAGAAACTAAAACTATTCAACATTTTCCTTGTCAAAGGATGACCTTTGCAAATCACGACATTTTAATTGGAAGGATTTACAGGGATGTGCACACGGTTTGGTTTATGGTTTCCCAGGGTACTACAGCAGAAAATACAAATAAATAAGCCTCAAAATTTTGTCTTTCTTAGGTTGGTGGAGGATGGCAATCTCCCTTGGGGGAGACAGGGGAGAAAGGCTGGGGCCTTTTCTTTTCTTAAAAGACATGCAGACTGGGGAAAATGTGTGAAAATGCCAGCAGAAATAAAAGCATCCATCTTTTAATCTTAAAATGTAAGATCCATAAATTTCTTTAGGTTATATGAAATAATAGCCTGATACCCTGACAGTTAAATTTGGTGGTAAAAAAAAAAGGGACAATTTTGAACTGAGAGGTCCAGAATGCCAAATTTTCAATCCCATAGAAATACAGGGGCTGCCTGTAAATTCCACCATGCCAAACAAAAGGGGAGAGTAGGATCCATGTTATTTGAGCATTCTCCTTTTTCAAAAAAATTGCTTTCTGTTACCTTGAAAGAATCACTGGAAAGCATCATATTTGAATGATTACGATGCAGACAAAGGTGCCTTTCCTTTCTAGGTTCTCGTATGAAATGGAAAAAGAAAGTAGGGAGGTCACCATAATGTGCTATAGACAGTAATTCATAGCAGCAGCATTGCCTACTTAGTGTGATTGTTCCAAAGTATTCTGCTGTCCAATGGAGGCAGTCATTCCTCACAAAAACAGCAGTGTGCTTCCTCGGAGGGAAACAAACAGGATGGAAAGGGCAGAGGGATATTACTTTAGGACAGATGCAGATCAAATGAAGCAGTGCTGTGACTCGAGCCTTCTGCCCAAATGACAGTGTAACTGCTGTGCTAATGGAAACCCTGGAGGTGGGATGAATATGGGCTTTTCTCTGGGCAGGCAGTCACTGGACCAGAGTAATTCTATACTGTGATTGAGGTGCAGATAACAAGGGACAAAAATAGGCTTTCTTTTTTTTTTTTTTTTCCAGCATCAATTTTGAGCCTGCTTAAGTAAAATCTTCCATTCTGCTCCTTATTGCTCCTTAACCTCTGGGCAAGTTGGTCCAAGAACATTTCTAGTCAACACCTCTCCTGACCTCCTCTATCTGAGCAAATTTGCTATAATAACTGTTACAGAATACTTCATCTCCCAAGAGTTACTTAGGAGTAGTTCTCACTAGGTCATGCTAGTTGAAGGAAAGACACTGTATTTCCAGAGGGCAGTGATTATTAATGGAAAATAATCTTTTTCAGGCAAGCAAAGCCACCTGATGAGCCATTCTAGAGCAGCTATTGTAGTGTGTTTGTTTTGAAATAGCTATTCTGGTCTAAAAAGGCCAGAGGATTACCAGATAACCTGGTGTTCACACACACCACACCCTGCAGCTGGCTGGGAGTGTGCAGTTGTGCACCTCTCTACACAATTATGTGGATATATTACATGGCCAGGCACTGAGAAGTCTTAGTGGCGTGTGGCCCTTCTTGATGACAAAAGATGTGCTCTGTATGCAAGGGGAAATACTGGACAAATGTTGTAGTTTTTCATATCACAGAATCATAGAATTTGTAAGTTTGGAAAAGATCTTTATGTTCATTGAGTCAAACCAATACCCTTGCACCACCACGTTAATGACTAAGCCAGGTCCCTGAGTGCCATATCCACATGTTTTTCAAATGCTTCCAGAGATTATGATTCCACCACTTCCCTAGGCAGCCCATTCCAATGCCTGACAACCATTTTGGTGAAGAAATTTTTCCAAATATCCAATAAAAAGCTTGACTGGCAGAACCTGAGGTTGCCTGGGAGAGGAGGTCAACCTCCACCTCAACAAAACTAATTTCAGGCTGTTGTAGAAAGTGCCAAGGTCTCCCCCCTGAGCCTCCTTTCCTCCAGGCCAAAAAACCCCAACTCCCTCAGCTGCCCCTCGTATGACTTGGCTCCACACCCTTCACCTGCTCCACTGCCCTCCTCTGGATGTGTTCCAGCCCCTCAATGTTCCTCCTGAATTGGGGGGCCCAGAACTGCACACAGGATTTGAGGTGTGGCCTCACCAGTGCTGAGTACAGGGGGACAATCCCTGCCCTGGTCCTGCTGGCCACACTATTGCTGATACAGGCCAGGCTGCCATTGGCCTTCTTGGCCACCTGGGCACACCTGGCTCATGTTCAGCAGCAGCTGACAAGTGCCTCCAGGTCCTTGTCCCCGGGCAGCTTTCCAGCCACTCTGCCACCCGGCCTGTAGTGCTTCCCAGGTTGTTGTGACCCAAATACAAGACCTGGCAGTGTATGGATTTGGACCATCTCATGACTAGAGCTGGACCCTCTCAGACTGGGATACAACACAGCATGAAAGAGGGCAAAAACGAAATAGGATATTAGCAGGCAATGCATTAAATAGACCAAAATAATTCTCAGACAAGGTCTTTTCACACGATGGTGTCAAATAATTCAGGCAAAATCAATTGCATTATTGTTATTTCTCAACTCATGATGATTTGGCCCTTGGCTATAAAATATAAAGCTACCTTTGTGATTGAGGTGGACAACTTCAATTTTTCCTCAAGTATCTTAAAATCTTTAAACCTCCCTTTTGACAAAGATCATTGGTACAGTTGACTTTTTCCTTTCCATAAAGCACTATTACAAATTGTGTCTACTGCTATAATTACTTGACAGTGGCATGAAGTACAGCTGGTTTGTGAGCTTGTTCGTGAACCACTTTTGCAGTTGATGGAAAGCACAGCAGCATCTGAGCCCAGGCATTGAAGAGGTAAATCCTGTGAGTGAGAGAGAAGCAGGAATGGTAGCACAGCATAGAGCTGGAAATCCTTTTGTGGTGGTTTTCCTGTGGGAAATGAAAAAAAATTATCTTGAAACACAATTAAGTGAAAGGCAAATGCTAAAACTGGTGCTTTGAAAAATGAACGTAGACCTTTCTAGGCCATCTGTTTCCTAAATCTGGGAGGCAATCCAGTCTGGAAGCATGTTCCTAAACACCTTTCATGATCAGCAAGGGGTTTCTCCCACCCGAAGCTGAAATTTTTTCCAGGAGTAGGTGCCCTGTAGTGTTCCCGAGCTAATCACATTACCTTAGATGATAACTAAAGAACAGGAACTTGAGTGACTTTTTTTTCTGATTCAGCTATAGTTACTATAAGGAAGGGAAATCTGTGGGGTGCACTCAGATATACCTTGTGTTTGAAATCCACATCTGTGACACAGTTTGATTCACACTCGCTGAATATTAGAAAGGCAACATTCATGATAGTGATCAATATATGTGCTGCATATAACAATGGCAGTTCAGGTAATTAGGAAGGATGCCTAGAATGAAGCTGGCATCTGAAACCTGCAGGTTTCCCTTCAGAGAAAGGCATAAAGGAGTAAAGCAGGAGGAATTAGCACATTTGGCTTTCAAGCCCTGTGGAAAAATTCTCTTTGCCAGTGGCAGAAGCTCTATCAATCAGAGGAGGAAAAGGATGCTGCCTTTGAACCTCTTTGCTTTCTTACCTCATAGAGCTTTGGATCATATCAAATGAGGGATGTTGGCAAGGATGTGTGTGCACACACAACAACAGCAGGTAAGGGCATTGTAGCCACCAGAAAGAAAGGTTTCTTCATTCAGCCCTTGTAATCCTTGGGCAGGGCTTTATTTAGATGTTTCTAATTACCACAGTATGTTTAAATAGATACCCAGAGTAATCAGCAGGGAGCAACAGCTCTCCTCACTGCCTAGCAGGGCTGATGATGACAAGGGTCATGTAATGGCTTAATATGATGCCACTTAATATCCTACTTAAGCAGTGTAATTATGGGGTTTATTTGATAGATCAAGAAGGTTTATCTCCTGCAGAAGGCATGAATGAGATTGCCAGATGCAGGTGCTGCTGCATTTTAAGACTAATTTTTTATAGTATATAGTTTTTACAGCCTTGTCCAGTTGGGTGATTTTCATTTTCTAAATCCAATGCAGTCTCTCTCTTCAGTCTGTCTCAGTGGTGCCCCTGTATAAATAAGCCACTTTCCTCTAGTAGTTGGCAGCTCTCATTACAAATATTTTCTGCCAGCTGCTCTTGGAAGATTTCTTTATTTTAGCTTTTCACCACAAAATGGAGATCTCAGACACTCATCCCATGTTTTAACATAGTATGCCTCAAAGGAAGTGATTCAGTCTTTGTATACAGTCTTGGTCGAGAGCAAAGTTTTCATGCAGAACATAAAAAAGAGATTTATGTAACTAATATAACACTGAAAACAAACAAGCCCTCCAACCAAGTTCAAAGCACCAGGTTAACGTGTACTTTCTAAATAAATATGGTGCTTTCAAGTTCGTCTAGACCTCACGATCTAAATCTTGAGATGCTCAAAAGAACTGAGGGGGAGGGGGGGCGATACTGTGCTAAAATTTCAGAGCCACTGGGGGTTTTCTGTAAGAATTCACAAGTGCTGAGCTCTTGCCACATCTTCTGAAGGACTGTAAGAGGAGAGGAGGGTGCCTGGCATTGAGGGCAAGGGCAAGGCTCTCTGGGGAAGTGTACCCCCATTAGTGCAACACTGGAGCCTGCAAAAAATACTGAAACAAATAATCTGACACCTGGAAGGGAGCAGGGAAGGAGTAGCTGCCAGTGTAGGCTTGTCAAGCCAGCCTTATTTCTCTGTGTGACAGGGTGACAGATCTTGCTGGCAGAAGCAAATGCATGTCTGGTCACGGCGTCTCCCGCAGAGCGCTCACAGGCAAGTGCAGCAACTGTGTGGTCTAGACAGATCTGCTGCGTGGTGGGCACAAAACAGCCTGGAAAACATTGCTCAGAGAGCAACAGCGATTAACTCATTATCAAAATGGAAGTTTTGATCAAGAAGGGCTCAGTGGGAGGCTGCTGTGGGCCTGTGATTGCTCAGAGTCCCGGGCAGTGCAGCCAGATGATGGACTCTGGAATGAGACGGGCACATTTACAGTGAGCACCTCAGTGGGGCTGGGGGCAGGCTTCAAAAGGCTTGATGTATTTAAGATATGTCCTCGTAAAAAAAAGAAAAATAAAAAAATGCAATTTAATGCAATTTAAAAGGAAAATGTCCAAAGTCCAAATGTCAGAGAGGGATCCTCTCTGCAAATAAACGAATTGATTAAAAATTTAAAACTCTAGTGGACTGGTTGTTGAAAGTGAGTCTACTGTGTCATGCTGTAGTAAAAAAGATAAATCTCATGTTCCTACATGTACGTAAGAATATGTAAAATGATGTTTTAGCTCTGTTCAGCTCAGGCACGGTCTCAGCTGGAAGGCTATGTCAGGTCTGTGGTACTGCACTCGACAGAAGGTGAGACCCAAGAGGAAACAAATGCAGAAGAGACCCCTGGAAAAGGCAGAGCCAAGAAAACAGATCTGATTCCCAGGTCTGAAAGACATGGCTTTGGTTTAGCCTGAGGAAAGACAGCTAATCTGCCCTTCATGCCTCTCCTGGAGGAGACAACTGAACCAATGTCACAGCAAAGATGGTAAGGTTAGACATAATGCAAGCCTCCCTTGCTGAGGCAGGAGACATTGTCAGGCCTCATTACCAGGCTGAAGGAGAGCTGAGACAGGCAGCTCTGTGGAGCAGCCCCATGCAGCAGACACAGTCTGGGGGTGGCAGTAGGTGACCCTTCAAGGAGGGCAGCTCTGCTGGGTGACCCAGCTGCTGCCAGCACCTGCACGTGGGATTAAACATCCTTAATTTTGCTGAGACTGGTGGTCAAGGTGGTCACCCTTCTTCCAGCTCTTAAACTTCGCTTGGTCCCTCTGGTATATGATGTGAAAAATAATGGAAAATGCTGATGAAAGGCATAAAGTTGTTCTTGGAACCTAGGAAGTATATGCAAGTGACTGATGTGCTGCCTGCCTGGCATGTGCCTATGTATGCATGCCTTTACCTTGAGGTCAGTGAGACAATAACCTGTGTTTGGGTCAGCACATCTCTTCAAATTTCTGTGAGATTTATCTGCATGTTACTCAAATGGCACAGTTACAACAAGGCGTCATTTTACAAATACTATTTAAAGTATTGAGTCTTCTGGAAAAACCAGGGAGATGTGGGCTGTATGGAGTTCCATGGTTTGAAAATCTCGAAGGTATGTAGGTATCTTGTGGTGAGCTGAAGTGCAGGGCACTAACATCTAACCTTTCTTTAAATAGGTAGTCTCTTGCTTTGCTTCCTGTCCTCCATCTAGTACAAGGGCATGGCAGAGTCACCAGACATCTTAGGCTTTAAAAGAAAATGAAATGAAATGGAAATTAAAAAGAAAATCAATGAAAAGAGCCTGCTACCATTCTTACCTCAAGAAGAAACAGCTTTTTGTCCCTGGGGAGAACACAGGTTTGTGACAAACTGAGGGGAAGGACATCCCGCTCTGCCTGCCAGCTTTTGAAAGCCGTATCATGCCCTCTCAGCTGGCACAACCAAGGAACTGGCTCTCTTCATGTCCACGGGGAATTAAGGCTGGCTGAAGGAACGTAGAAAATCTGAAGTGATTCAGACAAGCATGACTCAGCCACCCTGTCACAGTAAGTTTATAATGCTGAGGAAGAAATTTACTCTTGAACATATTTTAATTGACACACCAGATAATATACACTGAAATAATATCTTTCAAAATAAAAGATGACAGACTTTCAACATCTGGTCTAATTCCCTGCAACTATACTAGCAGATGTAAACTGTTATGTATTCCATTAGCAAATATCCTTCCTTTGTTTCCTTTTTCTAAGTATATGAATGCAGATGTATATATTTTTATTACAGCTATAATAATCTATCTTAATTTTATATATTCATGCTTGAATTCTGGGTTTAAGCAAAAACTGCTCATGGTGCACAAAATCCTGCTTGCCAAAATGGCAAAGAGTTTTGCTAATTGCTTATATGAGGCTAGGATTTTGCTCAATGAGGTTATTCATGTCTCGGGAGTTTCCAGAAGCAGTATAAACTGTGAGTCTGAAGCTGAAGTTGTGTTTATAGGCACCATAATTGCACCAGAAGAATTCTGGGGTTTTTGTTGTTGTTGTCGGGCTTATTTGCATTTTTTCTTCTGGAGCTGATTGAACGAGGATTGCTTATGAGCCCTTATTTTGTCTGTCTCATGGTGATCAGAGAATGACAGAGTGGAAGAGCTGTGCCAGTTCATCACTTCACCCTGTCCCCTGAGCCCTCAGGGAGATTCTGCAGGGGTCCCAAAGGGGCTCCCAAGGCAAGGCACTCAGGCCAAGGAAGAAAGCCTGCCAAACTGCTGGTCCAGATTTTTAATTTAATTTTAATTTTTATTTATATTTTTTCCTGCCTTCAGGAGTTCTTCACAAAGAGGATTCCCAGCTTTGGCTGCCCTTAGACCTGCCAGCTCTCTGCTCTGGTGCATACCACCTAACCTCTGTCAGTCCCAAAAGCTGACTTAGCACAGACCTACCATTTCTGTCACATTTTCCCATGGGTAGCTCAGCTAGTAAATTCGGGAGGTAGTAATTTCCAGAAAAGCTGTACTGGCAAGTAGCCGGGGCTGGTGACCTTAGCCACCGGAGCAGAAATGTGTCACATCCTGTGCCCCACTGCCCACTACAGCCAGTGTTAAAATCCCTGCTTTTACTGACCACACAGAATTGTTTTGGTAGGGCATTGCTCAAAGTGTCCAGCAAAGCATCTTCCCAGACAGAGTGTGCTAATGGAATGGGAGGGGGAAGCCAGCCTCTGAAACAGCAGTAGGCTGTCAACAGACACATCGTAGTGCTCATTCATCCAACATCAGCCTCTCCAAATATCTGAGTTACAAAGTAAGCTTTGAAGCTAGCCTGGGAGGTAAAAATTGAAGGAGATGAGAAATTTGCATCTTTTTGTGCATTCAGTCAAAACTGCTCCTGCAAAAACACATAAAAGCCCCTAACCATTATGGATTTGTATATGTAGATTTAGTTCTTCAGCTGCTTTACAGGAAGACAGAGAAACCTGTCAACAGAAGCACTGTCACTATGTTCCATTACCATGTATTTATTTACATGACTATCAGAGACCAGCCTCTTAAATAAATCATTGTTAGGGAAGTGATCTACTTAAAGAATGTGTGGCCCATTCACCCATAAAACACTAATTATCACAGCAGCACCTCTCCAATGAATCACTGGTAATGAGACACCATTATGGAAAGTATCAATTTTCAGTGCAACTCAGCCACACGGTATATGGTCAAGTAATTGTACTAAAGTGCCTAACAAATAAAACTTTTCCATGCAAATACATTGCTCTGAGCAAAATCATTTTCCAAGAGGGCTTAGCAGGTTTTTTGTTATTTATATTAAGAGCAAATAACACCTTGGTCTGTGCATCGCTTGCTGCTTTTAGGAAACCTGGATAGGTCATTACTTACAACAAGAGGAAATCTGTCAAAACCTGTCATCCTCAGGTATGAGGTCACATTTGTGCTTCCTATCAGGAGGGAAGAAGATTTACAAGGCCTTTAAATAGAATCATGGAATCACAGAATGGGAAAGATTGGAAGGATCCACACTGGGATATCTGGTCCAACCTCCCTGTTCAAGCAGGGTCATCCCAGAGCACATGGCACAAGATTGCCTCAAATGGTTCTTGAATATCTTCAGTGATGGGAAACTCTCCAACCTCTCAGAGCAATCTGTGGCAGTGCTTGGTCACCCACACAATAAAGAAGTTCTTGCTCATGTAATGTGATTTCATTATGTGGACATGCAATTGAAAATATTCTCTGTTTGATATTTCTGTCCACTTCTTGGTAGCATCTAGAGGCAGTGTATGGTATGAAGCAGACAAAACAGGTTTTTCAGATTTCCTGAAAGTCTTCATAAGATTCCCTCAGGAGCATATTTCCATACACTGAGGGACAGAAGGGGCAGTTTCATACAGGTGTAAAATAGGGCAGGGCTTTTTGGTTAAAAAGGAAATCTGACTTCTCTGAAAAGTAGATATCTGTCTCAGATGTTCTGTGAGTCAAACAGTTTCTGCTTCTGACTCAAACCTTCTCTGAAGCAAGTGCTCTACATCTCTGCCCTGACAGCCCACATTACATAGAATCAGGTCATTGCCAGAGCTCATTGTGACCTTCAGGTTCTTTTTAATGGAAGGAGATGGTGCCCCTTTCTGCAAAGTGTCTAGAGCATCTAGAAGGAAATCTGCACAGCAATATGCCTCCCTATCCTCCTTTGGAAGGAAAGCAAGTGAGAGGACAAGTCATGTCTGTACAGGGCTCAGGAGGTGGCAGCCTCAGGCAGTGACAAGTTCTCAAAGCAGGTGCCTTGGCAGAGTACCAGGTAACCTCCACCACTGCTGGCAGAGCTTTCCAGGCCGTGCAAGTAGGCAGCAAGGGGAAAGGCAGTGCTTGTGCTAAGCCAGGGAGCTTTTTACACTATGTGAGGCCCCAGGTCAGGATGCCCAACGCTGGACAAAGATACTGCTCTGCCAATAAGTTCCAGAGACTGGATTCCTCCTAAGTACATCAGTGAGACAAAGCAGGTCCAGGCTGATAATCATGGTTAGCACCTACCATGGGGGCTCTAAATAAGAGAATGTACCATGGTTTTTCTCATTCTTGATCTATGCGCACACTGAAGGCTTATTGTAAAAGTTATTTGATGATGAGCACATGGCATCAGTCAATAGAAGGGGTTAAATGCTACCTCCTGTCTGCTCCAGCTGCAGTGCCTGTTTTAATTTTAAATGCATTCTTGCAGGAGTATGGACATTGGCTTCTCCTGCATCCTCTGAGGACCTCAGCTGCACACTCATACGCATCACAGTTCTGCATGTCTCACTTATATGGACATATTGCCTTAAAAAAATCAATTTTCCCAGTAGATCCCTGTGGGTTGCCACTAGCTAGACAATTTTACTTCACTTTTTGCATTTCCAAGAGCATCTCCTAGTGTCCGTGGGATGCATTTACATAGCCAAGCACTACTTTTATCTTTCAACATCTAGAAGAAGTAGGTTATTTTGGAGGTTTGCCCTTGTGAGGGATCCACTGCTGCCTGGGATGTGGTTGAGAACAAGACAGCAGAGCCTTTACATTCTTCTCTTTCCTTCAGCAGATGTCTCTTCCTGACTCTCTTGTGTGAACTCAAAGCTCCCAGCTCAGTGTTCACTGTTAAATATATTTTTGCTTTTTTCTCTGACATGTGACTGTGCCAAGGATATAGATATATCATATGAGGATAGGTATTTAGTATTTTCCAGTTGGAATGGGCACTTGGTGGGAAGCTGCCTGCTTCACACCAGAACAGCGTAGGCTTGTGAGTAGAATTTTATGGGGCCTGATTTATTACAGATTAATTTATCATGGATTCAAGCAGCAGGCATGAGGCTGGAGTGGTGGGTGCTTGTTCTCCAGTGCACAGGGCTCTGTGGCTGCAGGAAAAGCAGACCCACAACTCTTGCCCAGGTCCTGTTCTCTGGTGCTGCCCTTACTGGCTGCTTAATTGCTCCTGCCAATGTGTAATCCAAATCCACTGGTAGGCAGCTCTGGTTTTGGCAGGACAGGAGCCTCCCCTAATCCATTAAATACTTCTGGCTGTTGACTCCATGAATCAGGTTTCTCCCTGAAGAAAGCTCAAGGCAGCAGCGGATGTGCACTTTGTGGGTTGGGATTTTTTGAACCTTCATTTCTCAAATAACTGCCCCTTATCAAGCTTGGATCTGGTCCAGGCAACAAGACTTACCCCCACATTCTTAAAAAATATAGTATTTCTTTTTTTTGAATTATACACCCAAGTGAGCTATAAACAGAGAGTAACTGCCATCCACAAGAACAAAGGGTTTCCTAAGCAGTGATAAATAATAAATTGCCCAGGAAAAATGCATCCTGTACCTTGGGTTTATTTTGCTTTGGCTTAGCACAATTTCCACAAAATTTTTGCAATCATGCTGCCATTATCCTTTCATGACAGAGGCCCTAGGAACTTGTCCAGCCCACAGTGAGAGCCCTTTATGTACCTACTAATGTGCTGGTTCACAGACAGACAGAGGAGGATGCTGATCTGAATAGCAATCAGATGCCAGCGTACACCGCCTCTCTACAAGAACTGTGGACATTAATAATGTCTCTGGGGAGTGGCTGCAGCTGTAATAAAGAAAAGATATCTGCAGTGTTTGCACAGCTCTCTTCATTCATCCTGATATGTAGTGAAGTGCGATAATAAGGACTTTACAAAATCTGACTGTCAGTCTTGGGGGGAGATTCATCATGGGGAGAAAAAGACAGAAGAAACATTTGTTTCTGCTAAGCATAGCTGAAACACAGAGATATTCTTAAAAGTGGCTCTCTTCTATTTTGTGCTTTTTAGTTTTTGGTGTCTTTTGAGGAGGTTGGTTATTTTTTGTACATGAAGCAAGGGTCACAACACAGTCATTTCTGAGTATAACCTAAGAGGTTTCGATTTGGAGCTCTGACTCTGGAAAAATGTCACATCACAGGCCTGCATGAACACTTTAATTCTCCATCCACAACAACAATTGTGATTAAAGCAAGTTAAGGAAAAAGAATTTCTTTTTCTCTGAAAGTCCAGATACAGCAACAGATCAGTCACATGGTGAAAAACCAAAACAGGCTATCTGGTAGTTTTGAAAATATTATAGGCCAGTTCCTGTGAATGCAGCATGTCCTGAATCAGGCCATTTGTGCTTCCTCCAAGACATCAGGAGCTAGGTGTGAGTCAGTATTCACAGGATAAGCATGGTGGACTTGCACTGCTGCACAACCTCCCAGGACTTCCAGAGCTGCTCACCTTCACAGAGCAAAGCAATGCCTCTCGTGCCTTCCTGGGAATCACAGGGCCTGAACTTGGAAGCAGTCCCCAGTGTTTCCCTCCCTGGGAAGTGCCAGCAGATGCCCCTGAGTCAGGTTACAGCCAGGCTCATGTCTCAGTATTAAATCACACCTCGTCAGAGCTAAGCAAACACAACGGGAGACTTGAGGCACAGCAAGGCTGACTTTGCATTACGTTTACAATCTAACATTTTTCTTTTGGCAGCTTTTACTTAATTTTTCATTTGTAATTTTGCAGCAGCATACAATCATCTCCTTGCTCCAAAAAGGAGGGACAATTCAGAAACATCAAGACAAAAGTGCTGTGCCGAGTTAGTGACTCACATCTCTGACTTGCACAGCAGGTCAGTCTGAGCCTCAGCAAAGAGGAGGAGATACTTGTCTGCAGTTGCTGCCTAACGAGGCAGAGATTACAAGGGACCTCAATGTGTTTGGACTGCAGTCTAAGGTGCTTCATCTTGGTTTCTGTGAAAAATCACATTTCCACCAGCAGCATCACTGGGAACCCTTAAGAGCCTGGGACAACTCTATGTTCTGTGTCACAGGAGTGGTTTTGGTGACAGTAAAATCCAAGATGGGAAAGCACCTGTGGATGACAGAAGTGCCACTTAAATTAAATGCAAGAAAACTTACATAAATACAAATGTAAACTGGCACAGTGTCAAAAAACGGAAAACTTAATGTCTCATAGCAGTCTTGCCAGGTCTTTTTACAAGATTCTGGCTAATTGAGCTTTAAAAAAATTCTCAGTTGCTGGAGTCTTTTGATTGTGGAAAGATCTCATCTTCCACTTCAAATACCAGTTGGACTGCTAGTCCTTTTGGCTGAGTATAAATACCCTGAAATTATGACTTAGGGACTCAGAAACTAAAAGACAAATAAAAAGACCTCCACATTTATTAATTTTAAAACACTTTTGACTCTTAATTCACTGACACTTTAAAGGCCCGCTTTGCATTTTGTGAAGGCTTCAATTTTAGCTCATCTGAGCATCTTACACATGCTCAGTGTAAGATATTTCTCCACATAGCAAGTATATGACAGGCATAAGGGTAGGAGTAATCCCATATGCACATCTTAATGCATTCCTATATTCTCTGAAGATATCAGAAATGTGGATTCAAAAGAAAAGTCCTTAAGTATAAAGATGTCAGTGGTTTCTTATAGGGTTTGGTTGTTTTGTTGGGGTTTTTTTTAAGTTTATGTTAAACTCAGATGTAGCACTGGGCATGTCCTCACCACAAGTTCCCAGTCTGCCTTTGTGCTGCCTCAGGGGGAGTCTTGGGCAAGAAGAGCCTCACAAAACCACTTTGAGACAAAAACTGATGCTCTCTCAAAACTGAGATTGGCTCCACTGGCCAATGCTCCTGTCTGGATGGCAGCAGTGCTCCACCACAAATGCTTTTCTTCACTGTCAACAGGCAATTCAGAGAAAAACACGATCCCTTGTCTGCTGGCTCATATTTGAGTTGGTTCCAGCTCCCAGTTATCCAGGCTTGGCTTAGCTGACAGAGTCTGTCCGAAGCACTTCACCAGCAGCAGCAGCAGAGCTGGGCAGCCATGCTGGAGGGGTGCTGTGCTGTCAGTCCATGGCCTGGCTGTGTGCTGGGGGCTTCTCCCCTGTCCCTGTCAGAAACATCTCCTCCCTCTCCACCACAATGAAGCATTTCACAGGATACCCAGCAAGGGTTGGCACAGCACGGGGTGGGGATATCTAAGCCGTGGAAAAGAGAGCTCTCAGTGGGGCACCGTTGGCAGTGAGAATTAATGAAAAATGAGATACAAACCCATCCATCTTTGTTTCACATTTCCAGCCTTGGAGACAGTAACTGCTCTAGTGGCAGGAAAAGGTTTGCAGGATGTATGGCAGAATGGTTGGTGTTTGCTTACACTTATTTTTTTTTAGCATGTGAAAGGGGACAATGCAAAGTTTCAGAGTTCCCCCTAGTTCCACTTAAACTCAGGCAGATCACAGTGTCTCACTCCAACTAAATATACCTGTGCAGGTCAGACAGTCACCTTTGTGCTTTCACAAAGGAGAGCAGGCATCTGTCAATCCTCCAATATGTGCTTCAGGCCTGGCTTATATATGTCTAAGTGATTAATTAATCTCTGTGCAGCAACTGGAAAATGTAAAGTGCTACATAAAAGATAAGTATTACTATTACCAAATCTGTATTCGACGAGTGTGACTTGACATAAAGTGGCAGGTTTTATCTTACTCATTGCCTCTATCTGAGAGAGGCCATTGACAGCACATTTCTGCAGCATAATTTATTCCACAGACAGAGTGGGGTAAGTGGTGCGGGCGAGCGAGCGGCACTGCGGGGAGCGCTGTGCTGGCAGAATCCGTGACGGGGATTTCACACATTGCTCCACTACCTGTGACTCAGGGGCCCAGGCGCGGGGGCATCAGATGGGCACGCCGTGCTCCCCCGGGAAATTCGGGCTAATAAATCAATTGTGGCATATGGCAGCAGAGCCCCCAGCCAGGGGAGGAGGGTGGGGGCTGGCAGAGCGCGGCAGGCTCTAATGGCAGAGGCGTGACTGCAAAGCTGTGACACCAGGGGGGTGCTGCCGGCTGCGGGACAGGCTGGAAGGAGATGGACAGCAGCTGACAGCCTGGATGGAGGGTGCTGGTGCTCAACCCTGCCCGGCTGGGCTCTCCTTACAGACCTCATTGGCTGGGTAGAAGCAGCCAGTGGGGTCAGGAAGGCAACGCAGCTGGTAAATACATATACGAACTTATGTCGAGTGCACTTGTGGGGAGCCTCGTGCCCTGGGGAGTTGGTACTGACTATTCCCTCTGGGCCCTATGGTAACATAAATATTTAATATTAACGACAATAATAGTAAAGAGCTTTGAAAATGGAGAACCCTGTAGGCAGTTATTTTTATTAATAGTATGGGCTATTCGTGACTTAATGGCTGCCAACACTTTCAATTGATTTGGGTCTATGAAGCTAACCTGAGCACATGATGGAGGCTAGCAGCTTAGTGTCTCACTTAATTTCTTTGAATTTGGTCTTCATTCATTAAAAGTATGTACTAATGTTGCTGGCTTTTCCTTTGATTTTTTTCAACCTTTCACACCTCTTGATATCTTTTTGCAAAATAATGAAGGAACCAATCCCAATGCCCATGCATGGAGAAACTGCTCACCTTAGCGTGACCTCTGGTTTGGTCCTTGACCTGGCTGTCTCAATCTCTGTGGCCACAACATGCACATATTTGACTGATGTAATGTATGCTGGAGGGTGTAAATCCACCTGGTTAGTGGTTCAAACCTCACTCTCTTAGTAAGTCAGGTGATACAAGGCTCTGCTTGGGATCAAGATCCCTCCCATAACAGATGCAGTCTTTTGTTTCAGCCTTCAGCCTAGCATTCCCTCTGGTCATTTCTGGTTTCCCAAAGTTGTATAGGAAGTGCCTCACTTTTAAAGGGGTTTAAGTTTAAAAATGACAAATACAGCCACTGTCAGGTAATGTGTCATAGCTTAAGGAAAAGGGAAAAGTCATAAGCAAACCTCAGACGCAAAGTATGTGGTTTCCTTGAAAAACCTCAAATACATCAGAAGAAATTTTTCTTCTTGTGCCAAGCAAGGTTTCTGGATAAGTTCCCAAGCATCACTTTCTTATGGATCTCTTGCAAAGTCCCCAACCCTGCACTTAAAAAATATAGCTGGCCTCTGAATTTGCAGGAGAAACAAAATTAAAGTAGCTGTTTGGTTTTTGTTTTTTGTTTTTTTTTTTTTTAATTCTTGTTGAAAGCTACCAAGGGTGTGAGGAAGTCCTTGCAAAAATGCAATGAGGACAGAGAGAGTGCCAAATTGAGGCAAATGCAGGGGAAGCATGAGGAAGAAGCAAATCTAGGCTGCCAGCATCAAACTGGTATGCTACTTCTCACCATATTCCAACTTTTTTCCCCTCATATTAGCTTATTTGGCTACCATCCTAGTTTTCAGCAGCAATCTCACACAAGCAGACAAAGCTGGCTATACCAGAGAAAACTATAAAGAAATTTTGTGTGATCCAAAGTTAGCTGATGCACCAAAAAGCATGTAGTGGACATGGTGACCTGGAATCACTCTAGTGATTCAGTGAAGAGCATAGAAAAGATGCTCAGTTTAACCGGGTGGAGGTCAAAATACAAATGGTATATTAAGCAGAATCTAATAAATTCTCTCATTCTGCAAGACTTTGGACACAATCCTGAAGTTCATGACAGGATTTAACACAAAACTCACTGACTGCATTTAGTTTAAGGTGAAACTTGTGCTAAAGTCTCTCATTCTCTTGGGAGATACGGCTTCAAGCTTCTCAGCCACTGAGGCAGACTGTTGTCCCCAGGTGGAGCTATGCTTGGCCAGGACACTTCTTTAGCAGGAGATGGGGTAATGCAAAATAGAAATCAAGAATAGAAGCCTGAATGAGGAGGGGATGGAGAGATTGGGCAACTTCTTTTGTTGGGCATCTGTTTTCAACTCTGGTGGCAAAATTCCAGTTTTGATATCGTTCCCCTCCTATCTACATGTCCATTTGTCCAGGGCTTGTATCAGCAGAGGTGATGGGCTGAGGGAGATCACAGTGGGTTTGCTGTCCTTGGCAGCCTCTTGCCTGTGCCCATGCCTGCAGCTCATTGCTGCCAGCACTGCCTCCTGTGATGGGCAGGGGGAAAATGCTAAACTCTGCCTGCAAGCAGCTTACTTGTTCCACAGCCCTGCAACTTTGCATCTCTTCAGATGCTGCTCAGGCATGCTCAGAGGGGTGAGATTTTTTGCTGTCTCGGCATCCCAGAAGATGTTTGGGCTGTGGGGTTTTTATTATTATTATTTCAGAAAGTTACTTTTCCACTTCTTATTTCGTTGCTTTATAGCCAGTCTCTGCGAGTACATCACTAGCTTTTCATTTGCAATGGACTGTGGGTGCTGTAGAGTTATTTGATTGAGTATCAAACCGTGCAATACAAAATTATTGAGTAGTCTTGTTATTGAAATAACCCTTTGGTGTCTCTTATATTCCAATACTGGACCTCTTCCATTTATTTCTGTATAATCCTGCATTTGGAAGTAATTTGGATCTTGGAACAGCAACCTGAAATTATTGGCTGGCCTTGTGTATAATGTAATGAGTGCTAGACATTTATAAGCTTAGCAAGTTTGTCAAGAGAATATCAGCTTCCGCTCCTCACCCTATTACCAAAGGTGTTCTGGCTGACCCTACAGTTGCCCCAGAGTTTTAGTCATCTAGAAGTTCTGGCTTGAAAATCAATACAAGTTTCAATGATGTTCATATATTTTCAGCCATATTAGAAATCAGTGGTCTCTGCATCCATCTGATCCTGGAAGCAATGTTATCTAATAACTGAGAGAGCAGACAGCAGCTGGGCTGTCTTGGGCATGCTCCACTGAAATGGATTTTGAGACCTTGAATAAAGCATTTAAATTTTGTGCTTCTTTTGTGGTCTGTAAAATGTAGGTGGGTGTGGTGTTGGGGGATGGTGTGAAGGGGATGGAGGAAGGAAGCAGGGAGAAAAATTTATTCTTCTTGAAAAGTTTCATTATTTTTCACAAAACTCTATGAGGGGTGTAGTTGCATACACAGCAAATAGATGCTTCTATAAGACACTTGACAGACGGTCTGTCTAAAGGTAGAACTCTGCACCACTCTTGGAGACCTTTCTGATGGTAGATGAGAGAGGCCAGAATCTGTTGTAATACCTGCTGAAGACACATGCACAAATTCGTATTAAAAAGTGCTAAAATTCCAACTGAGAACCATGTAGCTGAAGGATTCAAGCAGGACATCTTGCTTTAGCTGAGCTGCTTCCAGTGATTTAGTGTGCATATGTTACTTGGACACCACTTATTTTAGAAAAAAGAAAAGTAAACAAATGCATGAAAAATATGATAACTGGTTCACTTTTCTAGTGTGGTCTATTCAAACTAAACAGATGTGCATCATTTTCCAGAGAAATCATTATTCCTCATTTTCTCAGTTTGAAAGGTACTTTGTACATACAGCCAAGCCACTTGATGCAGAAATGTTATCAGTGAAACAGATTGGACAGTGTTTTGTTACAATTCTCTAAATATGTAGCAGTCATTGACCTACAAGTACAACAGCTATAGCCTCAGTAGGGTTTTTCAGTAGTGTAGATAAACACTACAAGTGAAGACTTGGCCTCCAAGCTGGATTCTGTTTCGTTTCCTGGACAGATGATGGCATTGCAGCCCTGCTCTATTCTGCAAACCCAGCCAAGGCACTCCCAGAGCGAGATCTTGATTTGATTGTGCTATGCACGCTTTAGCAGCTTAAGATTTTGCCTTTTGCTTTTCATGTCTTCAGTGAAACAGATGAATGCTATAATAGCAGTACTTTCTAAAAGGAAGACATGAAATTCCTACATTTATAATAAAAAAGTGTTACCAACCTCATTGTAATTCAGACTTGAACTGTTCACCCTGTGCACGTCCAGAAACTCATTCCCTAATACTAGATGCAATGATCTCTGGAGGGAAGTTTTCCATCTGTTTCCTTATGATGTTAAGCTGTTAGTGCTGTTCATTATTTATTACATCTACTGAAGTATGTTAAGCTATGATTTTCTTCTTGTCTGGTACTAAGAATTTGACTCGGTTAGTGTAAAAAAAAAAAGCCCCAAGGATTTGCATATTAAACATTGATATTTAGTGTATTTGGGGGGGTGAGGGGGAATATAGGGGGCTGTAATTGCTCCCAAGCTGCTTTTGTGCTAGCAGATAATTTATATTTAATTCATCAATACAGAGCTAAATTAACCACTTTAAATGGAGATAAATATAGACGTGCTATATATAGGTGGAATCTGCCACCCATACTCATATTAAGGAGCGTTATCTCTGCTTGACTTCAGTAGGACTACTGCAGGGTAAGATGCTTCTCATTATGAGCAAGGCAGGCAGAGTTAGGCCCATCATAAATACATATGAGTATATATTTCACCTACATGAATGAATGTGAGAGAGTGGGATTTATAAAATATGAGCCTGCATTTACCAATGTGCACATTAAGCAAAAGCTCCCAGGAATATGGGCTGTTCTCTGTATTTTCACATCTTCTATTACGAGAAGGTGTGGGGTGTGGCAGACTTTGGTTATTATGTTGTTCTATGCAGAATAAATTATACATAATAAGTTATTCTCTCTTTGGGGTGAGGGATGGTTCAGCCTGATTCTTCATTTTTTCACAGAAATTATTACATATTTCTGCAGGTAGATTTCTCATTGAGTTTATCCTATTTTGTCACTAGTTCCATTAAATCCTAACAACACTTTAGGTGTCTCAACATAGCCAGAAGGGATAGTGTTGTGTTATTATTTGTATCTTTACATCCAGCATTTTGCTCACAGAAATATCTTTGAAGATGTACAGAAATTAGATCAGTATCTTATTACACTGTAATTAAAGTATCAGTTCAGGCTATGAAACACTATCTAGATCAATCATTGAGGTTAATCTTAACAATACTGGTTTTTTAAAATAAATATATGTGTTTTCAAACTGCATAATGGGAAGTTTTTGCATATCATTCTCACATGTAGTGTCCTTTGATGTGATAGAGAATTGTAGATGAACTGAAATGTTCACTTTCCTGTCATGTAGCTGGTTCTTTATCATAATATAGATGTTATTAAGATAAAATCTGTCTCTCCATATTGTAGCATTATAAAACTCAGAATTAGAAATGCTTTATCATTTCAGAAGAACAAAGACTATGACTACTTTAAGCAATATCAAAGTCATACTACCTTTATCGGGGGGAGCATGAAGGAAAGCACCAATATTTGCAAAGCATAAGTTAATTCTTGTCAGACTTAATGAAGGATGTTTGCAATTACCAGGCAAAATAATCACCAAATGATAAAACAAACAAGCTTTCCTAGTGCTTTTTTTAAGTGGTAGCAGAAAACACCTACCTGGGAACAAGATTTCTTGATTATGCATCTGCTCTTTGGACTGCCAAGTCAGATGCTTATGTGCAGTAGATCCACTCTACTTTGGCATGCCAGTGGAGCTATGTTGACCAACACCTTGTAGGGTATATCTGTAAGATGCTAAGTTGGTAAATATAAAGGTCCTATCAAGGTGTTCTGAACATTGGAAAAATTCTTGGGTTTGCGCCCATTGAAGATCACTTGTATAATATTGAAATCATCAGAGTGACTGGAGAGAAAGTTTGCATGCAGTCATTGATAGATTGCAATCTATCTTCTCACAGTGACATCACCCAGTGTTGTGTTTGTTTGTTTGTTTGTTTTGAAAAGGACCTGGAAAAGTGTGGTTAATCACCATACAGTCATAAGGTTCTCCTGTAGTCCTCAAAACCTCTCCTCTGTGCCTAGGATCTGGAGATCACCTTTGTAACATTTCTCTTACAGAGACCAGCTCCCCTCCCCACTTTCCAGACAGTTATAAATGGAAGTTGTGGCACTAAATGGACACTTTGGTATCCCTCCTCACACGTGTTATGGCCTTACTGCACCTTCATTCTGCAAGAAGCATGTTTGGTCCACCAAGCCAGTTGGTTGTGCAGTTGTCTTCTTCAGGCATCCTTCCACCTATTTTGTCTCTAAGGTGGACACGTTCTTTAGTCCTGTCTGGGTATTACCACAGCCTTTCAAGAGTTGTCAGAACACCAAAAGATGCTCTGAGGTTGTGTTTCTCCATGCTGTCAGGTGACCATATCAATGGACAGGAATATGTGATTTTCTGTGTAGTGCTCACAGGTGGTTCAGACGTCTCTGTGTCAGACATTCCCACTGTTCAAGCAGTCAGGCAACAGCAATGTTCATATCATTTCAATCATGGCCAGTTTCTGGACGCCTTACAAAGAATCCTTTGTATCAAAGTGAATCAGGTTCTAGTTTAAATGTTTTTCAGTTTTGTTTTCTTTATATTTAGATGGCCAGTTAAACAAACAAATGTGAATGTTCCAAAATAATTAGAACAGCACAATTTTGCAGTATGGTTTCTAAGCTTCTCTTTTTTTCACAGAAGTGTATTTGTTGAGCCTCACTGAGTTTACCTGAAAATCTTTTAGAACATTTGATGTCAGGAAATTATGTATAGAAGTGTGGAGGTTGCTTCCCTACTGCTAACAGATTTATAACATAACCCATGGCAATTTCTGCATGTTGTCCTGTATTAAAATGGATATGAAGCAATGTGGACTAACCAGAAATTAAATAATTTTTATATTGGTTTGGAGGGATTCTTAACTACCAATATAGTTTTACATTCTTTTTTACAGTCTGGTGTTCACTATTTTAAGTTCATCCAAAACATTAGTTCCCAGAGTCATGGACTCTTGTAAAAACCCACATGACAGTCAGAGAACAAGAGAGGGAGAGAGAAAGAACAGGAGAGAGAATTCTTGCACTTACTATTTCAGGTGTAAGTTTACTGTATAATTCCAAAAGTTCCACAACAAGCAGATGGAGTTCTTAATGGAGACAAATAAAAAGATAAGATTTTTAGCTCTTAGAGCTTGCAGTGCTGCAGGGTATACCAGTAAAGGACACCACTGGATTATTAAGGGACATACCATTTGGGATCAGCCTCAGATGGCATGGATGTAGAAAAAGCACATCCTGCTTAGCCAACCTGATCTCTTATGACCAGGTGATCCACCCAGTGGGTGAGGGAAAGGCTGTGGATGTAGTCTACCCAGACTTCAGCAAAGCCATTGATACTGTTGTCCTGGAGAAGGTGGCAGCCCGTGGCCTGGACACGTGTTCTCTATGCTATGTTAAAAACTGTCTGGATATCTGGGTCCAGAGCATGGGGGTGAATGGTGTTACATCCAGGTGGCAGCTGGTCACTAGTGGGGTTCCCCAAGGCTCATTGACAGTGCTCTTCAATATCTTCATTGATGATTTGGATGGTGGAAACAGTTCCACCTTCAGAAAGTTCACAGATGACAGTAAACTGGGCAGGAGTGTTGATCTGCTGAAGGGCAGGAAGGGTCTGGACAGGCTGGCTCCATGGGCTGAGGCCAATTTTGTGAGGTTCAGTAAGGCAAAATGATGAGTCTTGATCTTGGGTCACAACCCCAGGCAGTGCTGCAGGCTGGGGACAGGATGGCTGGAAAGCTGCCCGGTGGAAAAGGACCTGGGGGTGCTGGTGACAGCAGCTGAACATGAGCCAGCAGTGCCCAGGTGAAGGCCAATGGCAGCCTGGCCTGTATCAGCAATAGTGTGGCCAGCAGGAACCAGGGCAGGGATTGCTCCTCTGTACTCAGCACTGGTGAGGCCACACCTCAAATCCCGTGTCCAGTTTTGGGCCACTCGGTGCAAGAAAGACACTGAGGGGCTGGAGCATGTCCAGAGAAGGGCAATGGAGCTGGTCAAGGGTCTGGAGCACAAGTCCTGTGAAGAATGGCTGAGGGAGCTGGGGCTGTTTAGCCTGGAGAAAAGGGAACTCAGGTGGGACCTTATTGGTCTCTACAACCACCTGAAAGGAGGTTGTGGCCAGGTGGGGATTGGTCTCTTCTCCCAGGCATTTCTATCTCTTCAGAAAAGACATCTGGGAAGACACAGAAATGAAAAGCCTGAAAATTGAAGCCCCCATCCTTTTCTCCTGCTGTCTTCTGGGCAGAGAGCATGGCAGAGCACAAATACCAGCTCTGCTCAGGCAAAAAGGTCTGATAATTCACAAAATTATGTGAGAAACCTGCATGACCTCTGTGAGTACTCCAGAGCCTCCCAGAAAAGTGCACTCTAAGAACTAATAGTAGTGGATTTGTCAACTATACATTTGTGCATATATAAAAAGGTTTATTTATTTTATCTTGTTAAATATGCATTTAGTAGGCGGACTGCACACTCATAACAGTAACACTCTGAAACCACAACTAACATGGCACTTACATTCTAAACCCTTATTTTCAGTCACAACTTTCTGAGAAAAGTAGCTTTCACATTGATTTATCATACTCCACCTGGGAACAGACACAATCATTTTGTCAACGAAAGGGAAGTTTTATTAACATCCATCCAGCCACTTAGCCAATTTGGAGTTGTCTGACTGAGAAAAGGCCTTTTTTTCACTTTTAAATCCAGCACATAAATTCTGAGGGCTGAGATAACTCCAGACTTTTTTGTTTTAAAGAAAGCCACCAGCAAACTCAAACCAATTTCACCTGGCTTGAGTAGAGTCTTCATCTGTCTCTTTTCTGAAGAAGAAATAACAAACTTGAAAATAACATAATAGCAGTGTGTGTGTATCCATGCTCACACATGTGTGTGTGTGCTTGTGTGAGTGAATGCACAGACCAGTTTCAAAACCAAACTGCCACAGGCAAAATCTTCCACGTGGGTCCCAGCTATTGAAAGGGTCAAAAACACATGCCAGTCTTTAATCTTATCCTCTAAACTGCCCACACACAGAAAGTGTTTAAGTCTGTGCTAAACTGGAGTCCTGATAAGTTAAAAGAAAGGAGATATTAATTATGGGGCTTGACAAATCTCCTTAGCTTTTTGACTGTTACCTGCACAGTGGTTGATAAAATGTTCAAGCTAATGGTATAAGGAAGTCAAATAACGATATTGCAGACTTAGAGGTTTATCCAGGGATTAATAAATTGCAGGAGTCCACAGTGAGTTGTGTTTGAAGGGATAGCAGCTGGATCCTTGAAAACAGATGGCCTTCCTTGTCAGAGTAGTCTTGATCTTGTCTAATCTTAAAAGCTAAGCAGGTTTGGGTCAGAAAGATCCACCAGAGAATATCTGATGCTCAAGGTTGTTACTTCTATAACAGGAATTGCTGTTCATAATTTGATAAGATATTTAATGATAATTTCGTGAAAATAAATAAATAAATAAATGCAAAAAATATAGATTGATTTTATGGTTTTTATATTATTCTCAGAAGCGTGTTGCTAGAAATTTTCTGTGTTCTCAAGACGATAGGAATTTAATACAAGCTTCTTTTGCCTTAACATATGATGCTTTTTTCAAATGGGAAAACATTAGCAGCCTGTTGCTTTGACTTGTACCATGAGTTCAACAAAGATTGTGAGCTAAAGAAAACCGAAAACTCCTGAAAACCCTAGATCCTCTGTCAACAGTATTTTTTGTTTCATGAGCATTTTCAGCTGCAACTTGGTTGGTTGGTTGGTTGGTTGGTTGGTTGGTTGGTTGGTTGGTTGGTTGACTGGGTTTTAATTGTATTGAATGTGATTTTCTTGCAGATTTTCTTAAAAATTGGTGCTGTTAACAAACTACGTGACCTCAGAACACTACAGCATGACAATTCAATCCCGATCACTTAACTCCTGTGCATACAATAGTCCAGTTTGAAGTTACCTATTGGTACCCTTGACAGAGCTGGGTATGTCCCCAGAAGACTGCAAAGCTCTGCAAAGCCCGTTTGGTGCATGCCAAGGAAGTTGACAGGAGGGCAGGTTCCACCTCTGGCTCCCAAACCACTCCTGGGAAGACAGGCTGCTGCCCAACAAAATGACACACACTCATCTTTAGGAACCCACTGATCCAGCTTCTGAGCAGCAAATTCCCAGCTTACCACCTTGTATTCGTTTCTGTGGGAAAGCAGCAGGTACTGAGCTGATGCTACTTGATTTTCTAAAAGCCAGAATCAGAAAAGATTTTGCCTTTGGCTTTGGGGAGAGCAGTGTGAAGCCCTGGGGCACTGGGGAGCATTTATAGGTGACCGCTGAAGCTGGCAAACACTGGCATTCAAGACTGATCAGATTAATTAGTCTGTCAGCATGGAAGGATCTGGTTTATAGCCACTTGACTATTTGTTATGGGGCTTTTTCTCTGAGCACTGTTAACCAAATATAAATGCTTGAAAATTGCACTATTCATGAATCAAGTGAACATGGAGAGAGTAATTGTCACCTTCTTAAAATGCAACGATTCAAAATGCTTTATATAAGCATCTAGGATTAGAAAAATGCTGTTCTTTTCTGGTAATTTGTTTTATATTGTACTGTATGATAGTCAGTGTGGTAAAGACCTATATCAATTATAGCATTTCATTACACAGTAGCACAAAACATAATGTTGTATAATAGTTTGCTTGCTCGAGAATAGGCAACTCTATCTTAGACAGTAAAACCCCCCTCAGAAATCCACAGTTAAATTACATCAAACATCTCATACTGTTGCAATCAAAAAGAGCATTTTTATAAAATCCAATTGAGCAAAATTAATTATTTCTACATAAGCCAGGTTTCAACAACAGAAAATTTTACAGCTGAGCTAAAATTTTGTGAGTGATTATTTTATGCATGTCATAGAATTTCTGATGACAAAAGGAAACCATTATCTTATAGTAGCTTCATACTGAACTCTTAAAAAGACAGGCTTACAAGCAAGGATATTATACAAGTATTTATATAAATGCAGTTCCAGACTTCTCAAATATGTAAATGCAAATAGATGCTCATGCACAACACCCAACTATGTGATTGTTTTCCCATTGACTGCAGTGTCCCTCGTAACCCATTTGCCCCACAACAGCAGTTCGAAAGTTTTCTAGGAATTGTGAGTCTCTGCAGTTGGTGATGGCATTATTCTAACTAACTACTAGTCACTTGCAAGACCTCATACTTGACTTGCATGTGTCTTTATTTTTGTATTTTTCTTGCTATAGCAGAAGCAGGTTCTCCTAAATATCAGTGTTCTTAAAAGTAATTGGATCCTGCTGCCTGGGGTAATGTGGATTAATTTTGTAATTTAGATATGATGAGATAAAAGACAAACAATAAACTAGTAAAAAACATGAAATACTCTCTAAGACAGAATGCCTTAAAACTATAGCTCATCTGGGTTTTCTTTATAGAAATACTTTCACAAGTTTTAGACAAACTACTAGATAAGAAAAGTGAGTAAGGAAAACTGCACATTCAATGGTGTGGAAAAGTCATTGGTGGAATTTCAAAAATATTCCTCAAAAATAAAATCTTTAGTGATTTTCTGAATTTTCATCTTTATGGCAATACTCAGTAATATGGGCCAGCTACAGTTATGACTAGGTACAAATTTTCATCTGATTGCACGGCCAATTTATAAAGAAAATGTTTAATAATAACATGTTCATGTCTGTTCTGTGTGTAAAATATGACAACAGTCTTTGCAGGACCCACAAGAAGAAACAAATCATGGCTGTGGTTTTTGCCTCAAAGCAGAAAGGCAGGTGACCCTGCTGCTCCTGAGAAGAGCCCTGACTGTAGCACTTTGCATTTCCACAATGCTCTTCACATCACAGTTTCAAGGGGGAAATAAAAATGCACTGCTTCATGTATCCCCCCTTGGGTGCTCGGTCTTGTTGTCCCTATTTATGTTTGAGAAAATTTCTGAGTGCTCTTTGGAAAGATTTAACTCCCCTGGTTTTTTGGGAGCCCAGCTTGAGCTGGACCAGCCCCTACGCTCCAAGGCATCAAAGGGACTCCACCCCCTTCCACCCATGGGAAATGGCAAGTTAAGCACTTCCAAAATTCAGTTTTCATGAACGAAGATAAAACTAAGGAAAATTCCATCTCTAGTCAATTACTAGAAACAGCAAGTAGTGAAGAGAAATACACTGAATCCCCCATTTTAAATTAATTTTCGAGACCTTCTATCCAATGTATTGTTAGTTCACTTTGGAGATGGGTGGAGAAGGATTTCAGAAAGTATTCCAGACATTTATTGGTCCATAAACTTTTTTATGAGACCAGAACAAGTCTCAGCTCACTGAGGCAGCAGTGTCAGGTCTTGTCAGAAGGACAAAGATGAGGAGGGAGGTGAAGGAAAGAGAAATGAGTAGTCTGAGTGAGCAGGTAAGTTTATCAGCCTGAGCTGAGCTACCCAGAGGCTGCTACGAGCACTGTGTGGTACAGCATCTACAACTGCATTTGCTGCTTCCCCAAAGGCAGACCTTGATATACTTGTTTGTGTATTGGTGAAGAAGTCAAATATTAAAATTGACACACTGTAAGAGGGTTTTCTCAACTGTACTGAATAAAAGGGGAAAAAAACCCGAAGGTCTGTCAGGTTGAATAAACCACTAGGATAAAGGGAGCAAAGTGATAAAGACTTGGATCCAAGCTACAGAAACAAGCATGAAAACACTTTTTTTCTCTTCTTTTTTTTTTTTTTTTTTTAAGTAAATGGGGTGTTGGGTCAGCCAGCTAGTGTGTCTGAACTATGCTTTTGGATGAATGTGAGATCTTAAAAAAACAGCTTCCCTGATGGGAAAACAGGGAAGAGCTGTTGCACTTTCTAATGCAAAACAACTTTGAATGGTAACACCGGTATTGGCATTTTCATTTGATCATAGTTCACTGCAGGGGCTTTTCCTTTTCTAAAAATGTAAAAGAGTATAATAAATGTTTTGAAAATCAGATCTGTACCTAAATAAGGCTACTCCAAAATGTATGCATCATGCAGGAAAAATGTTTGCAGGAAATGTATGTAGGAAAAACATGCCTGAATTTAAATAATCATCCTATCAAATAGAATCTTGCTATTGTTTACTTATTTAGAAGGGGAAACATATCTATATCTATATATATGTATATATAGATAGATATAGATATTTCAGTCTGTCATTTATGTAACAAATCATCTCTCATACATACATGTGTATGTGTGTGTGTATATATATATATATATATATATATATATATATATATACAATTTTTAAATGAAAATATACATTACCTTCCTTAGAGAATGGATTACTTTTAAAATTTCAACTGGAAATACTGAAACATTTCCTTTGTCTTTGAAAGTTATTTACCAAACAGTATTAAAGAGTAGCATAGAACAGCTACATTTTCATATTCTCTTTCTACGCTCTGCTACCTCATAGATTAATTATTTTCCAACACCTTCACAAGAATTGTAACTGTCAAGATAAACTTCCAGGAAAGTCAGTGGAAAAGTTGATTTCAATGGGAGAAAGTCAGTGCAATTTCAAAAAAAACCCAAAAATCCAAACCAAGCAACAAATCCAAGCTCCAAATATTTCAGAACCTTGCAAAACTTATAAGGATATTTTTCTTTAATGTTCATGGAATTATACTGTAGTTCTTTGACATGTAAATTTGGCCTGATGACCTCTGCTCTGGCTAATTATTACTGGCTTCACCATGTTGCTTTAAGATTATAATTGGCTCAACTTGTAAAGTGAACTCTTTTAAAAATTATTTGACTTAAAAAAAACCCTCTCAGTATGTAGTGTAGTTTTTCTTTGCTAAAGAGATAAATAAATTTAGGAATATGTTCCAATGAACCATTTAAGTGGATTCACACCCTAAAACACTTGAAGAGCCCCATGGGCTTCTCCTGTCGAGTTTATATTAATTACTGTGATATTTAAATGCTAAACAAATTTATGTCATAATTTTGCTTTTCCTTTCCATCTTTCCTACCCACCTTCTTCTCTTTCCCCTTTCACACAGAATGATAGAATGATAGACACTTAAGATCACTGTTCATAGCACTGTGTCTGTTAACAGACTGCAAAACTGTCTATTAGCCAAAGCAAAATCCAACACATTTGTAGAAGATATTTTAGAGTCATGGCTTGGTTTGCTAGAGCTTCTTGTGCATTACCAGAGGCAGTCTCAATCCAATAGTGCATTTTATTTGAAAAGCTGCTGAATTCATATGGTAATCTTAGTGGAGACACAGCAGGTGTAGGGCTGATGGTGTACCATGCAAGGAAACGTCGTAGGGAGAGTTGCTGCCTTTTACTGCACGTCTCAAACATGGATGGGAAAAGTGGTCAAGCTTCCAGTCTCTCTCAAAAGCCCTGAGACCTCTGACCACTTTTTCCAGTGAATCCATTCTCTCTTTGAGTCCTGCATTAGTTAGGTTTGAGGTTGTTCTGGTATCTCTGAATTCTGCCAAGCTGGGCCAGCCACTGAGATCAAATGCCGTGCAATACTTTGAGCTGAGGTGAAGATGAGCCAGTGCTGTGACAGAAGAGGCTCCTCTAGGCCTAGTTTGCCTTGTGGTACTCAAGGAATCAACAATAAGGAAGGAGATTTGACACATAAAATATCTGCAAAGGTGTTGAGGCACCTTTATATGATACTGCTTTCATAGTGTTCCCTGGAGTTATTATTGGTTCCACCTACACTAATTTGCTCTCACAGAGCCTGACTCAGAAAAGAACTAGTGCTTGTTTCATCTGACAATATCCTAAAAATTAACAAAAATGAGTGAAAAATAGCTGAAGGGTTTTTTTTCTGATGTCTACTTTCAATAGGAAAAGGAAATTCCACTGTTTTTTTTCTTTTAACTACATATGTTATTTTGTCAGGTGCAACTCTCAAACCTGTTCATTGAAAAAAAAGGGTATACTTTTTAAAAAAAAGAATACTGCAGTATCTGGGCACAAAATTTGCAGAGTGGAACAACCACATGCAGCAGTCTTTACTTGGTCTTGATGCAAAGGTCCTTGTTAAAATGTCAATGGGGTGATATTAAAAGAGCCAATTGAGGGACTGGGTCAAGTTAAGGTATTTTGGCATCCACAAAATAGAACAGTACTCTAAATGCTCAAAAAAGGCTGTTGAAGCTTAACAATCAGCAAGATGTTGTGTAGGTGTGTTTGTGAAAGAGAGAAGCATGCAAGAAAATGTCCAAGGAAGATGCTTGCCTGGAACTGGAAGCTGATTTAAAACTGTGTGGGGCTGACAGACTCAGCAGGATCTCAGTAATCTTAATAAGCCTAGAAAAATACTTGCCAAATTGACCCCCATTAACTCTTGTTTTCTTCTTGTGTACACTTACAAGATCTGAGTTTTTCACCCTCACTTCACTGTTAGGATGGAGACATGCTTTATGACACTGAAAATTCTTAGCAGCAAGTATAGCACACTTTTCTCTGTCTGCACAATGTGGTCACAACCTTGCTGCCCATCCACAATGGCTAAGGATAGATTATGTCTGCTGCAAAAAAAATCAAATGAGGATCAAAACGGTTTATTGGTTTATTAACAGCACCTAATTAACCAGCAATGAGTGAACAATACTTTAGGGGTCAATACCAGCACGACAATAGATAAACCACAGCACTACACTCTCCCACATATGACATAGCATTTACACGACTTCAAGCACATCAGCAGCACCTTTGAAACCAAGCCTATTGCTACATCAAGGCCACATATATCTGCTTTTCCACATGATTTGCTTTTAGCTCATAAAGGTGAATCAATTTATGGAAGAGTTATAACCTTGTGGTAAGTCAATCCAGAATTATGAAGGTATGCAGAGATTTTCTCAGAAGAGAACACTTTGGCTTGAATCTGGATATGGAAGCAAACTTTTTACCACTGTGATCAGCTCTTCCTGAGAGAGAACTATAGTCCTGATCTGTAATTCCTCTGTCCACTTTCAGCCCATTCAAAATGTACTGTGAGAAGCCAGCATGAGCAAGGGTTGCTTTGTCAGAGAAGCTGGTACAGAAACTTCTTTTACTATTTTCGCTTTTCATTGCAGGAACAATCTTTCAAAGATACTGACCTGCAAAATTCCAAGTTCAAGCCACTAGCATTTTTTTGGGGAGCAAGGCATTTTTGTAGGGTTGGAGGTAGGATTTATATGGAGGTGACTTCCACAGAGCAAAGGGTCAAGGGATGGGGAAATTTTGATTGCATTTTCTTTCAACTTTTTCCAACAATACCACATGTAATTGAATGACACATCTTAATTTCTTTCTGTATTGGTGTTAAAACTCTTTACTCTTGCTTTTTGCAGTCACTTTCTTCTAGTGATGATGAATGTTGTACAAATAGCACGAGCATAATAAATTGGTTCTTAATTTGCTTCTAGCTGATCTTGGATTTGGCTGGTAGCTATAAGTGAAGCAAATGTACTAGAAAAATAAATGGTAGGTTTTGATTGTCATAGCCAAATAGTCATTATGAGTGTTAATCACCAAAAGTGAATTCCAGTGTATACTTAACTGCACACCTGTCTGACATCTGGAAAATTGAACTAATCCATTTTCTGAAAGGAACTCCAACTTGGAAATCACATTTGCGTTTGGCAGTGTTATGCCTACTATTGTTACAAATAGCCCTGAAGAAGATTAGAATGGAAGGAAATAAAGGCAATCTCCTTTGTTTTGCGGGTTGTGCATTCTGTGGTTTTGACAGCACCGGGAGGAAGTGATTTCCTTTCTTTATCAGCACAGAGCTCACATGCAGCCCCAAGAGTGCTCCTGCAGCACCTGCCCCAGGGTCTGCAAGGGAAGAGTTACACAGCAGAGATTTTGGGAAGGCAAAGCTGCAGGAGGATGGGCACCAGGGCTGGGGAGGAATGGAGGAATGAACCCATTGTTTGGTGTGCTCCTCCACCCCTTACAACTGCCCTGGTGAAAGCAGAGCAAACAAAGGAAGGTTTCATGCTGTGCCTTCCAAAAGTGTTGAAAACTCCTTTGGGAGATTTTCCAGATTAAAATAGCCAATTTGTTAGTGGCACTGTTTCAAAATCTTCAGAATCATCAGGTGAGTTTGTTTCTCTTGTGCACCCACAGCTTCTCAGGACTCCTTAAGCTCAACAGCATCTAAATACAGGTTTTGCTGGCAAACCATAAAAGTGAGTGTCCCAGAAACAATGTGCCAGATATTAAATGAACACATCTTAATATAAATTCATTTTATATCAGCTACCTTTTAGTTTTTATAGCTTTTAATTCATCTACCTGTAAATAGAAGAGTATACCTTCTATCACTGGGAGTGATAGTTATTATACCATAATTTTCTTTCTTTAAAAAAAATATAGAGAATCTTATGGGACAATATATCTCTTCCATATGTCTTAGTTGTTTTGTCATAATAGAAATACCTAAAAAAATTAAAATTACACATTACAGAAAATCAATCAGGCAACTGATTTTAATTTTGGATTTTTTTAGTCCTCTCATAATGTGTGATTGAAAGTTTGTGAGGTGCTCAGTATGGTTTATAAAACCCTGTCAAGCTTGTAACTTTGGCAAAGAAAGACTTCTTAATACACAGTTTTTAATGTGAAATTACCATATTCTCTCTTAGCAAGAGAGGTCTTTTTCAGCAGCTAAAATTAACTGTTGAAAAACGTTGGAAATGTGAATGGTAATGAGTTCATTCCTGTCAAAATGAAATCATTAATATTAATTTTTATCCTCCTCTGAGTGACTCCTGCACCGTTTTTTAAGTTAGGAAAGAAGTTAGAAAATTTGCAAGACCATTTCCAGCAATACAGGGGTAGCAGGTCTCCCACCATCATCAAAAGACTATTTTAATGTTTTGACTTCACCTTTGAAAACTTCTTACTTCATTGTTTAACTCTTCCTCTGATTATTTACGTATTTGCATATATAACTGTAAGGCCATTAACTTATAAAACACATAGGATGTACAGACCTTGGCATAAGATGGTCTTCCAAAAGGTTTTGGGGTTTTTTTTTAGCAGCTAAATAGAGCATTACATCTAAGTTCAGACTGTTCCCAAAGGACCTGTTTTCACCAAAGTCAATGGAAAAATTCCCATTGATTTCAGCATGGCTGGATGAAGTCCAAAGTTCAGACATTTATGAGAGGTCTCTGAGTACAGAAAAAGTAGGAGGATTCAGAGGCTCTTGATTCTTTGGAAGATTTGAGGAGGTATTTAATCTATGCTGCTTTTATTACACTTAAGCATAAAACTAAAATTTTAGTTTAGCATAAAACTAAAAATAAATATAAGCATGAACTTAAATGTCTTTTAAAAATGTTCTATTTATTTTTAAAAGCCTCATCCCATACTACATCTGTGCTTACCAAGCAGGCAGGTGACATGGAGTCTTAGTAACAACAGCTTTTAACAATAAAAAGGTTTCATTTCTGTGTTAAAATTAAAATTTTCACTCCACAGTACATCATAAAACTTTTAAAAGATGGCACTAACAGCAGAATCTTTTCAATTTAAAAATATCCTGGTATTTTTAGCTGGATGTACCTTGTTGGCTTTTGTTTTAATTTGGGGGGAAGGGGAAGCGATCAACTTTTATCCTCGTTTAATGCCAACTAAATATTCCTTAGCTACTGAAGTGACTTAATGACATGAGTATGTGGTCTTATCAAAGTCCCATTATTGTTCTGACAGTATCTCATTTGTATGCAAATCCACTTGCATGCAACTTATTCTTTGGCAAACGGTGCTAGCAAGCCAGCGAGCGTCGTTTTAATTATGTGCATGTCTGTGCACAGTATATTTGTTACTGCACAGGAACATAATGCTGCTGTAACAACTACAGCACCTTCTATCACGCTCATGAAGGATGCTGCAGACCATCCTGCAGCCTTTATTGTGAGTGATAGACATGCTCTGTCAGTCTCTGTCACCCAAGGGTAATCGCAATACATAAGGCAACCTTTTAGATAAAATATTAATGGGGCACTTTTTTGTGTAGTCCCATCTTTTTCATAATGATGCCCACTGGATATCTATTCAATTGGTGCCTTGCCTTCTCTTATTTTGCAAATTCTCGACAATTAAGAAAAATTAATCCTGTTAGACACAAACCAAGAGGGAGAACCCTGTGCACTTATATGGTAGAGGATAGCTTCTGCTTAGCAGATGTAGGTCAGTGTCAGAGGATGACTGGTGTCAGTAGATGTACAGGGGGGAGAAGCATGGGGTGTACATGCATGCCTGACAGGGCGTATGAACCCAAAAATAAGGGGAATCTGCCAGATGATTTACATGGCTCCTTTCTGACACCCCCGAGAAGGCCTCCTGGGAGATCTGGCTCCTCATCCTGTTTCTGCAGCCTCTAGAAACACCATTCGAGGACATTCTCTCTCCTCGAGGCTTTATGGACAAATCCATCCTTCCCTGCACTTCATCTGGCTTGCAAGATAAAGCTAACTCTGCATTGTGCCATGGAGCCAGCTCCATTACTTGTGCTACAATCCATGCTAGGGGAATGCTCTATGGGGACGAATATCATCATATTTGGAAAGATGACTTCTGAATTGCATGATTCCAGAAAAAAAGGACAGCTTTGAGCTAGCAGAGTTTTATCATGAATTTTTGGAGGAAAAAAAGTGAATCCATCAGGAGAAGTATAAGAATGTAAAATCAGTCAGCAGAAGCACAGAGGCACAGAGAAAATGCAACATCCTCCTCTGAATGTAGCCTTAGCTTACATGGTTAAATAAAGGTGGATGTGACTGTACAGTGCATCTTCATGTGGTGCTGCAGTTTGATCTATTTAGGAAGACTGGGCTGGAGGAGCTGTCTAGGTCATTATCTGCAGTGCTCTGCAATTGCATACACCCCTGTATATGTTTATGTACATCCCTGTGCACGGGAAGCATAAAATCTGCACACCTGCAATGTAACCTGCATTTAGAGAAACATTTTCTGTCAGCTAGGAAAGAGAGGATCTAGTCGAACCAGACAACAAAACTTCTGCATTTACTAATAAACCTGACAAACAGATTTATGGCTGTTTTTCTTGCTGTGATTTGTTGACAGATTGTTCTTTATGCAAAAATTACCAAGGTTTAAATCTGTATCATATGGCCTCTAATTCAACTGACAATATGTTACCAATTAAATTCCGCTTAAGCTATCATCAACTAGCAAACCACAGACTGTGTTAAAGAGAATGACAGTCAGATAGCCAGTAAAATTATTTGTGCCATTATTCTGAAGGCTGGCCTATAGAGGAGGGACATTAAGTAACTATATGAAAGATAAAAAGATTTTTTTTTGGTAGTGAAAATGAAACTGCTGCTGTTTTTTTAATTTAATGCATCTCCTGTTGGAGGACAAGAGATGGGATTCCTGTCCTTGGCATCCCATACTGTTCTCTCATGCAGAAGGAGAGGCACAGCAGGGTCAGTGGTTAGTGGGAGGAGTATTAATGAAACTTTACTATTTGCCCTTTAATTTGATCTTCAATCACTCTTTGGCTGAATTCTGGCCCTTGTTCTCCAGTATTGTTGTTCTCATATGTAGGAAGAGAATGCATTTTCTGCCAGCAAAAGTGTAGAATTCTGCGGTAAAAAATAAGGTGTTTCTAAATGAGTATAATTTCCCCAAGTAAATTTCTTCTTCAAGGTGAAAAAAGGACTCAGCACACAGAATGGCATTGAACATCATAAAGAAGAATACAGGTCCTCCCTCCCAATACTGATTTTGGCAGCACATGGAATTGGGTAGGTCATTGATAATCTTCCTTTGCAAATTCACATAGGCAACCTGCGAAAGACATTTTAAATGTTGCTGTGAGATAAAAGCTGCTACATATCAAGGTCTGTGAGAGCTAAAAAACAAAACCAAGTCAAATGTGCTTTTCTGAGCAGCCATTAGCTGGATTTGTTCCAGGAGAGGTGAGAACTTCCTCAGAGCCAGAGCTGTGCAGTGTGAAGTGGGCTGAGGTTCACTTGGGTGTGGAGGGGGCCTGATTTGCTTTCTTGGTTTAAACACCGTAGTGCCAAAGCCCAGGGTTTAAACAGTATGGTGGGAGCTTGTCTGTAAATGCTGCATTGTACTGAGCTTCCTGCTGTGAGTATTATCTACCTCCTTATCTCAGCTTTAATGTTGCAGTTGAGTATTAAGTGTATGTGTGCTCCAGAGAATGAGTAGTAATCTTTGTTTAGAAAATAGAGCCTATCATTATTAACCCTAGTGAATTGAAATTTTACTCCTTTCCCCACTATATCATATTGCAGTCATTATCTACTTAAGAGCTTTTTAATGGTTTGCTGTCTTTACTGATGACTGCAGTGTCCTAGGCAGGGACTAGGATTTGGAGACTATGATTTTGGGATCTCATTGTGAGGTATCTCTAATGAATGCTGAACTCCCATCCATTTCTGTACGTTGCAACATAATAACATGAGCCAAAAAACCCCACTGAGAAGCAACTGAAATCATAACACTTTCAAAAATAAAAACATCCCTCTTACCGAAGATTACAATGTAAATCAGGCATCTATTATTTCTGTGTCAGTATAATAATTTAAAAAGAATTTGCACATGATAAGAGGCATCCTCTAAGGATGACAAATTAGGTATAATAAAACAGTTAGAAGAGAACATAAATAAAAAGGCATTTGGGGAAAATCCTCTTCTTCCTCTGCAGTCATACAAATAAACAGTTTTGAGGATATACTTCTCTGCTTACAAAATGATATCCAGTCCCAGAGCCTCTTACAGATCTCATCAAGTTCCTTGCCCCAGCTGTCCTCTACAGAAAGCAAGGAGGGGAGCAGCGAAATCTTTGGTCCTTGCCTTGCATCATGACTTAGTGGTCACAAATGTAAAGATTATGCTGCTATCTCACACCTCTCCGTCGTGGACAGCTGTGCCTGCTCAGACAGAAAGACTCAGGGCAGAACAGGCTGCCCCTCTAGCCAGCACACCAATATAATGGTTACACATAGAACTAGATCTATGTATCTGCAATGTCTATGTGCATATCGGTGAGGTCTTCATCAGCTCTTGTCCGTGCAAGAAATACAGGAATATTCTGGTGTAAACTTAATTGAACTACTTCATGTGTGCTCTTACATGAACTAAGAGCCAGTCCCTGTGCTACTCAATATTAACTCCTTCATTTTACCAGCATTGTCAGGATGTAATGTTTTTTCCAGGCTTTTAAATCTTGCCTGGGCATCTGTGTGGGGTGCTGGAGAAAAAGGCAGTCCTGCAACAGCAAGTGAACTTCTTGCTGACAGCTCTGCTATGGTACATTTGTCAGTGTTTTCTGCTGCTCTGCCATCTCCTTTGGATTTTTTCTGGCTTATTTTATAGCTTGCCCTGCAGACCACGTGGGAATGCAGATCACTTCTGCTGAAAAAGATAGTCATGAGGGATGTCACACCAGGAGCAAGGATAGCTTTCTCTTCTCCATTTTCTCTTTGAGAAGCTGACACTGCAGAAGCCCTGAGAGCCTCAGGTCTCTGCAGCCGTACTCTACCAAGTCTGGCAGACTGCACGTTGCCTCCAGATTTCTGTATCTGAACTGCTGGG